>NC_057796.1:487955946-488283053 GCF_018294505.1 Triticum aestivum
CCGTGAGTATAGGATTATCGGCATATGTAGTACGCCGCTTATTGCCAAGGGTCACTCTGCGTACCTTCCGCACACATAAAAGATGATTTTCTTTTGAGGTATGTATCACATTCACAGGCTCCACAATGGTTACTTTTATTTTTATTTTTATCAATTTAATTTAGGAAAACGTTCACGCCGGCCGAACACTGGCCGGTCACGCCCGTTGTACCTACGGCCGTATATTAGCCTCGCCCGCATAGAGAAGCACGCGCTGGTGGTCCCTGTGCACACGCAACGTCTCTTATGTGTTCAGGTTAGTTTTCATCCACACATTCCTCTCCAGCTTTTCTCTTCTCCCACCAAACACCATAGTCTCTCTCTGCCCCAACGAGCCGCAGTGCGCCCAGGCTCCATAATGAAGCGCTCGCCCCCTGTACTTTTTCTCTATCCCGCAAAAAAGCGTAGCTGCAGCCCATCCTCGCCGTAGGCTGCTGCAATGAGCGCTCAAGGTCAGAGAGTTGCAACTGTTATTGGAAGGGGTTGTAGTAGGCATCGTAATTTTCTACAACCGGTATTGCCTTTTGCTACCACCGGTGTCGCATTCTGCTACATCGCACATGGCGTCGCGATTTTTTCTACATCCAACATTTCATTTTGCTACAGCCGCCGACATTGCGAGCTACAACGGGCAGCACGGCAAGGTGCGGTGGCTCGACGGCGAGACGATTTTTGCTTGAACCGGTGCTCGATTTTGTTGGAACCAGCGAGCCGGGATGTTATGACGGAGTGCTACAACCAACGGGCATCAGCGGTAGCGGCTACGACGATTGTTTTTGCTACAACGGGCATCAGCGGCGGTGGTTGATGAAGCTATGTATCTAAGGTAGGGTCATAGGCCTGACCTAGACACCCTTCCCTAGGACATCACTCCACAATTAGAAGTATTCAAAGGATAACAGCATCCACTCAACAGAAGCATTCCACTCGGAAGATTCGATGTCACTCCACCGTAACGGAAACCACTCGATAGACAGAAGATCCAAAGTCACTCTGCACAACAACGGTCGGGCGTTACTCATAGATTTAAAGATCATTTATGTCACTTTATTATGGACGTTACCTGTAACGCTCCCTCTTTATGTACATTGAACTCCTTGTAACGTGGGCTGGCTGGGGTCCTGGCGCACACTATATAAGCCATCCCCCTCAACTGGCACAAGGGTTCGCACCCCCTGTAACACACACACGCATAATTCAGTCGACCGCCTCCGGGCTCTGAGACGTAGGGCTATTACTTCCTCTGAGAAGGGCCTGAACTCATAAAACTCGTGTGTACAACTTCGCCATAGCTAGGATCTTGCCTCCTAATACCTACCCTCCATTCTACTGTCAGTCTTAGATCCACGACAGTTGGCGCCCACCGTGGGGCCGGTGTCTTAGCGACTTTTTTGGTGAAGTTGCGATTTTTTCGATTCCCATCATATGGTTTCCGGCGGTGGATTTCCTGAGGGCCGCGAGTTCCGTCTCGGCGCGCTCGTGTTCGTCACCGACGACTCCGCCTGGCTTCAAGAGGCTCCACTCGACGTCGAGGCGCTCCCCGTCCGCGGGGCGACGCATTTCCGCGCGTGCGTCCGCGGCGTCCTTCTCCGGCAGCCGTCGACCCAGTATCGGTCGGCTCCTGTGGTGTCCTCGCTCCCCGCTGTTCGCCGGCGCAAGCGTTCCGGTCGGTCGCGGCTCCAACGGTGGATGAGACACGCGGTGGCCTGTCAGTCGGCCACCCCGCAAGTAGCGGCAATCGAGCCCGACGAAACTCTCTACGGCCTGTTCGACTGGCTCCGTCGAGACTGCATCCGAGTGCGACAGCAGCGATCCCGCGGCGGAAGTCTTGATGGTCAACGGACCATGCAGTCCTCCTGGCTTCCCCCGCGACGACGGTGGCGATGGCGGCGGCGATCCGTCGCGCGTTCACGAGGAGTACCGCCCCGAGCCCCTTTCTTCGCAGCAGAGGGAAGAGCTCCGCCGCCGCAATATGGATGCACTTCACACTCCTATCGTTGGAGAAACCCCCGAGGCCCGGGCCTTGGGAGGCACGCCTGGCCAACTTGGCTGAGCGCACTCGACTGGAAAATCTGCAACATGCACTCGACGAGCATGCTCGGCAGCGGATTCCTGAGTCCAGTCGACGACAGCTTTTTCCGCCTCAAACTCAGGTATACCGAACTCCGATTCAAAATCTCACAGCTGCAGCGCGAATAGAAGAGTCGATTCAGCCTTCCCAGTCGGAAGCTGGTAGAGGTTTGATGCAGATCCGGGCTTTACTCTGGGCAGCAGGAGAGCAGAACACAGCAGTATCTCAGTTCCGGAATAGGATTCATAGCAGATCTGTGATGGCAGACACAGTTCAGTCGGCTCACAGCCCAAGATCGCCCCCGCGGCGTGAGGGACGTGGATACCGGCAAGATCAGTACAGAAACCGCGAGCAGTATGATCACCGACTCGACCACGATGACCGTCGTCGAGTGCCCACGCCTCCCCGAGGAGTGGGTCATACGTGCCTCGGCGGCATGATGACAGGTGCCCCCACAGTGGCGAGCGAAGAGTACCAGTCGACCCAAGGGAGCCGGGCTTTGATGCGAGATCTATTCTCGTTCAAGGTCTGGTTGACAGGAACAGAGCACACATAGAGGGTCATGACAGAGATCACCCGACTGGCAGCAGAGTGCATGTGTCAGGTCCAGAGTGCTTCAGCAGAGCCATCAGGGCTGTAGTGATTCCTCCCAACTTCAGGTTGGCGACTGGAGTGAGCAAGTTCACTGGTGAGTCCAAGCCTGACACTTGGCTTGAGGATTACCGAGTGGCTGTACAGATCGGTGGTGGCAATGATGAAGTGGCCATGAAGCACCTTCCTCTGAAGTTGGAAGGCTCGGCCAGAGCATGGTTGACTCAGTTGGCACCTGGCAGCATATACAGTTGGGAGGAACTCGCCCGAGTGTTTGTTAGAACTTTTGAGGGTACTTGGAAACGGTCGGCAGGGTTAACAGAATTGCAGCACTGCGTGCAGAAGCCGAATGAAACCCCGAGAGACTATATCCAGAGATGGATCACGTTGCACCATACAGTGGAGAATGTGTCAGATCACCAATCGGCTTGTGCCTTCAAAGAAGGTGTTAAGTATCGAGAGTTGAATCTGAAATTCGGTCGGACAGGGGATATGTCACTGACTCGGATGATGGAGATTGCCACCAAATACGCTAACGGCGAAGAGGAAGACCGACTCCGGAGTGGCAAGCACAAAACAGTCGCCCAGGAAACCGGAGGAGGGAATTCCAATCGGAAACAGAAGCGCAAGGCCGAGCCAGCTGCTCCTGGTGAGGCTTTAGTTGTGGCCCAAGGAAAGTTCAAGGGGAAGCCCAAAGGGCCCTGGAACCCCAAGAAAGTGAAAGATCAAGCCGGAAATGATGTGTTGGATTTACCATGCCACATTCATACCAAGCAAGATGAACAGGGTAATCTCATTTACCCTAAACACACCACTCGACAGTGTCGACTCCTGATCCAGCAGTTCCGAGAGAAACAACCCAATGAGAAGGAAAAGGAGTCGGACAAGGGAGAGGATAAGGAAGAAGATGATGACGGTTTTCCCAACGTCAATTCCACTCTGATGATTTTTGCTGATGTTGAGAGCAAAAGTCGATTGAAAGTTATCAACAGAAAAGTGAACATGGTTGCTCCGGCAACACCAAGTTATTTGAAGTGGTCTCAGACTACCATCACATTCGACCAGTCTGACCATCCAACACGTATAGCCACCCCTGGGA
Organism: Triticum aestivum; assembly: GCF_018294505.1. Lineage (NCBI taxonomy): Eukaryota > Viridiplantae > Streptophyta > Magnoliopsida > Poales > Poaceae > Triticum > Triticum aestivum. The sequence goes on from NC_057796.1 coordinate 487,959,747, forward strand.
GGCAAGCGTTGGTGGTTGACCCAGTTGTTGAAAGCACTCGACTAACTAAAGTACTGATGGATGGTGGTAGTGGCCTGAATATTCTTTATGCTGAAACCTTGAAGGGAATGGGCATTCCGATGTCCAAGCTTAGTGAAAGCAATATGAGTTTCCATGGCGTTATACCTGGCAAGAAGGCTGAATCACTCGGCCAGATCGCCCTTGATGTGGTTTTCGGTGATTCCAAGAATTACCGCAAGGAAAAGTTGACATTTGAAGTAGTGGATTTCCAGAGTGCTTACCATGCTATTCTGGGTAGGCCTGCCTATGCACGTTTCATGGCTCGACCATGTTACGTGTACCTCAAATTGAAAATGCCTGGTCCCAGAGGAGTGATCACTATCACTGGCAATCGGCAGAAGGCAGAAGAGTGCTTCCAGAAGGGCTCAAAAATCGCCGATGCACAAATGGCAGCAGTCGAAATGCAAGAATACCGGAAGAATGTATATCCGAGTGATTTGTTGCGCTCCAAGAAGCCTGCCACTGATTCTGCATTTCAGTCGTTCGGTGAAACCAAGCCGATTCATATTCACTCGACCGATCCTAATGCTGCTCCTACTCATATCTCAACTTCACTCGACAACAAATAGGAAGAAGCGCTCATCCAGTTCCTCCGTGAGAACTGGGACATCTTTGCATGGAAACCTTCCGACATGCCGGGTGTACCCAGGGGACTGGCTGAGCATCATTTGCGAGTCGACCCGAAAGTAAAGCCAGTCAAGAAACATCTTCGACGGTCCGCCGTACAGAAGAGAAAAGCAATTGGTGAGGAAGTGGCTTGGCTCCTGGCAGCTGAGTTCATCCGAGAGATTTACCACTCCGAGTGGCTCGCCAATGTTGTCATGGTCCCCAAGAAGGACGATTCACTTCGCATGTGCATTGACTTCAAGCATATCAATCGGGCCTGCCCGAAAGATCATTTCCCTCTCCCCCGCATCGACCAGATCGTCGACTCGACCGCGGGGTGTGAGCGTATGTCTTTTTTAGATGCGTATTCCGGGTACCATCAGATTCGACTGTATGGACCTGATGAGATAAAAACAGCTTTCATCACTCCATTCGGGTGCTTCTGTTATGTCACCATGCCATTCGGCCTCAAGAACGCCGGAGCCACATTTATGAGGATGATTCAGAAGTGTTTGCTCACTCAAATCAGTCGGAATGTGGAGGCATATATGGATGACATTGTGGTCAAGTTGCGTAAAGGTTCCGACCTGCTGACTGACCTTGCTGAAACCTTTGCCAACCTGAGAAGATATGATATCAAGCTTAATCCGTCAAAATGCACATTCGGAGTTCCAGGAGGTAAATTACTCGGTTTTCTCGTTTCCGAACGGGGGATCGACGCAAACCCGGAGAAAGTTGGTGCCATCCTCCGAATGAAACGCCCTGTGCGTGTGCATGAAGTTCAGAAGCTCACTGGTTGTTTGGCCGCCTTGAGTCGATTCATTTCTCGTCTCGGCGAAAAGGCCTTGCCTCTTTACCGACTGATGAAGAAATCTGACAAGTTCGAGTGGACTGACGAAGCTGACAAAGCATTTGTAGAGCTCAACCCATGCTTTCCACCCAGCCGGTGCTTGCTGCCCCAATCAGCAAAGAACCTTTACTGCTTTATATTGCAGCCACTGGATAAGTTGTCAGTACTGTACTCACAGTCGAGCGGGAAGAAGAAGGGAAAACCTATAAAGTTCAGCGCCCAGTATACTATGTTTCTGAAGTTCTGACTCCATCCAAGCAAAGATATCCACATTATCAGAAGCTTGTTTATGGGATTTACATGACCACGAAGAAGGTTGCACACAATTTCTCTGATCACTCCACCACAGTCGTCAGCGACGCACCATTGTCAGAAATTCTGAATAACAAAGATGTAACTGGTCGAGTGGCTAAATGGGCGATTGAACTCCTTCCATTGGATATCAAGTTCGAGGCAAAGAAAGCTATCAAGTCGCAGGCAATTGCAGATTTCCTTGCCGAGTGGATTGAGCAACAATTGCCGACTCAGATACACTCGGAGCATTGGACCATGTTCTTTGATGGCTCCATGATGCTGAATGGTTCCGGTGCTGGGGTGGTATTGGTATCCCCCCGAGGCGACAAGCTCAGTTATGTTCTCAAGATTCATTTTGACTCCTCCAACAATGAAGCTGAATATGAAGCACTTCTGTACGGGTTGCGTATGGCCATTTCACTCGGCGTCCGTCGCCTCATGGTCTATGGTGACTCGGATTTAGTGGTTAATCAAGTGATGAAGGAGTGGGACGTCAGAAGCCCAGCTATGACTGGCTATTGTAATGCAGTGAGAAAGTTAGAGAAGAGGTTTGAGGGGTTAGAGCTCTATCACATACCCCGACTGAAAAATCAAGCAGTTGATGATTTGGGAAAGATAGGTTCCAAGAGGGAGGCCATTCCCAGCAATGTGTTTTTGGAACATATTCATACACCTTCAGTTCAAGAAGATCCTTTCACTGAAGAGCCCCCACAACCAAAGAGCGCCACTGATCCGACTGAAGTCGAAGTCCCAGCCGTGGTCGACTTGATGATGGAGGTTTTGGTCATCACCCCCGACTGGACAGTACTGTATATCGCGTACATACTTAGGAAGGAACTCCTAGAGGATGAAGAAGAGGCTCGACAGATCGTCCGTCGATCCAAAGCCTTTACCATGATAAGAGGACAGTTGTTTAGAGAAAGTGTGACTGGAGTCTACCAGAAATGCATAACACCAGAAGAAGGTCGAGTGATCCTCAACGACATCCACTCGGGGACCTGTGGTCACCATGCGTCCTCTCAGACCATTGTGGCCAAAGCATACCGAGCGGGATTTTATTGTCCACAAGCAAATGAAATGGCGAAAGAAATAGTCGACAAATGTGAAGGTTGCCAGTTTTACTCCAATATGTCTCACAAGCCTGCATCAGCCCTGAAGACCATTCCACTCGTCTGGCCCTTTGCTGTTTGGGGATTGGATATGATTGGGTCTTTGAGGACTGGTAGGATTGGATATGTGCTTGTGGCAGTAGACAAGTTTACTAAATGGATTAAAGCCAAGCCCATACAAAATCTTGAAGCTAGTACTGATGTCAGCTTCATCAGAGAGTTAACATTCAGATATGGTGTTCCGCACAGCATCATCACTGACAATGGGTCGAGCTTCGATTCTGATGAGTTCAGAGCCTTCTGCGCTTCCCAAGGCACTCGAGTCGACTATGCTTCAGTCGCCCATCCCCAGTCGAATGGATAGGCTGAAAGAGCAAACGGATTAATTCTCAAAGGACTGAAACCCCGATTGATGCGTGATCTCAAGCATGCAGCAGGCGACTGGGTCGATGAACTTCCATTAGTGCTTTGGAATTGAGGACATCTCCTAATCGGTCGACTGGGTGAACTCCATACAATCCACAACTACCCACTAGCATGACTCTAATATCAGCATCTTTATATCGCAAAACTATTGCAAGGAATCAAACATATCATATTCAGTGATCTACAAGTTTTGTGTAGGATTTTATGCCTAACCATATGAATGACCAATTCCTGTCATCTCTCTAAATAGATATAAGTGAAGCAAGAGAGTTTAATTCTTTCTACAAAAGATATGCCCACGCTCTAACAAATATAAGTGAAGCAAAAGAGCATTCTACAAATGGCGGTTTTCTATGTGAAGAGAAACGGGCAATCCAAACTTCAAATGATATAAGTGAAGCACATGAAGCATTCTATAAAGCCATACTCAAAAGATATAAGTGAAGTGCAAAGAGCATTCTATAAATCAACCAAGGACTATCTCATACCAGCATGGTGCATAAAATAAAAGTGAAAACTAAATGCAAAAGACGCTCCAAGATTTGCACATATCGCATGAATGAAACGAATCCGAAAAAATACCGATACTTGTTGAAGAAATAGGGGATGCCTTCCGGGGCATCCCCAAGCTTAGACGCTTGAGTCTCCTTGAATATTTACTTGGGGTGCCTTGGGCATACCCAAGCTTGAGCTCTTGCCTCTCTTCCTTCTTCTCACATCGAGACCTTCTCGATCATCGAACACTTCATCCACACAAAACTTCAACAAAAAACTCGGTAAGATCCGTTAGTATAATAAAGCAAATCACTACTCTAAGTACTGTTGCAAACCAATTCACATTTTGTTTTTGCATTGTGTATACTGTAATATAACTTTTTCATGGCTTAATCCACTGATATAAATCGATAGTTTCATCAAAACATGCAAACTATGCATCAAAAACTGAATCTGTCTAAAACAGAACAGTCTGTAATAATCTGAACATTCACCATACCTCTGTTACTTGAACAATTCTGCCAAAATTAGGAAAAACAAAAAAAAAATATAGAAAGACAGTACAAAAGGAATCAGAACCGTTTGACGTTCCAGTAAAAAACTAAAAATCGCGCACTACAGCCAAAGTTTCTGTCCTGCACCGTACAAACCAACAAGCATTGTAAACATCCTAAAGGCAAACCTTGGCACATTATTTTTATAATACAATGGAATTGTACAAGGGGATAATTATTTTTGTTGAAAATTTTCTGTAATTAAGATTCACAAAGTTTCCGTGAGCTTGAACAAAATTCAAGGAGCTCTCCCACTTCAACAATGCTTGTCTTTCTCACTTTCACTTTCCTTTTTGAAAAGTTTTAGGTTCCCCTCTTTATTTTTTTTTGTTTTTAAACTATATGAAAGCACTCAACAGAAATAAATGACTCCCTAAGAATTCCGGGTTGTCTCCCTGGCAGCGCTTTCTTTAAAGCCATTAAGCTAGGCATATAGTGCTCAAGTAGTGAATCCACCCGGATCCCAAGGTATATCAAAGCCAATTTTAATTAGCAATGATTTGGCATTTAGTAGTGAGCACAAGGCAACATATATCAAGCAATGACGAAGTTTGACTCTCTTCCTATGCATCGGCATGTCATAAAAGAACAATTCATGCACACATAGTAAAGGCCAATGCATAGTATAAACAGTTTCTTGCAATTTTTTCATGTGGGAAACATAGAGAGGTGGAGATATAGTTCCTCTCTCATAATAATTGCAAGTTGGAGCAGCTAGCACATGCATATTATATTCATCAAAATCATCATGTGCAATGGTAAAAGGCCACCCATCAATATAATCCTTAATAAGGACAAACTTCTCCGATATAGTGTAGTAGGGAGAATTCAAAAAGATAATAGGACTATCATGCGTGGGTGCAATAGCAACAATTTCATGTTTAACATAAGGAACTATAGCAAGTTCATCTCCATAAGCATAATTCATATTGGCATCTTGGCCACAAGCATAGCAAGCATCATCAAAAAGGGATATTTCAAAAGAATCAACTGGATCATAACAGTTTTCATAGCAATCATCCTTCGGTAAGCACGAAGGGAAATTAAACAATGTATGAGTTGAAGAGTTACTCTCATTAGAAGGTGGGCATGGGTAGCTAATCCGGTCTTCCTCCTTTTGTTCTTCGCTCTCCTCATCATCTTTTTTATCCAATGAGCTCACAGTTTCATCAATTCCTTCTTCCATAGACTCCTGCAAAATATTAGTCTCTTCTTGGACAGCGGAGACTTTCTCAATAAGCGCATCAATATAGGAATTATATTCATAATTATCATAGCAATATTTCAATATATCAAAATTTTTAGGCCTACAAACATCATCATCAAAAGCTTCATACTTTTCAAACAAAGATTCAATTTCATAAGCACCCTTAAAAGCAACAAATTCTTCTATTTGTTCCACATCATAGTAATCATATATACCTCTAGCATAAGAAGCCAAGGTTTCACTATCATTAAATTTGCATGAAAAGGGAATGTGTGGAGCCTTCATCCTAGAGCAAGAAGTATAATCATAACTCAAGCATACTTGCCGAGCGTACCTCTTCAACATATAAATTTGATCCCATAATAGTTTCCCTTTTTGTGTCAAGCGATAATCCCTAAAGTATTCACGTTGATCCAACGTTACTCCCATTACCAAATTGAATGGGGTTTTCTCTGGATTATCAAAGTAGTACATAATATCTGTCACATAACGAGCATCGAGGGTTTTAGGAGGTTCCTCATCTCCATGAGCAGCAAGTACACCTAATTTTTTTGGTATTTCATGTTCCATATCCGTAAATAAAGATAGAGAAAAACTAAGAACAGCAAATAAAAATTACTTAGTGATAAAGCAAACACGCACACACGAGAATATTCACCCCACGCTATTGCTCCCCGGCAACGGCACCAGAAAAAGGTCTTGATAACCCACAAGTATAGGGGATCAATTGTAGCCTCTTTCGATAAGTAAGAGTGTCGAACCCAACGATGAGCTAAAGGTAGAACAAATATTCCCTCAAGTTCTATCGACCACCGATACAACTCTACGCACGCTTAACGTTCGCTTTACCTAAAACAAGTATAAAACTAGAAGTACTTTGTAGGTGTTTTTGGATAGGCTTGCAAGAAATAAAAAGTAGGGGATGTTTAGATGAAGACACAACTAAGTTAGTTTAAGTAAAGAGCTTGTTGTCACGAGAAAGTTATTTGACCCTAGGCAATCGATAACTAGACCGGTAATCACTATTGCAATTTTATTTGAGGGAGAGGTATAAGCTAACATACTTTCTCTACTTGGATCATATGCACTTATGATTGGAACTCTAGCAAGCATCCGCAACTACTAAAGATCATTAAGGTAAAACCCAACCATAGCATTAAAGTATCAAGTCCCCTTTATCCCATACGCAAACAACCTACTTACTCGGGTCTGTGCTTCTGTCACTCACGCCACCCACTATAAGCAAATCATGAACATATTGCAAACCCTACAGCGGGAATCCCTCACGCTTGCGCGACACGGAGAGCACCATAGGACAACACACATGCAACTCAAACCAATCTTGATCATCAAATAACCCATAGGACAAAACGGATCCACTCAAACATCATAGGATAGCCATACATCATTGGGAAATAATATATAGCGTTGAGCACCATGTTTAAGTAGAGATTACATCGGGTAAGAGAGAGGTTACACCGCTGCATAGAGGGGGAAAGAGTTGGTGATGATGGCGGTGAAGTTGTTGGTGAAGATTGTGTTGGAAATATGCACTAGAGGCAATAATAAAATGGTTATTATTGTATTTCCTTGTTCATGATAATTGTCTATTGTTCATGCTGTAATTGTATTAACTGGAAACCGTAATACATGTGTGAATACATAGACCACAACATCTCCCTAGTAAGCCTCTAGTTGACTAGCTCGTTGATCAATAGATGGTTATGGTTTCCTGACCATGGACATTGGATGTCATTGATAACGGGATCACATCATTAGGAGAATGATGTGATGGACAAGACCCAAACCTAAGCATAGCACAAGATCGTGTAGTTCGTCTGCTAGAGCTTTTCTAATGTCAAGTATCATTTCCTTGGACCATGAGATTGTGCAACTCCCGGATACCGTAGGAATGCTTTGGGTGTACCAAACGTCACAACGTAACTGGGTGACTATAAAGGTGCACTACAGGTATCTCCGAAAGTGTCTGTTGGGTTGGCACGAATCGAGACTGGGATTTGTCACTCCGTATGACGGAGAGGTATCTCTGGGCCCACTCGGTAATGCATCATCATAATGAGCTCAATGTGACTAAGTAGTTAGTCACGTGATCGTGCATTACGGAACGAGTAAAGTGACTTGCCGGTAACGAGATTGAACGAGGTATTGGGATACCGACGATCGATTCCCGAGCAAGTAACATACCGATTGACAAAGGGAATTGTATACGGGATTGATTGAATCCCCGGCATCGTGGTTCATCCGATGAGATCATCGTGGAACATGTGGGAGCCAACATGGGTATCCAGATCCCGCTGTTGGTTATTGGCCGGAGAATGTCTCGGTCATGTCTGCATGGTTCCCGAACCCGTAGGGTCTACACACTTAAGGTTCGATGACGCTAGGGTTATAGGGAATAGATATACGTGGTTACCGAATGTTGTTCGGAGTCCCGGATGAGATCCCGGACGTCACGAGGAGTTCCGGAATGGTCCGGAGGTAAATATTTATATATGGGAAGTCCCGTTTTGGCCACCGGAAGAGTTTCGGGCGTCACCGGTAATGTACCGGGACCACCGGAGGGTTCCGGGGGTCCACCGGGAGGGGCCACCAACCCCGGAGGCCTGCGTGGGCCAAGTGTGGCAAGGGACCAGCCCCTAGGTGGGCTGGTGCGCCTCCCACAAGAGGCCCAAGGTGCAGGGAAAGGGGAAAGGGGGAAACCCTTGGCTCAGATGGGCCTAAGGCCCACCTAGGGTGCCCCCCTCTCTCCCCCTCTAGCCGCCCCCTTAGATGCATCTAGGGCTGGCTGCCACCCCTAGGGGGGGAACCCTAGATGGGGGCGCAGACCCTCCCCTTCCCCTATATATAGTGGGGGTTTTGGGGCTGCCAGAGACACGAGTCTCCCTCTCTCTTGGCGCAGCCCTACCCCTCTCCCTGCTCGTCTCTCGCAGTGCTTGGCGAAGCCCTGCTGGAGTGCCACGCTCCTCCATCACCACCATACCGTTGTGATGCTGCTGGACGGAGTCTTCCCCAACCTCTCCCTCTCTCCTTGCTGGATCAAGGCACGGGAGACGTCACCGGGCTGCATGTGTGTTGAACGCGGAGGCACCGTTGTTCGGTGCTTAGATCGGATTCGGCCGCGATCTGAATCGCTTCATGTACGACTCCACCAACCGCGTTCTTGCAACGCTTCCGCATTGCGATCTTCAAGGGTATGAAGATGCACTCCCCTCTCTCTCGTTGCTAGTTAATTCATAGATTGATCTTGGTGATGCGTAGAAAATTTTGAATTTCTGCTACGTTACCCAACAGTGGCATCATGAGCTAGGTCTATGCGTAGATTCTATGCACGAGTAGAACACAAAGTAGTTGTGGGCGATGATTTGTTCAATTTGCTTACCGTTACTAGTCTTATCTTGATTCGGCGGCATTGTGGGATGAAGCGGCCCGGACCGACCTTACAAGTACACTTACGTGAGACAGGTTCCACCGACTGACATGCACTTGATGCATAAGGTGGCTAGCGGGTGTCTGTCTCTCCCACTTTAGTCGGATCGGATTCGATGAAGAGGGTCCTTATGAAGGGTAAATAGCAATTGGCATATCACTGTTGTGGCTTTTGCGTAGGTAAGAAACGTTCTTGCTAGAAACCCATAGCAGCCACGTAAAACATGCAACAACAATTAGAGGATGTCTAACTTGTTTTTGCAGGGTATGCTATGTGATGTGATATGGCCAAAAGGATGTGATCATGTTCTTGTAATAGGAATCACGACTTGCATGTCGATGAGTATGACAACCGGCAGGAGCCATAGGAGTTGTCTTAATTTATTGTATGACCTGCGTGTCAATGAAAACGCCATGTAATTACTTTACTTTATTGCTAACCGTTAGCCATAGTAGTAGAAGTAATAGTTGGCGAGACAACTTCATGAAGACACGATGATGGAGATCATGGTGTCATGCCGGTGACGAAGGTGATCATGCCGCGCCTCGAAGATGGAGATCAAAGGCGCAAGATGATATTGGCCATATCATGTCACTTTATGATTTGCATGTGATGTTTGTCATGTTTACATCTTATTTGCTTAGAACGACGGTAGCATAAATAAGATGATCCCTCACTAAAATTTCAAGAGACGTGTTCCCCCTAACTGTGCACCGTTGCGAAGGTTCGTTGTTTCGAAGCACCACGTGATGATCGGGTGTGATAGATTCTAACGTTCGCATACAACGGGTGTAAGCCAGATTTACACATGCGAAACACTTAGGTTGACTTGACGAGCCTAGCATGTACAGAAATGGCCTCGGAACACAAGAGACCGAAAGGTCGAACATGAGTCGTATAGTAGATACAATCAACATGGAGATGTTCACCGATGATGACTAGTCCGTCTCACGTGATGATCGGACACGGCCTAGTTGACTCGGATCATGTATCACTTAGATGACTAGAGGGATGTCTATCTGAGTGGGAGTTCATTAAATAATCAGATGAACTTAATTATCATGAACATAGTCAAAAGGTCTTTGCAAGTTATGTCGTAGCTTACGCTTTAGTTCTACTAAGATATGTTCCTAGAGAAAATTTAGTTGAAAGTTGATAGTAGCAATTATGCGGACTGGGTCCGTAAACTGAGGATTGTCCTCATTGTTGCACAGAAGGCTTATGTCCTTAATGCACCGCTCGGTGTGCTGAATCTCGAGCGTGGTTTGTGGATGTTGCGAACATCTGACATACACGTTTTGATGACTACGTGATAGTTCAGTGCGTAATGCTAACGGTTTAGAATTGAGGCGCCAAAGACGTTTTTGAAACGTCGCAGAACATATGAGATGTTCCAAAGACTGAAATTGGGATTTCAGACTAGTGCCCACGTCAAGAGGTATGAGACCTCTAACAAGTTTCTTAAGCCTGCAAACTAAGGGAGAAAAGCTCAATCTTTGAGCATGTGCTCAGATTGTCTGAGTACTACAATCGCATGAATCGAGTGGGAGTTAATCTTCCAGATGAGATAGTGATGGTTCTCCATAGTCACTGCCACCAAGCTATTAGAGCTTCGTGATGAACTATAACATATCAGGGATAGACATGATGATCCTTGAGCAACTCGCGATGTTTGACACCGCGAAAGTAGAAATCAAGTAGGAGCATCAATTGTTGATGGTTAGTAAAACCACTAGTTTCAAGAAGGGCAAGGGCAAGAAGGGATACTTCATGAAACGGCAAATCAGTTGCTGCTCCAGCGAAGAAACCCAAGGTTGAACCCAAACCCGAGACTAAGTGCTTCTGTAATGAGGGGAACGGTCACTAAAGCAGAACTACCCTAGATACTTGGTAAGATGAGAAGGCAGGCAAGGTCGAAAGAAGTATCTCTAAAGGCGAAGAAAAAGAAGTGGGCGAACACTCGGCCCAGCGGGCGAACATGCCGGCTCCTTGGATATACATTATATTAATGTGTACTTTACTAGTACTCCTAGTAGCACCAGGGTATTAGATACCGGTTCAGTTGCTAAATGTTGGTAACTCGAAATAAAAGGCTACGGAATAAACGGAGACTAGCTAAAGGTGAGATGACGATATGTGTTGGAAGTGTTTCCAAGGTGGATGTGATCAAGCATCGCATGCTCCCTCTACCATCGAGATTGGTGTTAAACCTAAATAATTGTTATTTGGTGTTTGCGTTGAGCGTAGACATGATTGGATTATGTTTATCGCAATACGATAATTCATTTAAGGAGAATAATGGTTACTCTATTTATTTGAGTAATACCTTCAATGGTCTTGCACCTAAAATGAATGGTTTATTGAATCTCGATCGTAGTGATACACATGTTCATGCCAAAAGATATAAGATAGTAATGATAGTACCACATACTTGTGGCACTGCCATTTGAGTCATATTGGTATAAAACGCATGAAGAAGCTCCATGTTGATGGATCTTTGGACTCACTCATTTTTGAAAAGATTGAGACATGCGAACCATGTCTATTGGCAGATATGCATGAAGAAACTCCATACAGATGGATCATTTGAACTCACTTGATTTTGAATCACTTGAGACATGCAAATCATGCCACATGGGCAAGATGACTGAAAGGCCTCGTTTTTAGTAAGATGAAACAAGAGAGCAACTTGTTGGAAGTAATACATTTGATGTGTGCAGTCCAATGAGTGATGAGGCACGCAGTGGATATCGTTATGTTCTTACTTCACAGATGATTTGAGTAGATGCTGAGAATATTTACTTGATGAAACACAAATCTGAATTATTGAAAGGTTCAAGTAATTTCAGAGTGAAGTTGAAGATCGTCGTGACAAGAGGATAAAATGTCTGTGATATGATCATAGAGATGAATATCTGAGTTACGAGTTTGGCACACAATTAAGACATTGTGGAAATTGTTTCACAACTAATACCGCCTGGAACACCATAGTGTGATGGTGTGTCCGAACATCATAACTGCACCCTATTGGATATGGTGCATACCATGATGTCTCTTATCGAATTACACTATCGTTTATGGGTTAGGCATTAGAGACAACCGCATTCACTTTCATAGGGCACCACGCAACTCCGTTGAGACGACACCGAATGAACTATGGTTTAGAGAAACCTAAGCTGTCGTTTCTTAAAAGTTTGGGGCTGTGACACTTATGTGGAAAAGTTTCAGGCTGATAAGCTCGAACCCAAAGCGGATAAATGCATCTTCATAGAATACCCAAAACAGTTGGGTATACCTCCTATTTCAGATCTGGAAGCAAAAGTGATTGTTTCTAGAAACGGGTCCTTTCTCGAGGAAAAGTTTCTCTGGAAAGAATTGAGTGGGAGGATGGTGGAGACTTGATGAGGTTATTGAACCGTCACTTCAACTAGTGTGTAGCGGGGCACAAGAAGTTGTTCCTGTGGCACCAACACCAATTGAAGTGGAAGCCTATGATAGTGATCATGAAACTTCGGATCAAGTCACTACCAAACCTCGTAGGATGACAAGGATGCGTACTACTTCAGAGTGGTACGTAATCCTGTCTTGGAAGTCATGTTGCTAGACAACAATGAACCTACGAGCTATGGAGAAGCGATGGTGGGCCCGGATTCCGACGAATGGCTCGAGGCCATAAAATCCGAGAGAGGATCCATGTATAAAAACAAAGTATAGACTTTGGAAGAACTACTTGATGGTCGTAAGGCTGTTGGGTGCAGATGGATTTTAAAAGGAAGGCAGACAATGATGGTAAGTGTCACCATTAAGAAAGCTCGACCTGTCGTTAAGATGTTTTCCGGCAAGTTCAAGGAAAGATGCTAACAAGTATGCAAACAAGTATGCAAAGCTCCAGCAATCCTTCTAAGGACTGGAGTAAGCATCTCGGAGTTGGAATGTACGCTTTGATGAGATGATCAAAGATTTTGGGTTTATACAAAGTTTATGAGAAACTTGTATTTCCAAAGAAGTGAGTGGGAGCACTATAGAACTTTGATGAGTATATGTTGTTAACATATTGTTGATCAGAAATGATGTAGAATTTCTGGAAAGCATACAAGGTTATTTGAAAAGTGTTTTTCAATGGAAAACCTGGATTAAGCTACTTGAACATTGAGCATCAAGATCTATAAGGATAGATCAAAAACGCTTAATAGTACTTTCAAATGAATACATACCGTGACAAGATTTTGAAGGAGTTCAAAATAGATCAGCAAAGAAGCAGTTCTTGGCTGTGTTACAAGGTGTGAGTATTGAGTAAGACTCAAGACCTGACCACGGCAGAAGAGAGAGAAAGGACGAAGGCCGTCCCCTATGCTTTAGACGTAGGCTCTACAGTATGCTATGCTGTGTACCGCACCTGAAGTGTGCCTTGCCATGAGTCAGTCAAGGGGTACAAGAGTGATCCAGGAATGGATCACATGACAGCGGTCGAACTTATCCTTAGTAACTAGTGGACTAAGGAATTTTCTACGATTATGGAGGTGGTAAAAGAGTTCGTCGTAAAGGGTTACGTCGACGCAAACTTTGACACTAATCCGGATGACTCTGAGTAGTAAACCGGATTCGTATAGTAGAGCAGTTATTTGGAATAGCTCCAAGTAGCGCGTGGTAGCTGCATCTACAAGATGACATAGAGATTTGGAAAGCACACACGGATCTGGAAGGTTCAGACCCGTTGACTAAAAACCTCTCTCACAAGCGAGATATGAACAAACCCCATGGGTGTTGGATTCATTACAATCACATAGTGATGTGAACTAGATTATTGACTCTAGTGCAAGTGGGAGACTGTCGTGGAATTGTCACGGCAGATGTCCTCGAGCTAGGACTTAGTCGTGGAGCCATCGCAACTAGGAAGCTTAAAGGGGTTAAGCGGGACAAGGAATACGAGGGTTTATACTGGTTCGGCCCCTTACGGTGAAGGTAAAAGCCTACGTCCAGTTTGAGGTGGTATTGATTAGGGTTTCGATAACCAGGGAGATAATCTGCTATGCCCGGCTCTCGATGAGATTGTTCTTGTCCCTAAACCGCTGCCGGGTCGTCCCTTTATATAGGGAGGCCGACGCCCAGCAGCTCTCAGAGTCCCGACCGGCTCATAAGAGTGTCCGGCTCGGACTCTCAACTATCCTAGCCTTACACTACAAGTTCTAGCATAATAATGATTGCAACTACGGGCTTTAAGCCATATCCGGGTCTTAAGCCCATCTTTGGCCCACCGTCTTCAGGCTTGGCGCCGGGCTTCTGGCAATGACCATATGAGTAACCCGGCCCCTCCTGGCGGGTGACTCTAAGGTCTATATCCTCAACATTAGGCCCCAGATTGATTTGAGCCGGCTCATGTCAATCTTCAATTCTTTCGACAGAAAAAAAATCTCCGGCTTACCATTTGTGTAAAGGCCATAACCCGGCGTGACGTCATTCTCTGGACTCCGGGTAATCCACCGTAACGTCATCTTCCATTAAGTCCGCTTTTTACTCCGCCAGATCCGCAACGGATCTTATCTTTACTGTCATCCCGAAAATCGAGGCATTTCGTGGGGAGATAACCACGCCATGGTCTCCTTGATTCTCGCGCCCACTTATGAGCTTGCCCTTATAAATAGGCCGGCCCGACGGGCCTTTCTCACTCTCCTTCCTCTGTCGTCTCCTTCTTCTCACTGTCCCGTGCTGCTCGAGCTCCGCCGCCGTCGCCGCCGCGGGTCTTCTCGTCGTCACCAGCTCAGGCCGCTGCATCACCCTGATCTGACCTGAGAAACGCAACGACCTCCGCGACTCTCCAGCTCTTGTAAGTCCTGCTTGTCCTATAAAATAGATCTGCCGTAGGGTTCGTCCGCGTTCTTCGTGTTCGTCGCCGTCGCCCACAAGCTCCGGTAGTCTTCTTTTTTACTGCTCCTTTTTGATCTTAGCCCGTATGGAACCACTGCGGTAGATGTCTTAGCACCCGTTTCAAACACAAGTAGACTTCTTTTCACTGCATAAATACCTCATTCGAGCTCAAGAACTCCCCTGCGTCTGTATTTTAGGTCTAGAAAATTTCCTTTGGACCGACCATTTTGATCCAAAATTTTTACTGCGATGTGTGAAACCTGTTTACCACACTTAGTAAAAAACTGCAATCATTGAATCTCGGCGGTTTACAGTTCCGGTTTAAAGAAACCACGTGCCGTAGAACCTTCCGGCTTAAAGAAAACCATGCGCCATAAAATTTCCGGCTTAACAGTGATAAGGCCTGTAGACAATCAAATTACTCTCAATCCCTCGGCGGCTTAAATAGCCCGATGCACTTAAATGTATACCATTAGTCCCCTTCATAAGCCGCCGCCTTGACATTGAACTGTAGATTCCTTCCGGCTCATAATTAACACGGACGTTTTTTCCTTTTATCATAGACTGCCGACTTTCACCATGCCTCCCAAAGCTCCCAAAGCCTCCATTACTTGCAACTGGATGAGGTCCAATGTCACCAATGAGACCCTAGCGGATTTTGTTAAGTCTGGATATCTACCCAAGAAGGATGTCATGTCCTACCGTGCCCCTGACTCGTCAGAAGAGAGACCACAGCCAAAGGACGGGGAGGTGGTGATTTTTGCGGATCACATGAGCCGAGGCTTCGCACCGCCCGGCTCAAAGTTTTTTAGGGATGTTCTAAACTTCTTCGACTTGCGGCCTCAAGACATAGGACCCAACTCAGTGTCCAACATCTGCAACTTCCAAGTCTTCTGCGAGGTTTACCTTGGAGAAGAACCTAGTCTGCTGCTCTTCAGAGAGCTTTTTTACTTGAACCGTAAGAATGAATGCGCCAATGGGCCAAGTCTGGAGTTAGGTGGCATCTCCATCCAGCGGCGTAGGGACTGCCTTTTCCCTTACGCAGAGCCGCCCAGCCACCCCAAGGACTGGTATCTGACGTGGTTTTACTGCCAAGACACGTCACCGGCTGACGGGAATCCATTGCCCGGCTTTCGCCCCTCGCGTCTAGAGCCGACTCACCCACTGTCCGACAAGCTGACTCAAGCGGAGCGCCAACCTCTGCTCCCCACCATCAACAAGATCAAGGCTCTCCTGGGCAATGGTCTGAATGGAATTGATCTGGTCCGGGTCTGGATATCGTGGCGGGTGATCCCATTGAGCCGCCGCCCCGGCTTAATGTGTGAGTACACGGGCCGAAAGGATGACCCTCAGAGACACAGCCGCAACGATCTTCCTGAAGACGTTGCAGAAGATATGACCAAGGCTCTTTTGAACGAGAGCCTGGCAGACTGCGGAAGGACCGGGCTAGCCCCCTTCTGCAAGATCAACCCAGCCCCAGCGGTAAGCCGCTGATCCAAACATCTTATCTGTACATAACTTTCATCTGAATCATTTTAAGAGAACCTTATTGCATTTTTCAGGCTGATGATAAGTTCTGGCGGGTCAAATATGACCATGAGGCGGCCAAGAAGGCCAGAAAGGCGAAGAAAGCCGCCAAGAAAGCCGCCCCTCGCAAGAAAGGAAGCAGGCCTACTGCTTCAGAGCTGATGTAATTAAGCGACAGCTCCGAATCAGAGGTAACCCCTGAGCTTTTAAGTCCTTGCTATATTTGTTGTTTGCTGCTATCCGCCTTATCAATACTTGTTCATTGACAGGATGACACTGGCGCAAGTAACCCGATGGTTGAAGAGGTAATGTCACTTTCCTCCGTCTCGGAGCCCTTGCCAAGGCTGAAAGCCCGAAGGGTAACCCAGAAAGTAAGCTTTTCACATCCTTTAGCTTATCAAGACCCTCAATTTATTTTGAAGCGACAGGTTCATGAAAGCCGGCGTCACACCCGGACCAACAAGGACACCGACCTCTCCTCCGGGTTACCTGACGCATCAAGGAAGCGCCGAACTGAGGTTATTTCCCACTTGTACCCTTTTCATCCGTTGGCGGGTGTTATACGTCAGCCACTCAATTCTTCTGACTCAAATTATCAGGAGACCTCCCCCTCTTCCGGCGACTCTATGCAGTCCAGTCTGCCGGCTTTCAAAACCGTGCCCGGGTAATGATAACCCTCTTATATTTGTTCTGGTTTTTGCTCATACTTTTTATACTAACCTTTGTTGTTCTTTCAGTGCCCAGGCAAAGCTCACCAAGAGGGCGAAGAAAACCAAGTCGGCCGGAGAGCCGGATTTGCCTGAGCCGGAGGTGACGGTCCAAGAACCGCCAGCTGCCTCCGCCCCCGAAGCCACCACTCCAATGGACACGTCACCTGTAGAAGCTTCTGCTGACCCAGAGGCCTCCGGCTCGGCTCAACCAACAAATGACCCGGACGTGGTAATCACCCGGACGGAGTTCGTTGAGCCTGGGAGACCTACCGTGCTGGCCAAGTGCTCCGCTAAGGGGGAGTTGCTGCAGCCCCACCGGGTGAACCTGGACCTCTCCGACTACGCCAACCTGAGCATTGGAGAGCTCGTCTCTGGCTACATAGCCAAGTGCACAAGAGCCGGGACGCAGAGGTTGCCATGGTGAACCAGATCCAGCAGAAGTCTGAGGTATCATTCTGCTGTCCTCTTACTTACTGCATAGTTACCTTTACCATGCTAGCCCCCAAGTCGACGACTTATGATTGAATATGTTGTAGACTTAGGTTCCGGCTTACTCCATTTGAACCGGCAATGTGTAGATAGAAACGTTCTATATGCATTAGCCCCCAAGTGCCAAGTGTCTTTGCTTGGAAAACGCTTGGGACTTTAAATTTGTAGAGTAATTGTTCATGCCATAACCCGGAAGTTTATACAGGCTGTTGGCAAGAAGCTTGAGGCTGACCTTGCTGATCTCAAGAACCGGGTTAAGATGCAAGAGATGGAGACCCGGAAGGCAAACGCCAAGTTCGTGTCCAGCATCGCCGCGCAAGAGAAGCTGAAGATGGAGT
This sequence comes from Triticum aestivum, assembly GCF_018294505.1. Taxonomy (NCBI): domain Eukaryota; kingdom Viridiplantae; phylum Streptophyta; class Magnoliopsida; order Poales; family Poaceae; genus Triticum; species Triticum aestivum. Next base: position 487,977,725 of record NC_057796.1, read on the forward strand.
TCGACGCTGAGCGGAAGACGTGGGCCGAAGAAAAGGTCGCACTGGTGAACCGGGCTGAACAGGCGGAGAAGGCTCTCTCCGAGAGGACCGCCGAGCTCTCCGGCCTAAAGCGCCAAGTGTCCCAGATGGTGGCCGCAGTCTTCGGTAAGTCGTCTCGCCGGCTTTCATCAAGTTTAGAATGTGTATATCTCATAATTTCATCCTTGTCGGCGGCTTATCTGTCTTTGTTAAACAGGTCCCAGAAGTGCCAACCTGAATCAGAGTGTGGTGACCAAGCTGAAGGCCGTATACACCCTGGTGGAGCAACTCTACACCGGGTCACAACGTGCCTTGGCTGTGGTGGCCCTCTCCAACGAGGTGCCGACTCACCTGGCGGAAGTCCTTCGTCGGCTCGCCGTTCTTCCTCAACGGATCCAAGAACTGCGACGAGCCTCTGCAAGAGCCGGAGCGATTGCTGCGCTGAGCCGGGCTAAGGCGTTCTTGCCAGAGTTAGACCCGGCGGACATCGCCCTCGGCTACCCAAGTCTGAAAGAAGACGGCACCACCTTTGATCAGAAGGACTTTGCAGCTTGCGTGAAGGCCGTACGCCCGGTGGCCACTCTCATTGGCAACGATACCGATCTGACCAAGTACCAGCCGGGCTACGACACAGAAAATCAGAGGATTCCTACTCCGCGCTATGAAGCCCTCAACTTGATCCCGCCGGCTCGTCAGCACACTTTCGCCCCGGAGATTGACCCTTCCGGGTTAATTGACGAGGAAGCCCAGTTCGAAGCTCTCAGCGGCATCGACTGGAAGTCATCAACCTTCCGGGTCTTGGGATCAACCGGAGGAGAAGGAAGAGATGAGCCGGAGACTTCCACCCAGCAAGCGTCGTAACTTCCGTAGCCGGTTTACCAAACAATGCTCCACCCTTTTAGACTTGATGAGTTTTGTAATAGAGTAGGTGCAACAGTTTATCTCTGCCGTGCCATCGTGCACGTATTGAATGCTGAAGTCTTTTGAAGTTGTCTCTTTGATGTTTCTCCGGGTCATAATCAATCCATTGTTTTTCTTAACCTAAAAAGAGGTGCCTTTAATTATCCTGCATAGAAGGGCAAATCACAAGTCTCGAGGCGGCTTACCGCCCTGAGAATCATAAGTTTTAGATAACCCGGAATATGAATCAAAAAGGACTTGTCTTCAATGATATCCTGAATACAGCCGTAAGAACATACTTAACGGCCTGCAAGCACACTTCCGGTTTAGATAACCCGGATAAGAAGGTTGGCACCGCAACTCCGGTTTACCTGTCTTATAACACCCATTGCGTTCAGCAATACTGTAAACCCAAGTTAAGCCGGCAAAGTGAGACCCGGCCGTACACACTTGGAATAATCAGACAAAAACGACTATAAACTGGAAGAACTTAGGGGCTTCCGGTTCGAATACGACCATAGACCCGGCCCAAAGGGGTTATGCTAAGATTCGAATACGATCATATAGCCCCCAATGGGTGTGGCGATGCCAATCAAGAGGGTATCGACAGCTATGTTCTCTTTGGTTCGAATACGACCCATGTTTGAACAGGAAGCCCCCAAGTGATTTTAAGAATTGTTTAACGACGCTGATTCGAATACGATCCACGTCGGTTCCCAAAGGGGTGAAACCATGATTCAAATATGATCAAGGAAAACTCCCCAATGAGCTCGGCACTTTGCCAATCAAATGGGTATCGACAGCTATGTTCTCTTTGGTTCGAATACGACCCATGTTTGAACAGGAAGCCCCCAAGTGACCTTGTTGCTTATGGCTAGATTCGAATACGATCATAAGCCGGATCCTCCTGCAAGTCATCATGTAATCTTGCGATGAAAACAACACGTGCATATTTGGAAGAGAAAAAAGGACAGAGGTCCTGCTTTATTGCTTATCATAATATATACACGGCTGAGAGAAATATGTACATCACGAGAGCTGGTGACTCAAGTGTAGTAAGGCCGAAGCTGAGCTATGTTCCACGGCCGACGGGTCTCTTCCTCCGACTTACGTGAATCTTTATGCTCCCGAATGTCAATGAGGTAATATGACCCGTTGTGCAAGTTCTTGCTGACCACAAAGGGTCCTTCCCAAGGCGGGGAGAGCTTGTGCGCATCTGTTTGATCCTGGATGAGCCGGAGCACGAGATCGCCTTCCTGGAAGACCCGGGTTTTAACCCGGCGACTATGATAACGACGCAGGTCTTGTTGGTAAATCGCGGAGCGAGCTGCGGCCACATCACGCTGTTCGTCCAACAAGTGAAGAGCATCTTGGCGCGCCTGTTCATTGTCTGCCTCAACATAAGCTGCCACTCGAGGTGAGTCATGACGGATGTCACTGGGGAGGACGGCCTCTGCCCCATAAACCATGAAGAAAGGCGTGAAGCCTGTAGATCTGTTAGGAGTAGTGTTGATGCTCCATAACACGGAGGGCAACTCCTCCACCCAACAACCCGGCGTCCGTTGCAAAGGGACCAAAAGCCGGGGCTTGATACCCTTCAGAATCTCCTGATTAGCTCTCTCAGCTTGACCATTGGATTGAGGATGAGCAACTGAGGAGACATCTCGTTGACAAAACTCTTCCATGGCGCCTTTGGATAGATTGGTGCCATTGTCAGTTATAATGCTGTGCGGAAAACAAAAGCGGAAAATCACCTTTTTCATAAATTGAACCGCCGTGGCCGCATCGCACTTGCTAACTGGCTCAGCTTCCACCCACTTGGTAAATTTGTCAACCGCCACCAATAGGTGGGTCTTCTTATCCTTGGACCTTTTGAAAGGTCCAACCATATCAAGCCCCCAGACCGCAAAGGGCCATGTAATTGGGATCATCCTCAGCTCTTGAGCCGGTACGTGAGCCCGTCGCGAGAACCTTTGGCAACCATCACACTTACTGACTAAGTCCTCTGCATCAGCATGAGCCGTCAACCAACGAAAAGCCTTGGACACAAGAGACTTTGAGCCGGCGTGATGGCCACAATCCCCTTCATGGATCTCACGCAAGATTTCTTGACCTTCCTCAGGGGAGACACAACGCTGAAACGCCCCTGTGACACTGCGATGATGCAACTCGCCATCGATAATGATCATTGACTTAGCCCGCCGGGTTATTTGCCTGGCCAAAGTTTCATCCTCAGGCAACTCGCCCCGGGTCATGTAAGCCAGATACGGCATTGTCCAGTCTGGTATGATATGGAGAGCCGCCACCAGTCTTGCCTCCGGGTCAGGGACAACCAAATCTTCCTCTGTAGGCAACTTAACAGAAGGGCTATACAGGACGTCCAGGAAAGTGTTAGGCGGCACCGGCTTTCGCTGAGAGCCTAGCCGGCTTAGAGCATCAGCCGCCTCGTTCTTCCTGCGATCAATGTGCTCTACTTGGTAGCCCTGAAAGTGCCCAGCAATGGCATCAACTTCGCGGCGATAAGCCGCCATGAGAGGGTCCTTAGAGTCCCACTTGCCTGATACTTGTTGAGCCACCAAGTCTGAGTCACCGAAACACCTTACCCGGCTCAAGCTCATCTCCATAGCCATCCGAAGACCGTGGAGCAAGGCCTCGTACTCAGCCGCATTGTTAGTGCAAGGAAACATCAACTGTAGCACATAATGGAACTTGTCACCTTTAGGGGAAGCCAATACAACTCCAGCCCCCGAGCCTTCCCAGTGCCTGGACCCGTCGAAGTGAATAGTCCAATATGTGTTATCCGGCTTCTGCTCGGGCGCCTGTGACTCTATCCAATCATTGATGAAATCCACCAAGGCCTGAGATTTAACAGCAGTGCGTGGCACGTATTTGAGACCATGAGGTCCCAGTTCTATAGCCCACTTAGCAATTCTCCCTGTGGCCTCTCTATTTTGAATGATATCACCAAGAGGGGCAGAACTGACCACAGTTATGGGATGACCCTGGAAATAATGCTTAAGCTTCCGGCTTTCCATGAACACACCATAAACAAGCTTCTGCCAATGCGGATACCGCTGTTTGGACTCGATGAGCACTTCGCTGACATAATAAACCGGCCGCTGAACCGGATGCTCCTTACCCTCTTCCTTGCGCTCCACCACTATAGCCACACTGACGGCTCGTGTGTTCGCCGCCACATATAATAATAAGGGCTCCTTATCAACCGGAGCAGCAAGGACTGGAGGCTCTGCCAGCTGCTTCTTCAACTCCTCAAAGGCGGTATTAGCTGCATCATTCCAAACAAAGTTATCAGTTTTCTTCATCAACTGATATAAGGGCATGGCCTTCTCACCCAAACGGCTTATAAACCGGCTTAAAGCAGCGATGCGACCCGCCAAGCGCTGAACGTCATTTATACACGCCGGCTTAGCCAGGGAGGTGATGGCCTTGATCTTCTCCGGGTTAGCCTCAATGCCTCTGTCAGAAACCAAGAAACCCAAGAGTTTGCCTGCAGGAACACCAAAGACACACTTGGCCGGGTTAAGCATCATCTTGTAGACCCGGAGATTATCAAAGGTTTCTCTCAAATCATCTATCAGGGTTTCCTCTTTTATGGACTTAACCACAATATCGTCCACATAAGCATGAACATTACGTCCAATCTATTTATGAAGACAGTTCTGCACGCAACGCTGATAAGTCGCCTGTGCACACTTGAGTCCAAAGGGCATGGATACATAGCAGAAGGCTCCAAAGGGAGTAATGAACGCCGTCTTCTCCTGGTCCTTCACCGCCATTTTAGTCTGATGATATCCAGAATAAGCGTCCAGAAAACTTAAACGCGCACAACCGGCCGTAGCATCGATAATTTGATCAATAGGGGGAAGGGCAAAAGGATCAGCCGGACACGCCTTATTTAAGTCCGTGTAGTCCACACACATCCACCAAGTGCCGTTCTTCTTGAGTACGAGCACCGGGTTAGCTAACCATTATGTGTGGAAAACTTCAACAATAAACTCGGCCGCCAAGAGCCGGGCCACCTCTTCACCAATAGCCTTCCGCCTCTCTTCATTAAACCGCCGAAGGAACTGCCTGACCGGCTTAAATTTCGGATCAACATTGAGAGTGTGCTCAGCGAGTTCTCTTGGTACACCTGGCATGTCAGAAGGTTTCCATGCGAAGATGTCCCTATTCCCACGGATGAACTCGATGAGCGCGCTTTCCTATTTTGTATCCAGATTGGCACTGATGCTAAACTGCTGAGATGAGTCACCTGGAACAAAATCAACAAGTTTAGTCTCATCAGCCGATTTAAATTTCATTGCCGGCTCTTGCTCTGTAGTTGGCTTTTTCAGAGAGGTCATATCTGTTGGGTCAACATTGTCTTTGTAAAACTTCAACTCCTCTGTTGCACAAACAGATTCTGCATAAGCCGCATCACCTTCCTCACACTCCAGAGCCACTTTCCGGCTGCCGTGAACCGTAATGGTCCCATTGTGACCCGGCATCTTGAGCTGCAAGTACACATAACACGGCCGTGCCATGAACTTAGCGTAAGCCGGCCGTCCAAATATAGCATGGTATGGACTTCTTATCTTGACCACCTCAAAGGTCAATGTTTCCACCCTGTAGTTGTTTTCTTCTCCGAAGGCCACTTCCAATTCGATCTTGCCGACTGGATAAGCCGACTTACCAGGTACCACACAATGGAAGATAGTGTTTGACTGGCTGAGGTTCTTATCAACCAACCCCATACGGCGAAAAGTCCCATAATAGAGGATGTTGATGCTGCTGCCTCCATCCATGAGCACCTTTGTGAACTTATATCCTCCCACTTGAGGAGCCACCACTAAGGCCAAGTGGCCCGGGTTATCCACCCGGGGAGGGTGATCCTCCCTACTACACACTATAGGCTACTCAGACCACCGCAAGTAACGTGGAACCGCCGGCTCAACAGCATTCACAGCCCTCTTATGAAGCTTCTGATCTCGCTTACACAGGCTGGTGGTAAACACATGGTACTGTCCACCGCTAAGCTGCTTTGGATTGGTCTGATAACCCCCCTGCTGCTGTTGATGACCCTGGCCAGACTGTTGATTGAAGCCCCCTTGACCGTTCTGAGGATTAGAATTTGAGCCGCCGCCCGGGCCATGAAAACCGCCGGCGCCTGAGCCGCCGCCCGGGCCATTGTAATTCTTAAAGGCCTTCATGATTGCACAGTCCTTCCATAGATGAGTCGCTGGCTTCTCTCTAGAGCCATGCCTTGGACAAGGCTCATTCAACAGTTGCTCCAGCGTCGGGCCTGACCCGCCGCCTCGGGGAGGGGGCCTCCCTTTGCGTCGCTGGTTATTACCTTGTGAGCTGGCGTTGGCTACAAACTCTAAGCTGCCATCAGCCTTGCGCTTGCTTCCTCCTTGGTTCCCCGGGTTATGCTGAGGACCCTTGCCATTGCCGTTCTTCTTTCCCTTCCCTGTCCTTTCATCATCTGAAGGGGGATCCTTGGTACCATCAGAATCGGCATACTTGACAAGAGCCGCCATTAGTGTACCCATATCATTGCAGTCGCGCTTAAGCCGCCCGAGTTTCATCTTCAGGGGCACAAAACGACAATTCTGCTCCAACATTAAGACTGCTGAGCCGGCATCCATCTTATCTGACGAATGTATGATCTCCTTGACCCGGCGAACCCAATGCGTCGTGGATTCACCCTCCTGCTGCTTACAGTTAGTCAAATCCACAATTGACATAGACTGCCTGCAGGTATCCTTAAAGTTTTGGATGAACCGGGCTTTCAGCTCAGCCCAAGACCCGATGGAGTTCGGTGGTAGCCCTTTCAACCAAGTGCGGGCAGTCCCATCCAACATCATGGTGAAGTACTTGGCCATTGCCGCCTCACTGACCTCCAGTAGTTCCATGGCCATCTCGTAACTCTCGACCCAGGCTGCGGGTTGTAAGTCAGCCGTGTAGTTGGGCACCTTTCTAGGGCCTTTGAAGTCCTTGGGCAGACGCTCATTGCGGATAGCTGGCACTAAACAAGGGACACCCCCAGTCCTGGTAGGGATACCCACGTCGACGGAAGTCGTCGGATAAGCCGGGGGGGTCTGGTAAGCCGTCAATTGAGGCACCTGCTCCGCCTCTTGCCGCGCTCTGTCCTGGTCTGCTGCGTGGAAGGCTCCGTTATGAACCGGGCCATGGCCAGGGGGCGGGTCATGGCGTCGGACGTTACTTGAGCCGGTCGCTGAGACCATGTGCCTGCTGTAACTCGGGCTCCGGCCTGGGCGAGGGGTCGAGTGGATCCTGTCCCGGCTGTAGGAGTACGCCTCTTGCTGTGCCAGTGCTGTCTGAAGGAGTTCCCTGACCCGGCGGGTTTCAATAGCCGTCGGAGAGTCGCCGTCAACTGGGAGAGCCGCTAGCCGTGCTGCCGCAGCGACCATGTTCTCCAGCGGGTTATTATAATAACCCGGGGGTATTGGCACGTACTGAGGCGGGGCAGGGGGCACCTGGGGAGGCCCCATCACTTGTGGCTGAATAGGGGTTCCAGACCCGGGCACTATGACCCCTAGCGGGTTACTAGACCCTGCACCTGGCGTGTTGAAGAGGTTGCGTGGGTCGTAAACCGGAGGGAGTCGAGATTGGGTCTTTTGATGCCTCCTTCTCATGACCTCATTGGACGCGTTCTGATCCATCGTGAGTTGGAAGGACTGCGCCTGGATCAGCTGAGTTTGGGCATCGAGAGCCGCCCTCTCTGCAGCCATCCTGATCCCTTCCGCCGCAAGATCCTCCTTAGCTTTCACTAGATCCAATTTTAACTGTGCCAACTCCGCATCGTGCTGAGCTTGATCTGCCGGGTCAACCGTGGCGGTTAACAGGGCCGTCATCTTGTCCGTGAGATCCATCAGCACCTGAGCCGGAGAAGGCACCGGGTTTCCCGCTCCAACATCGGGGTTCTGAACAGGCTGCGCACCGGCCATAAAGATTCCAACCCGGCTTGGCGGCTCAAATAGGTCCGGAATACTGTCACCATCGGAACAACCCATGAGCCTGCCATCTTGAAGTTGATACAACGAGTTTGACTCATCGGTGGCCGACTCGCCGTCAGAGCCGGCGGCCGTCCCATCACCAGATCCAGATCGATCAGAGAGTCCTCCATGGATACACCCCACAAAAGCATGCCTTAAGGCAGGCCGGGCCCGGGCGGGTCGCGCACACTGAGCCGTCTCGACGAGATCGGCGCAGAGACACGGCTCAGGGCCCGGCTCACTAATCTTGCCAATGAAAACATGAATTCCGCCGAAGGGGACCCGGTACCCGTACTCAATTGAGCCGGCGTCGGGGCCCCAGTTTGCATCGTCGATGTAGATCTTGCCGCGACGACTCTTGGTCATCCGGCCCACAGCGTATCCCTTGAGCCCTTCGAAGCTGCCCTTCAAGAACTCAAATCCACCGTGCGCTGGCCCCACGGTGGGCGCCAACTGTCGTGGAATTGTCACGGCAGATGTCCTCGAGCTAGAACTTAGTCGTGGAGCCATCGCAACTAGGAAGCTTAAAGGGGTTAAGCGGGACAAGGAATACGAGGGTTTATACTGGTTCGGCCCCTTACGGTGAAGGTAAAAGCCTACGTCCAGTTTGAGGTGGTATTGATTAGGGTTTCGATAACCAGGGAGCTAATCTGCTATGTCCGGCTCTCGATGAGATTGTTCTTGTCCCTAAACCGCTGCCGGGTCGTCCCTTTATATAGGGAGGCCGACGCCCAGCAGCTCTCAGAGTCCCGGCCGGCTCATAAGAGTGTCCGGCTCGGACTCTCAACTATCCTAGCCTTACACTACAAGTTCTAGCATAATAATGATTGCAACTACGGGCTTTAAGCCATATCCGGGTCTTAAGCCCATCTTTGGCCCACCGTCTTCAGGCTTGGCGCCGGGCTTCTGGCAATGACCATATGAGTAACCCGGCCCCTCCTGGCGGGTGACTCTAAGGTCTATATCCTCAAAAGAGACTGTTGGAAATATGCACTAGAGGCAATAATAAAATGGTTATTATTGTATTTCCTTGTTCATGATAATTGTCTATTGTTCATGCTGTAATTGTATTAACTGGAAACCGTAATACATGTGTGAATACATAGACCACAACATCTCCCTAGTAAGCCTCTAGTTGACTAGCTCGTTGATCAATAGATGGTTATGGTTTCCTGACCATGGACATTGGATGTCATTGATAACGGGATCACATCATTAGGAGAATGATGTGATGGACAAGACCCAAACCTAAGCATAGCACAAGATCGTGTAGTTCGTCTGCTAGAGCTTTTCTAATGTCAAGTATCATTTCCTTGGACCATGAGATTGTGCAACTCCCGGATACCGTAGGAATGCTTTGGGTGTACCAAACGTCACAACGTAACTGGGTGACTATAAAGGTGCACTACAGGTATCTCCGAAAGTGTCTGTTGGGTTGGCACGAATCGAGACTGGGATTTGTCACTCCGTATGACGGAGAGGTATCTCTGGGCCCACTCGGTAATGCATCATCATAATGAGCTCAATGTGACTAAGTAGTTAGTCACGGGATCGTGCATTACGGAACGAGTAAAGTGAATTGCCGGTAACGAGATTGAACGAGGTATTGGGATACCGACGATCGAATCCCGGGCAAGTAACATACCGATTGACAAAGGGAATTGTATACGGGATTGATTGAATCCCCGGCATCGTGGTTCATCCGATGAGATCATCGTGGAACATGTGGGAGCCAACATGGGTATCCAGATCCCGCTGTTGGTTATTGGCCGGAGAACGTCTCGGTCATGTCTGCATGGTTCCCGAACCCGTAGGGTCTACACACTTAAGGTTCGATGACGCTAGGGTTATAGGGAATAGATATACGTGGTTACTGAATGTTGTTCGGAGTCCCGGATGAGATCCCGGACATCACGAGGAGTTCCGGAATGGTCCGGAGGTAAAGATTTATATATGGGAAGTCCCGTTTTGGCCACCAGAAGAGTTTCGAGCGTCACCGGTAATGTACCGGGACCACCGGAGGGTTCCGGGTGTCCACCGGGAGGGGCCACCAACCCCGGAGGCCTGCGTGGGCCAAGTGTGGGAAGGGAACAGCCCCTAGGTGGGCTGGTGCGCCTCCCACAAGAGGCCCAAGGCGCAGGGAAAGGGGAAAAGGGGAAACCCGAGGCTCGGATGGGCCTAAGGCCCACCTAGGGTGCGCCCCCCTCTCTCCCCCTCTGGCCGCCCCCTTAGATGCATCTAGGGCTGGCCGCCACCCCTAGGGGGGGAACCCTAGATGGGGGCGCAGCCCCTCCGCTTCCCCTATATATAGTGGGGGTTTTGGGGCTGCCAGAGACACGAGTCTCCCTCTCTCTTGGCCCAGCCCTACCCCTCTCCCTCCTTGTCTCTCGCAGTGCTTGGCGAAGCCCTGCTGGAGTGCCACGCTCCTCCATCACCACCATGCCATTGTGCTGCTGTTGGACGGAGTCTTCCCCAACCTCTCCCTCTCTCCTTTCTGGATCAAGGCATGGGAGACGTCACCGGGCTGCATGTGTGTTGAACGCGGAGGCACCATTGTTCGGTGCTTAGATCGGATTCGGCCGCGATCTGAATCGCTTCGTGTACGACTCCACCAACCGCGTTCTTGCAATGTTAATCCATAGATTGATCTTGGTGATGCGTAGAAAATTTTGAATTTCTGCTACGTTACCCAACAGATTGCGGTGATGATGATGGCCACGGCAGCATTCCGGCGCCACCAGAAGAGAAGGGGAGAGGGGGCCCCTTCGTCTTCTTCTTCCTTGACCTCCTCCCTAGATGGGAGAAGGGTTTCCCCTTTGGTCCTTGGCCTCCATGGCGTGGGAGGGGCGAGAGCCCCTCCGAGATTGGATTTGTCTCTCTGTCTTTCTCTGTTTCTGTGTTCTGTTCTGCTGCCCTTTCACCGTTTCATATATATATGGAGATCCGTAACTCCGATTGGACTGAAACCTTCGCCGTGATTTTTTACCAAAAATTAGCTTTCTTGCGTCCGAAGTTGAGCAGCAACCGCCTTACTGGTGGCCCACGAGGGTCAGGGGCGTGCCCAGGGGGGCAGGCGCGCCCCTCTGCCTCGTGGCCACCTCGGGCACCGTCTCGCGCGGATTTTTCTTCCGGAATTTTCCAAATATTCCAAAAATAATCTCTGTCCGTTTTATCCCGTTTGGATTCCGTTTGATATGGATATTCTGCGAAACAAAAACATGCAACAAACAGGAACTAGCACTGGGCACTGGATCAATATGTTAGTCCCAAAAATAGTATAAAAAGTTGCCAAAAAGTATATGAAAGTTGTATAATATTGGCATGGAACAATCAAAAATTATAGATACGACGGAGACGTATCACCTCCCGAGAGGTTTTAGGGCTTGGCGGCGGCTCCGTATCGTGAAACGCGATGAATCCTTCTCCCTAATTTTTTTCTCCCCGAACACGAATATATGGAGTTGGAGTTGAGGTCAGTGGAGCTCCAGGGGCCCACGAGGCAGGGGGCGCGCCCAGGGGGCAGGCACGCCCCCACCCTCGTGGCAAGGCTGTGGTCCCCCTGACCTTGATTCTTTTGCCAATATTTTTAATATTTTCCAAAAATAAGCTCCGTGGAGTTTCAGGTCATTCCGAGAACTTTTGTTTCTGCACATAAATAACACCATGGCAATTCTGCTGAAAACAGCGTCAGTCCGGGTTAGTTCCATTCAAATCATGCAAGTTAGAGTCCAAAACAAGGGCAAAAGTGTTTGCAAAAGTAGATACGACGGAGACGTATCAACTCCCCCAAGCTTAAACCTTTGCTTGTCCTCAAGCAATTCAGTTGATAAACTGAAAGTGATAAAGAAAAACTTTTACAAACTCTGTTTGCTCTTGTTGTTGTAAATATGTAAAGCCAGCATTCAAGTTTTCAGCAAAGATTATGAACTAACCATATTCACAATAACTCTTAGGTCTCATGTTTACTCATGTCAATGGCATAATCAACTAGCGAGCAATAATAATAAATCTCAGATGACAACACTTTCTCAAAACAACCAGAATATGATATAACAAGATGGTATCTTGCTAGCCCTTTCTGAGACCGCAAAACATAAATGCAAAGCACCTTTAAAGATCAAGGACTGATTAAACATTGTAATTCATGGTAAAAGAGATCCAGTCATAGTCATACCCAATATAAATTAATAGTAATGGATGCAAATGACAGCGGTGCTCTCCAGCTGGTGCTTTTTAATAAGAGGGTGATGACTCAACATAGAAGTAAATAGATAGGCCCTTCGCAGAGGGAAGCAGAGATTTGTAGAGGTGCCAGAGCTCGGTTTTGAAATAGAGATAAATAATATTTTGAGCGGTATACTTTCATTGTCAACATAACAACCAAGAGATGGCGATATCTTCCATGCTACACACATTATAGGCGGTTCCCAAACAGAATGGTAAAGTTTATACTCCCCCTCCACCAACAAGCATCAATCCATGGCTTGCTTGAAACAACGAGTGCCTCCAACTAACAACAGTCCCGGGGGAGTTTTGTTTGCAATTATTTTGATTTGATTTGCATAAAGCATGGGACTGGGCATCCCGGTGACCAGCCATTTTCTCGTGAGTGAGGAGCAGAGTCCACTCCTCTTGAGAATAACCCGCCTAGCATGGAAGATACAGACAGCCCTAGTTGATACATGAGCTATTCGAGCATACAAAACAGAATTTCATTTGAAGGTTTAGAGTTTGGCACATGCAAATTTACTTGGAACGGCAGGTAGATACCGCATATATAGGAAGGTATGGTGGACTCATATGGCATAACTTTGGGGTTTAAGGGATTGGATGCACAAGCAGTATTCCCGCTTAGTACAAGTGAAGGCTAGAAAAAGACTAGGAAGCGACCAACTAGAGAGCGACAACAGTCATGAACATGCATTAAATTAATAAACATGGAGTGCAAGCATGAGTAGGATATAATCCACCATGAACATAAATATCGTGAAGGCTATGTTGATTTGTTTCAACTACATGTGTGAACATGTGCCAAGTCGAGTCACTCGAATCATTCAAAGGAGGATACCACCCCATCATACCACATCACAACCATTTTAATAGCATGTTGGCACGCAAGGTAAACCATTATAAACTCCTAGCTAATTAAGCATAAGCAACTATGATCTCTAATTGTCATTCCAAACATGTTTATTCATAATAGGCTGAATCAGGAACGATGAACTAATCATATTTACAAAAACAAGAGAGGTCGAGTTCATACCAGCTTCTCTCATCTCAGCCAGTCCATCATATATCGTCATAATTGCCTTTCACTTGCACGACCGAACGATGTGAATAATAATAATAGTGCACGTGCATTGGACTAAGCTGGAATCTGCGAGCATTCAATAAACTGGAGAAGACAAGGCAATATGGGCTCTTGGTTAAATCAACAATAATGCATATAAGAGCCACTTCAACAATTTCATTATGGTCTTCTCCTATCGACCCCCAAAGAAAAGAAAAGAAATAAAAACTATTTACACGGGAAATCTCCCAACAAGCAAAAGAAGAACAGGAAATATTTTTTGGGTTTTCTTTTTAATTATTTCTACTACAGCAAGAAAGTAAACTAGCTAAATGCTACAACTAATTTTTTTTGTTTTTCTTAAGGTTTATCAAACACACAAGAAGAAAGCAAGAAAAAGAAAATAAACTAGCATGTATAGTACAATGAAAAAGTATGAACACCGACAGCTAGCATGAGTGTGTGAACATAAATGTAATGTCGGTGAGAAATACATACTCCCCCAAGCTTAGGCTTTTGGCCTAAGTTGGTCTATTGCCACGGCTGGCCTGGCGGATATCCAAAGTTATAGTTGGGGTTGTACTGAGATGCAGTGGCTATTGCATCGTGGGCTGCAGCTTGGAGGCGAGCTGCCCTTGTCCTCCTTTCGTACTCATTGTCCTCCTCTCTGGTTATAAAATGTCTCCCTTTTGCCTGAAAGTCAAAGAGAGTGGGAGCAGGGAGGACAATATTGACGGCGTGACGCCTGTCAAAGATTAGTCGGTACTGGAGAGGCGGTTCATTCCTCTCAACAAACTGATGGTGAACCATGGCATTAAAATCTAGATAAGAAGGAGGCAATTCCATATCATAATCACGAATGGTTACACCAAGAAAATTAGCTAAACGGGTTACATAAATTCCACCAAAGAAATCTCCATTAAATCTATTATTATGCAACCTACGTGCAACAATGGCTCCCAAATTATAATGTTTATCTCCTAACACAGCACTCCTGAGAATACTGAGGTCAGGGACACACATGTGACATGCTTCATCCTTACCATTTATGCACCTACCTATGAAGAGAGCAAAATAATGTATAGCAGGAAAATGAATGCTCCATATGGTAGCTTGTGCTATGTCTCTAGATTCCCCCACAGTTATACTAGCAAGAAAATCTCTAAATTCATATTTGCGAGGTTCATAGGACTACCCCATTGTGGAAGTTTGCAAGCAGTGGTAAAATCCTCTAAGTCCATGGTATAAGAATTTTCATAAAGATCAAACAGGACAGTTTGAGAATTGCGTGAAGATGAAAATTCAAACCTCCTCACAAAGGAACTAGTGAGATAGTGGTACTGACGACACTTTTCTTCCTCGAAGCTCACAAGATCAGCATTACGCAAATATGCGTTAAATTCTTCCTTGATTCCTGCTCGATCCATAAAGTCTTCTGAAGGCCATTCACAAGGCCGCACTGGAGCGTCCCTTGGTGGTTCATCGTCAGCATCACGCATTGCAAGCCTGGGTCCTTGCTTCCTTGAAGAACCACCTTGGTACATTTTCCTAAACATATTTCTTCCTCTGAAAAATTTCTGAGATTTTTAGTAACTTCAAATAAAAGTGAGCCAAGCTCAACAAAATTGATAGCAACTACTCCTACAAGTGCCTCGAGACTATATCATGCATTAGAACTACTTGGAACCATATAAATTTGACATGCAAGCTCAAGAACATGGTCACCTAGGCAGCAAAAATTTGCAATGAATAAAGCACTAGAACAAAAACTAATTGGACCATTGGAGGAGTCACATACCAAGGAACAATCCCCCAAAGCAGTTTTGTGAGAGGTGCTTTGAGCAAGGAGATCGAAAATCGCAGCAAAATGAGCTAGAACTCGTGCTTGAGCTAGATGGTGATTTTTTTGGGAGGAAGAAGGAGTGTGTGGGTGCAGGAATAAGTGGAGGGGAGCCACCATGGGCCCACGAGGCAGGGGGCGCGCCCTGTAGGGGTGGGCGCGCCCTGGACCCTCGTGGCCAGGTGCTTGCTCCCCCGGTGTGTTCTCAGTGCCAAATATTCTCAAATATTCCAGAAAAAATCATATTAATTTGGCAGGGCATTTGGAGAACTTTTATTTTCGGGTATTTTTATATTGCACGGATAATTCAGAAAACAGACAGAAAATACTCTTTTTACTTTATTTCAACTAAATAACAGAAAGTAAAAGGAGGGTACAGAAGGTTGTGCCTTCTAACTTCATCCATCTCATGCTCATCAAAAGGAATCCACTAACAAGGTTGATCAGGTCTTGTTAACAAACTCATTCCGAATTGCATGAAACCGGAGAAATTTCGAATAACACTATGTTACCTCAACGGGGATATGCACATCCCCAATAATAAGAATATCATATTTCTTCTTGACAGTAGGTAGAGGAAATTCAAAACCTCCAAAAATAATCGATGGAATTTTTCCAATAGAATTTATACTATGAACTTGAGGTTGTTTCCTCGGAAAGTGTACCGTATGCTCATTGCCATTAACATGAAAAGTGACATTGCCTTTGTTGCAGTCAATAACAGCCCCTGCAGTATTC
Source organism: Triticum aestivum (assembly GCF_018294505.1). Lineage (NCBI taxonomy): Eukaryota > Viridiplantae > Streptophyta > Magnoliopsida > Poales > Poaceae > Triticum > Triticum aestivum. Next base: position 487,993,530 of record NC_057796.1, read on the forward strand.
AAAAAGGGTCTTCCAAGAATAATAGACATACTATCGTCCTCGGGAATATCAAGAATAACAAAGTCCGTTAAAATAGTAACATTTGCAACCAGAACAGGCACATCCTCACAAATACCGACATGTATAGCAGTTGATTTATCAGCCATTTGCAAAGATATTTCAGTAGGTGTCAACTTATTCAAATCAAGTCTATGATATAAAGAGAGAGGCATAACACTAACACCGGCTCCAAGATCACATAAAGCAGTTTTAACATAGTTTCTTTTAATGGAGCATGGTATAGTTGGTACTCCTGGATCTCCTAGTTTCTTAGGTATTCCACCCTTAAAAGTATAATTAGCAAGCATGGTGGAAATTTCAGCTTCCGGTATCTTTCTTTTATTAGTAATAATATCCTTCATATACTTAGCATAAGGATTCGTTTTGAGCATATCAGTCAAATGCATACGCAAAAATATAGGTCTAATCATTTCAGCAAAGCGCTCAAAATCCTCATCATCCTTTTTCTTGGATGGTTTAGGAGGAAAAGGCATGGGTTTCTGAACCCATGGCTCTCTTTCTTTACCGTGTTTCCTAGCAACAAAGTCTCTCTTATCATAACGTTGATTCTTTGATTGTGGGTTATCAAGATCAACATCAGGTTCAATTTCCACATCGTTATCATTACTAGGTTGAGCATCATCATGAACATTATTATTAACATTATCACTAGGTTCATGTTCATTACCAGATTGTGTCTCAGCATCAGAAATAGAAATATCATTTGGATTCTCAGGTGTTTCAGCAATAGGTTCACTAGAAGCATGCAAAGTCCTATCATTTTCTTCTTTTTAGAAGGACTAGGTGCATCTAAATTATTTCTCTAAGAATCCTGCTCAATTCTCTTAGGTTGGCCTTCAGGATACAAAGGTTCCTGAGTCATTTTACCAGTTCTAGTAGCCACTCTAACAGCAAAATCATTATTCTTATTATTCAATTCATTGAGCAAATCATTCTGAGCTTTAAGTACTTATTCTACTTGAGTGGTAACCATAGAAGCATGTTTACTAATGAGCTTAAGTTCACCTTTAACTCTAGACATATAATCACTCAAGTGTTCAATCATATAAGCATTTTGTTTTAATTGTCTACCAAAATAAGCATTAAAATTTTCTTGTTTAACAATAAAATTGTCAAACTCATCTAAGCATTGTCTAGTAGACTTATAGTGAGGAATATCACCTTCATCAAATCTATAGAGAGAATTTACCTTTACTACCTGTGTCGGGTTATCAAGACCATGAGTTTCTTCAATAGGTAATGGATTGAGATCATATATTTCTTCAACAGGCGGTAAATTAAGACCATGTATTTCTTCAATAGGAGGTAAATTCTTAACATCTTCAGCTTTAATACCCTTTTCTTTCATAGATTTCTTTGCCTCTTGCATATCTTCAGGACTGAGAAATAAAACACCCCTCTTCTTCGGAATCGGCTTAGGAGTTGGTTCAGGAAGTGTCCAATTATTTTCATTAGTCAACATATTATTCAATAGAATTTCAGCTTCATCAGGTGTTCTTTCCCTGAAAACAGAACCAGCACTACTATCCAGGTGGTCTCTGGAAGCATCGGTTAGTCCATTATAAAAGATATAAAGTATTTCATTTTTCTTGAGAGGATGATCAGGCAAAGCATTAAGTAATTGGAGAAGCCTCCCCCAAGCTTGTGGGAGACTCTCTTCTTCAAGTTGCACAAAATTATATATGTCCCTTAAAGCAGCTTGTTTCTTATGAGCAGGGAAATATTTAGCAGAGAAGTAATAAATCATATCCTGGGGACTACGCACACAACCAGGATCAAGAGAGTTGAACCATATCTTAGCATCACCCTTTAATGAGAACAGAAATATTTTAAGGATATAAAGTAGCGAGTTCTCTCATCATTAGTGAACAGGGTGGCTATATCATTTAATTTAGTAAGATGTGCCACAACAGTTTCAGATTCATAGCCATAGAAAGGATCAGATTCAACCAAATTAATTATATCAGGATCAATGGAGAATTCACAATCCTTATCAGTAACAAAGATAGGTGAAGTAGCATAAGCAGGATCATATTTCATTCTAGCATTCAGAGTTTTTTGTTTCAGCTTAGCTAATAATTTCTTAAGATCACTTCTATGATTGCAAGCAAGAAAGTCTCTAGCAGTTTCTTCATCCATAACATAGCCCTCAGGCACAACAGGTAATTCATATTTATTGGGAGAACCTTCACCATCACTTTCATCAATATTATCAGTTTCAATAATTTCATTCTCTCTAGCCCTAGCAAGTTGTTCATCAAGAAATTCACCAAGTGGCACAGTAGTATCAAGCATAGAAGTAGTTTCATCATAAGTATCATGCATAGCAGAAGTGGCATCATCAATAACATGCGACATATCAGAATTAATAGCAGAAGCAGGTTTAGGTGTCGCAAGCTTACTCAAAACAAAAGGAGAATCAAGTGCAGAGCTAGATGGCAGTTCCTTACCTCCCCTCGTAGTTGAGGGATTAATTTTTGTTTTCTCGTCTTTCAAGATCCTCATAGTGACCAGCAGATATAAATCCCAAGTGACTCAAAGAACAGAGCTATGCTCCCCGGCAACGGCGCCAGAAAATAGTCTTGATAACCCACAAGTATAGGGGATCGCAATAGTTTTCGAGGGTAGAGTATTCAACCCAAATTTATTGATTCGACACAAGGGGTGCCAAAGAATATTCTCAAGTATTAGCAGCTGAGTTGTGAATTCAACCACACCTGGATAACTTAATATCTGCAGCAAAGTATCTAGTAGCAAAGTAGTATGATAGTTACGGTAACGGTAGCAAAATTAATATTTTTGGGTTTTGTAGTGATTGTAACAGTAGCAACGGTAAAGTAAATAAGCGAAGAACAATATGTGAAAAGCTCGTAGGCATTGGATTGGTGATGGAGAATTATGTCGGATGTGGTTCATCATGTAACAGTCATAACATAGGGTGACACAGAACTAGCTCCAATTCATCAATGTAATGTAGGCATGTATTCCGAATATAGTCATACGTGCTTATGGAAAAGAACTTGCATGACATCTTTTGTCCTACCCTCCCATGGCAGCGGGGTCCTAATGGACACTAAGGGATATTAAGGCCTCCTTTTAATAGAGTACCGGACCAAAGCATTAACACATAGTGAATACATGGACTCCTCAAACTATGGTCATCACCGGGAGTTGTCCCGATTATTGTCACTTCGGGGTTGCCGGATCATAACACATAGTAGGTGACTATAGACTTGCAAGATAGGATCAAGAACTCACATATATTCATAAAAACATAATAGGTTCAGATCTGAAATCATGGCACTCGGGCCCTAGTGACAAGCATTAAGCATAGCAAAGTCATAGCAACATCAATCTTAGAACATAGTGGATACTAGGGATCAAACCCTAACAAATCTAACTCGATTACATGATAAATATCATCCAACTCATCACCATCCAGCAAGCCTATGATGGAATTACTCACGCACGGCGGTCAGCATCATGGAATTGGTGATGGAGGATGGTTGATGATGACGACGACGACGGATTCCCCTCTCCGGAGCCCCGAACGGACTACAGATCAGCCCTCCCGAGAGGTTTTAGGGCTTGGCGGCGGCTCCGTATCGTGAAACGCGATGAATCCTTCTCCCTGATTTTTTTCTCCCCGAACACGAATATATGGAGTTGGAGTTGAGGTAGGTGGAGCTCCAGGGGGCCCACGAGACAGGGGGGCGCCCCCAGGGGGCAGGCGCGCCCCCCACCCTCGTGGCAAGGGTGTGGGCCCCCTGACCTTGATTCTATCGCCAATATTTTTAATATTTTCCAAAAATAAGCTCCGTGGAGTTTCAGGTCATTCCGAGAACTTTTGTTTCTGCACATAAATAACACCATGGCAATTTTGCTGAAAACAGCGTCAGTCCGGGTTAGTTCCATTCAAATCATGCAAGTTAGAGTCCAAAACAAGGGCAAAAGTGTTTGGAAAAGTAGATACGAAAAAGATGTATCATCACTTCCTTATTGGCTTCATCAAGGGCAGTTTTCAGCTTGGCATTTTCTTCTTCCAGTTTGCCGACTGAAGCTAGCTTCTGTTCAGCGAGTGCAGTTTTCTCATCAGCTGTTTTCTGTGCGGCTGCAAGATCTTGATCCTTTTTTGCCAGAGCTTGGTTCAGGTTCTCTGAAATAAATAACGCTCGGTTCAGAAAAATAAAATAACATCCGGTTCAGAGACAAATCAGTCGACAAGTTTTCTCTTACAAGTGGCTTCATTCTTGGCCTTCTGCAGATTTGTCTTGGCCAGCTCCAGATCGAGGTTGAGCTGAATCTGCTTCTTCTCCAGGTCAGCAAAACGAGCTCCAAGTTCACAAGATTTCTGTAATCAAAAGACAGTCAATCGACAGATGGAAAGATTGGTTACTTCAGAGCAATGGACTGATAAATTCAACAAGTTCTAAGACTACTGCCGAATCAAACATCCAACAGTAGTCTCGGGGACTACACCCAGTGGGTGCACTTAGCGTGCCCCCACTGGTCCAGTTTCCACTCGACGTGGTCTGTCCAGGCCGAGTGTAAAAAAAGAGGCAAGTTGTTCTCAGACCATAGCCGACTACCCGCAGTCGACCACGGTCTCGGGGACTACACCCAGTGGGTGCACTGAGCGTGCCCCCACTGGTTCAGGTTCCACTCGACGTGGTCTGTCCAGGCCGAGTGAGAAAATTCAAATTCTAAGATCACAGTCGACTGCCCGCAGTCAACTATAGTCTCGGGGACTACACCCAGTGGGTGCACTCAGCGTGCCCCCACTAGTTCAAAGATCCAATCGACACAACTTAGTCGACTCAAGATACAAATTTGCTCAATGACAAGTCAAAACACCCAGTGGGTGTATCAATGCGAAACGCAGACAGATACAAAGATTCTTCAAAGAAAGTTTTCAGGTAGCATATCCTAACAGAACAAGCGACAAGCTAAAGAGTCAGTCGGTGATCAACCAACCTGGACGTTGCTCTGAAGGGCTGAGCTGGCGTCGTAAGCCGCTTGGCTGGCTTCCCGGACCACCTTCATGTGCTCCATCATGATGCCCGCCTGGCGTATAGCTTCCTTGGCAGCACTCACTTGGTCCTCTGGGACGTGATGTGCAGTAAAGAGCGAAGATGGGTCAGCTGGAGTCTGAGCAGTCGATGCTGAAGGCTGAGCACTCGTCAATGGTACGGTGAAAGTTACAGAAGTCCGGTTGGCATTGCCACCTTCCTGGATTGTCGTTTCGGTCACCGATGCAGACTGAGGTGTCTTTCCAGCTGACGCTTTCCTATTTCTTCTCCCCTGGGACCTCAGTGGCACATCCTCATCGTCATCTGGAAGATCAATGACATGGGGAGGAGCTGCAAAAAGAATCAATTGCCAGAAATTCAATCGACCAATAAAATGGCTGAGTAAATGAAGACAGGATTACGAGAGTTGTACCCGGATTGGAGGTGACTGCATCTTCCATTTCTTCATCTTCATTCTTGTAAGCGGAAGTCTCGGAGGTAGCAGCACTGCAAATTTCAAGATTCAGTCGGTCATGTCTATAACAGTGAGTCGACCAAAACCCAATTCGTACTAAACAAAGAATTCAAGTCCAACTATTACCCGGAAACAGTGGGAATGGTCACTTTGATCTTGGGCAAGGCTTTCTGCGGTTTTGACGGTGCAGCTTTCGATTGATTCCGAGGGCGCTTTGACAATTGCCCGGTCTGTGCAGTAAAGTGTGCTTGGATCGCCTTTCCCTACGGGGAGGTGAGTCGACCTCTTCTTCATCACTCGGGTCGTCGCTCTCCTCGTCCTCCTCTCCGTCAGAGTGCCACTCACCGCTCTCGCCTCCACTCGCCTCCCCCTCTGGATCCTGCTCCTGCTCCCCATTGGGCATCGAGTACATCTCAGTAAGGGCCTGAGAGACAAGAAGTCAAACAAAAATCAGTCGGTTGACAACAAGCAGTTAGATGATAAATCAAGAAAACACTCGATAATTCCGAGTTGGACCTTGTCTGTTTCGTACGAGTTGTCGAGTGGAGGGACTCTCCTGGACCCCCTGGGATTATCTTTGTTGCCAGTGATACCCCTCAACCACTTCTCCACCGTATCCTCGTCGACCTCTTCTGGGTGGATCCGAGTGGAATCATCAATGCCCGAATACATATCATCGGATGGTCACGAGCTTGAAGCGGCTGAATGCGGCGTCTGAGGAAGACCTCCAACAGATCCATGCCGGTCACGCCATCACGGACGAGCTGGACCACTCGCTCGACCAGCACCTTCAACTCCGCTTTCTCCTCCGGGGTCACTTTAAAGGCGGAGGGCCTTTCTACTCGAGCCATGGAAAAGGGGGGAAGTCGAGTCGACTGACCTGGAGTCGGCTGGTCTTTGCAGTAGAACCAGGTCGACTGCCACCCTCGAACTGACTCGGGAAGGATCATGGATGGGAAAGAGCTTTTACCCCTCATCTGAATCCCAAGACCCCCACACATTTGGATCACTTGCGTCTTTTCATCACTTGGATTGGCCTTCTTGACCGACTGAGAGCGACACGTGAAAATGTGCTTGAAGAGGCCCCAGTGTGGTCGACAACCCAAGAAATCTCTCACATGGACACGAAGGCAGCAAGATACACGATGGTGTTGGGGGAAAAGTGGTGGAGTTGTGCCCCAAAGAAATTCAAGAAAGCTCGGAAGAAAGGATGAGGAGGCACAGAAAACCCGCGGTCGACGTGAGTGGCGAGGAGAACGCACTCACCCTCCTGCGGCAACGGCTCGGTCTCGCCCTCCGGGAGCCGTGCGGATCCATGGGGGATCAATCCCCCCTCGGCCAGATCATCGATGTCGTCTTGACGAATCGTCGACCGGATCCAATCGCCCTGGATCCAGCCGCGCGGCAGGCCGGACCTCAACGAAGATCCGCCCCGGCTGGACTTCTTCCCCTTCGCCTTCGTCGTTGCCTTCTTCGCGCGCTCCAAGGCCACCGTCTTCTCCTTCCCCATTGCAGCGGGCGAAGCTCGAGCAGAGCAGCGGCGCTGGGAGCAGAAGTAGACGCGGTGGAGATAACGGAGAAGAAAGAGGAAGAATGGGAACACACTGTGCAAAAAAAACCATCCGACGCCTTATATGAGGCCGTTTCCGAGTGGCTGACCCGTGGCCAGACGATCCTATCAAATCCCGCAACACTCGCGCGCGCGATACGTGGCGAAAAAGGTGGCATGGAAATCGAGGCGGCCCTGCCTAATCCAACCCGATTACTGCGGCCTCCTCCGCCCCGCGCGCTTCCCAAAATTCGAATCCCACAAGATCCGCGAGCAGCAGAGCAACCTGTCAGACGGAAGATTTTTTCCATATCAACACTCGAAGCTTAGCGGTAAAAGTTCACTCGACAAAACCAAGAATGGATCAAGGCGACTGAAAAAAGAAGTTGGAGTCATCGTGCTGATTCATTGGACCAGGCAAGACACTTCCGAAGCGCAAAAATTGAGTCGGAAGTATTCTCAACTCCTTCTCCACTCGAACCCTGAACCATTTGGGGGCTAATGATGAAGCCATGTACCTAGGGTAGGGTCATAGGCCTGACCTAGGCACCCTCCCCTAGGACATCACTCTAAAGTCAGAAGTATTCAAAGGATAACAACATCCACTCGACCAGAAGCATTCCACTCGGAAGATTCGATGTCACTCGACCGTAACAGAAACCACTCGACAGACAGAAGATCCAAAGTCACTCTGCACAGCAACGCTCGGGCGTTACTCATAGATTTAATGATCATTTATGTCACTTTATTATGGACGTTACCTGTAACGCTCCCTCTTTATGTACATTCAACTCCTTGTAACGTGGGCTGGCTGGGGTCCTGGCGCACTCTATATAAGCCACCCCCTCCACTGGCACAAAGGTTCGCACCCCTGTAACACACACACGCATAATTCAGTCGACCGCCTCCGGGCTCCGAGACGTAGGGCTATTACTTCCTCTGAGAAGGGCCTGAACTCGTAAAACTCGTGTGTACAACTTCGCCATAGTTAGGATCTTGCCTCCTAATACCTACCCCCCATTCTACTGTCAGTCTTAGATCCACGACAGTGGTGACGACTACTGTTTTTTGTTGTTGCAACCATTGTCAGCGTTTGCTACGACTTGTATCAAAAATTGATACAACCTCCTACGATGGAGCTCCAACCGTAGCTATAGCGGAGCGCGGTGTTTTTTGCTGCATAGTGTTTTTGTTACAACTGCCATCTCTAGTTGCCGACGAGCACGGGGCCAAGGACGAGGAGGGCGGCGTGGGTGGCCGACAAGCGGGGCGACCTAGGGATCGAAAAATTCGCGGGGGATGGAGGGGGGCAGGACGCTGGATCTGAATTGAAGACGATAGGGAAAGGAAGACGATGCAAGGATCCAATCGAACGGTTACATAGGCTGAATCGAGCGGTTGTGGGCCTACCCACCAAAAAAAATTCGGCTGGTGCCCCCGCGCCTAGCACCGGCCTTTAATTTATATAATGCTTTAGAGGTAATACTCACACTCAGACACTCAGATTTATTCTTATCAGTATTTCTGCAAAAAGGACGAATTTTGGCAATTAATCATAAGCGGTGATTATCTTTTTACAGAACAAATTTGAGTGAAAAGTACCCGGTAATTAAGTTGCCAAGGAGGAGTAGGATCACATTTTCGACTAGGAAAATCAGAGTAAGTGGTCTATTGTGTAGTGAATACCAATGTGCAATGCATTTTTCAAGTTTGGTTTCGTCATAAATCGTGTGTGGTCTGACAGACTCGCTTCTCAAGAATGTCATCAACCTTGATCAAGCATTTAGTAAACAAGATTGACACCATGGACAATGGATACCATGACATAAGACATCAATAGGTCCACGCCCTTTATTTTAATAGGGTATCATATTTATGTTGCCGCTTATCCTCCTTTGCACCCTCGCTAGTGGTGGCCTCAGTGCGCGCGTGCTCGCTCGCTCGGAATAAGATGACAAATTTGTTGTTTCCCCCTGCGAGGTTTTTCAGGGGTGTGCATGCGTGGTTATTGATGTTTTATTTCGTCTCAATTTGATTTTAGTGAGGTGTTTATTTGCAATCCAGATCGCCGCCGATACGAAAGAAAATGGACCGTGGATTATTTAATAGGTGAAATAACATCATATTTAGAATCTACATATGTTTCTAATCAAATTTCAAATATAACATGTTAAAATCGAAGTTATGGTTTAAAGGATATGGATAATTTAGAAAAACATTTGTTTTAGATGAACCGCGGATGTATTAGCCTAAAATCCAGGGGGTTTTCTGTTAAAACACAAAAAATGATTCGTTTGACTTAAATATGTACTACGGGTTAATTACCTAAAAAGGCAGGAGGGTTTCTCGAAAATGCAAAACCCGGTTTGTCCATGACTTAAATGTGTGATAGGAGTTAATTCATAGAAAAAGCAAGGGGTTTTCTCTAAACTTATGTGACGGACGGGTATAAGCACTTATCACTTTGTTAGTACTAGTAGGTATAGATTAAGCCAAGCCATGCCCGAATGTGAACAAAGGGAGAGCGAGAGAGGAATCAATCATGTGGTGTAGACCGTAGAGTCCATGCTTGCCACTCTGCCAGGTTGAATACAAAAGTTCAGAAATAGTGAAAAAAAATCAAATTAGAGTCCATAGATCCATAGTTATAGTTCAGACGGTTAGGGGATCCTCTGGAAACCATTGTGGCCGCACCACCAGATGCAAGGAATCATCTCACAAGATGCAGGTAGCTATGAAATTTCATGCTAGTAGACTAATCATCAGAGAGTTAATCTGAGAATACAAGTAATCGTCCCTAATCGTTACCAGAACTACTTGGCTTGTGAAGACAAATCATTAATGCACCAGTATGGTTGTTAAATCCTCGTGAGCAAGACACCATTCAGCAGCATCATACTTTCTGGGCTACGACCATTTACAGATTGATAATTGTACATGTTTTTTGTGCTTGTGTCTCCGTTCCATCAGAATAAATCTTTTTCATATCTGTTTATATGCTTGAGAAAATGAGGAAAATGAGCATCATCGAGGTCAAGCTAGGCATCATCGTTTCGATTCGATTTGATTTAATTTTTCGGACAAACCAAAAACAAAGGAGCACCCGCGAGCGAGCGATCCATCCATCGATGACGACAAGTTTTTCCTTCCTTCCTCTCATATCCAAGGACGCAGTTCCGAAAAAAGGCGTTCTTGAGACACGTCTGGAAGGCAAAGGTGTCCTTGAGACTCCGTTCAAGTACACATTGGAATGTCAATGTCTGTAGTCTACGCATGCAAGAATTCAACACATATTGTGGGATTGTTATAAGCGTGTGCTAAACCATTGCAATTAATATCTCTCTTATTTCAATGAGGAAACCATTTCAGCATACATAGTTAGGATCAGTTTATTCCGTGCCCCAATGGATGGCTGTGATCATCACAAATTGAGCAATGGCACCCATTGTCTGTACAGATGGAAGTCCAACTACAGAGACCTACACAAGTAGAATGCTGGTAATAGTTATTATAATAGTTCTTACATTTGTCCTCACACTTGCTTCTATCACACGCTGTACCCCCCGGGGGCCAATCCCTGGAACTACATGTTGTTTCAGCATCTGAAATATACCAATCGGCAGGAAGAGGAAAAAAAAAACCATTGTTATTGGCAAAATTTGATGGAGAAAAATCGTTAAGCAAGGTACTATAAGAATATACTATACCTGATGGTAGCACGAGAAACGTGAGGGTCAGGAGTAGCATAAGTGTTACCCTCATCTTGGCTTAGTATGGTGTTGACACAAGATGCTGATGATAGTTGTCCCGATTATAGGATGAGATGGAGAAGATATGAAATGTCAAGCCTTTTTATACTGGGTTGATACCAATCCAATATGTTAATTTAGGAATGCCACTAAAAATATGGCGCCAAATTAATCACATTAAATGCATTAACATGTGTCCAAATATAGATAACATTAATTTCATACCCCAAAATTGACAAGGACAATTAGCCAACGGATCACATGATGTATTTCTAGTTTTTATCTTTGAACCTTGTATTTCCAGTTGGTACATAGGGAAACTAAAAAACTAGTTTGCGCGTGCTTTGCATTTGTGTTGGCCTTTGTTTGAATGGAAGGCGTCCACTAAGTTGTGGGTTGGGCATGAGAACCCGTGTGACGAGGAAGACCTCAAATTTTTCTATGCCTCTACCACCATCATCGTTGGAAACGGCACAAGGAAGCCGTTCTAGGACTCTCCTTGACTTCTTGGCCGTAAGCCCAATGACATCTCTCCACTCATATACGAGGCCTCTGCACGGAAGAATTGGAAGGTGCGGGAGGCCCTCAAGAATAACGCTTGGATCCTCAAGATCAAACCTCCTCCCACTGCTTTCTGGCCACCGCACGGCGGCCTCTGCTTACAAGGCGCATTGAAGAAAGAAAACAATGACAACCGGTTTTCTAAATTTAAAAAATGTTCGTGAATTTGAAAAAAGTTTACGGATTTTAGATTTTTAATGAATATCAAAAAATTTGCACATCTGAATAAAGTTCATGGATTTCAAATTTTTTGAATATTTGGAGAAGTTCATAAAAATTGAAAACTACTCATGAATTTTAAAATATTCATAAATATGAAAAAGGTCATAACTTTGGAAAAACCGTGATAAAAATAAAAATATCATGAATTAGGGAAATTTACAACATTTAAAAAAAGCACGAATTTGAAAAATGTTCACAAAGTTGACAAATTTAAGAAATTTATATATACAAAAACATTAATTTGGAAAAGTTCAAAAATAATTGAAAAAATGTTCCATAATTTAAAATAAGTTCACAAATGTTAAAAAGGTTACAAACTTGAAAAGTTCTTGCCTATAAAAAACAAATTTGTAAATTTTCAATAAAAAACCAGAAAAAGAAAACAAAAGGAAAAAAAATGAAAAAGCTTCCCGTCACTGGCTGATGACATCCTGTGTGTCGACCGCTTTGACTGCTCGAGGAATGTCCAGTGAGCCACACATCCTCGTTACTACACCTTATCTCCTCAGGCTTTCATCTCCACAAAATCTCTCTCGTCACTCTTCTCTCCCAACAGCAAGCGCCACCAACCTCCCTTGTTTCTCAGCAGCAACCATCCTTCACTCTCACCATCCCGACTCCCATCTAGCGCCGGCCACCACTCAGCCAAGAGGGAGATGCACGCATGATTCTCCACCTTGCCGGACGACGGCGCCTCCAGTCCCCTTTCTCCTTCCCTCCTCCTCTGTCGTTACCCCTCTCTCCCCTGACCGAGCTCCCATGGCACTGCGTCGTGGGCCCCTTTCTCTTCCCTCATCCCCTCTCCTTACCCCCCCCCTCTCTCTCTCTCCCTCTCTCCACACACACACACACACACACACACACACACACACACACACGAGCTCTTGGCTGAGCTCCCATGGCGCTCTCTCCTCGGGTGTTTTTCTGCAATAAGAGCTCTCTTGAATATTTTTTTGTAACAAGACCTTTGTTGCAAAAATAAATAAATTCTGCAATAAGACCTCTGTTGCAAAAACATTCTGCAACAAGAACCATGTTGCAATGATGGAGGCACCACTCGGCCACTCGATACACCAGGTCTGACGGCTCATGACCCAACCAATCTTTTAAAAAGACCAGCCGATGGACGCGTGGCACACACCATGAAAAAACAAAAAATAAACATAAAGGAAAAAGAAGAAGCTAAAAAACCCGAAAAACCCAGGTGAAAATCCCCACCAAAACCTAGCCCAGAAAACCAATGGGAACCTTTTAGAAGGTTCCCAAAACCGGCAAGGATGGATTTCAGAATATGTTCGTGAAATATAAAAAATTTAATGGATGTATTAAATGTTCGTGGATTAAAAAAAGGCCATGAATTTGAAAAAAAGGTCAAACATATATAAAAAAAGAATTTTGAAAATTCAAAACTTGAAAAAGTTCATGAATTTGCAAAAAAGATTCACGAATTTGAGAAAAGTACGTGAATTAGAAAAATGTTCACGAAATTAAAAAAATGTGCAAAATTTAAAGGGTTAAATAATAATAATAATAATAATAATAAGCCAATAAAGAAAAACGAAAAATAAAAAGGAAATAAAAAAAGTAAAAGAAAAAAAACAAAATAGAAAACCAATAAAAAATTGATTTGAAAGCTTCTATAAGGTTCACAAAACCGAACGGTGCAAATGTTTTCGTAAACTAAAAAAATGGTATGGAGGGTTTGAGAAAAATATGGGGTTTTCGGTAATTCGGATGCTTGCACTGCAGCTATCCGAGTCTTGCATATGGAATTCCCGGTAATCTTATGGATGCGTATGCCTGGATGAGTGAGTCCACATGCCTCGAATCATTGTGTAGGTTCTGCAAAGCTGTGGTAGCAGTGTTTGGCCCGGAGTACTTGAGAGAACCAAATGCTGCAGATACAGTCAAGTTGTTGGCGATCAATTAATGAATCCAGAGGCTTTCTGCGAATGCTTGGTAGCATAGATTATATGCACCGGAAGTGGAAGAACTGTCTGTTTGCTTGACAGGGGTAAGGGGCATGTTAAAGTCTGCATGGTCATACTTGAAGCTATGGCATCACAAGTTCTCTAGATTTGACACTCTTTCTTCGGCATGGCAGGTTCTCACAATGACATAAAAGTGCTTCCGTGGTCTATGGTGTTCGCACGCCTTGCAGAAGGCAACTGTGAATAGGTCAACTTTGAGGTCAATAGCCACCGCTACAACAAGGGATACTATCTAGTTGATGGTATCTATATATCCTTAGTGGTCAACTCTTGTGAAGACTCCAAGCTAGTAGGAGAGAAGCCAGCTAGGTTTGCCCAAGCACAAGAGGGTGCTAGGAAGGATGTGGAACGTGCTTTCGGTGTGCTCCAATCTCGATGGGCTATTGTTCGTTATCCTGCCAGAACATGGAGCCAACGCAAGATGTGGAATGTCATGACGGCTTCTGTGATCATGTAAAACAAGATCGTAGAGGATAAACGTGATGACAATATCTACGACCAAGCGTTTGATTACGAGCGTGAAAATGTTGAGCCCGAGTATTGACCAACAATTGCAGAATTCACCCAACTTAATTACTAAATGCATGATTGAGCAACTCACATTCAACTTCAAAATGATATGGTTGAGCATATGTGTACTTACCTAGCCAACTTCAAAATGATAGGGCCGAGGATACCACTGTCCATTTAACCATCCAAGTACAGGTTGGTTCTCAAAAAATCTACATCTAAGACTGATGATATTCACCGTGGCATGGTAGTTTCACGTGAGAAAGCAAATTTGCATGATTTTTTTCAGGTTGTTGTTATCTCACTGGCTCACGGTCATGCTAGTTGGCAGCATTTCTCACGAGGTTCTCAACTCTGCATCACACTTGCTTCATTCACTTCACTGTTGCTTCCGCTGCAAAAGTTAATTATCAAGCTCTCTGTTTTTTCTCCTCTCCTATATTCATATCCCTTTCTTCCTTGCTATATATAGCAAAGATCTTTGCTGTTCACGCCAGTTTTTATCGCTTTTGTCAGAATGTAGCTATGTATGCCATCCAACTGGCCAGCTATTTTGTGCTGCTACATTCCAGATAAACTAATGTTATGCCAGTAACATGCATGTGAGAGATTAGAGTAAACTGAAATCTGAGGTATACATTACTAGCTGATCCTAGTCCAAGTGAGGACTCAGACTCACTAGTACATTGGCAATATAGTTACAAGCACAGAGTAATTATATTAGCTAAGTGAAAGAATGTACTCTACCTGCAAACACAATTAACACAGCTTCATATATCATCTGATCCGATCCTGTCAGCACGCCATACACAGAACCAAACTGGATATCCTCGTACATGCTTGTGGTCGTGAGGACTAGCTTGTTGCCATGAACAAGCGACAAGTGCAAGGCTTTTCCTTTGCCGATAGACTGCTCACTGTAATTTGATCAAAACATAATGTTATTCTAGAGATCCAGGATGCAGTGCAAGACATTGATCTCAAATCAAGCAGCACTTCAGTAATGATGCATCACAATAATGCGCAGAACAAGTATATAAATACCCTGAGTAGTACAAGAGGTGCATAATAGATGAAGAACAATAAAAATTATAGGTTATGAACATCTACTTCTACAGTACATGTGATCAGCAAGGTCATTTTTAGAGATAAAAGGCAGGAGCTTAGGCTTTTTACCAGAACTGCATAAATAAAAGAACCAAAAACTACAGGTTGTGTACAACTAGTTCCAGAGAAGAAAAATACAGTGCATTAGAAGGCAATGGGTACCTGAAGGTAGTGGGATTTCCGGTGAGCAGTGGTGCGATATCACCACCAGCAACCCTCTCAAGGTCATCGATGGTCTCTTTGCAGGTGCAGATCGTCGTTTGTACTGGCAGAAGCCTTGCTTTATCACATGGTTTACCTTCTTACCGGAGAGATCACAAAATAGGTAAGAAGATAATTAAATAAAGTTGTAATGGATAATTTGTTAGCACAATGTTTTATATTATTGGTTGATTAGTTTACCATATTCAAACTTTGCCTAATACAATAAAGTAAAATATGATTCAGGCTTCTTTTAGAAGCAAACCACTCAACAAGTTTATACGAAAAATTAGAGACTGACTGCATCTACATATTTAAGACTTTCAGAATTTATGAGTGCTAATGACTAGTATAAGATAATCACAAAAACAACTTTGAATACTATTTACCATTTCAGATTATTTTAACAAATGAATTAAGTTGGTGAAAAAAATCCCAACTTTCTTAACTATTGCTTCCAATTTGTTTATATTCATACCTCCAAGACTAGAGTAAAAGTTGATTCTATAGCTAAAGGAAGTTGACAAGCAAAACCAGATTTTTTGGATTACTACTTGAAATTTATTGATGTACCAGTGCTCGGGCATGTATATCATCCATAACCAAAAAGATTGTTACTAAAATGAGATTTATAATTATGGTCTAGAGATTCCATTGGCATGCTAATCAAAAGGAAATCAACAAAGCACAAACATGAAGAAAATTTTCAAATATACATGAGATTGAAGTCCTTCTATGTCAATTACGCATATAAATTTCAATCATTCAATTTCCAACATCACTTTGCTTGTTCAAATTCCTTTATTGACGATTTTTTTCAAGATCACCCAATAGAGAGAAACCTTACCTCTAATAGTATCAAGTTTTTTCATAAAAAATAAAAAATGATGATTATAAGTTCAAATTTGGTGACGTGATAACATGGGTTATAAATGAACCTATTACGTTGTACTTTGAGAGAGAGAGAGAGAGAGAGAGAGAGAGAGAGAGAGAGAGAGAGAGAGAGAGAGAGAGAGAGAATGTATCAATGTCTACTTGGACACTAGCATTTCTATATACATGATACAGGATTATAGGCGACCAGGGAGCTTAGCAATGAAATTATTTTGCCTCGGTGCCGGAAAAGATTGGCTTGGATCATGCGTGAACATATGAGACTTCATAAATTTTGTACAGTACTGGCTGATCCTAGTCCTAGCTACTGAGGTTATATATATAGTTACAAGCCACTGGTAGAAAAAGAGGCTTCCATACGCCCCCATTAGTCCCCAAAACTATCGAACCGCGACCAAAGGGGTCTTTAGTCGCGGTTCGGGAGAAGACCCGCGACCAACTATCTGGGCCCAGCGCGCTCGGTCGACAGCTGGCGGACGGGAGGGGCTTTAGTCGCGGTTGGCCTGGCCAACCGGGACTAAAGGTCCCCGAAGGCCTTTAGTCGCGGTTGGCCAGGCCAACCGGGACTAAAGGCCCATCCAGCTGGCGGACGGGAGGGGCTTTAGTCCCGGTTGGCCTGGCCAACCGCGACTAAAGGCCCATCCCTATATATAGGACTCAGCTCACTTCACTTCACTCAGCTCACTTCACAATTTTCAGAAGGGGGTGGTGGGTTTGCTTTTGGTTTCTCCTATGCACACAAGGTGTTTGATGAAATGCCCGAGAGCCTGAAACAAACATGATATGAAGTGTCCGAGCCACACTTGAGCTTTCTCATTTATTTTTCCTCCGCGATCGCGGTTAGCAACTTGAACCTTTCATGTGTCATTGATAAAATATGCATGTGTGTAGTTCATTGTTTAATTTGTATTATTTCTAGCTAGTTAGTTTAACAAATGCATGATGGTTAATTATATACTTTATATAATAATAATGCAGATGAATCGACAATGGATGTACGGTCCCCGACTCTCCGGCGAGTTCACTACGGGTTTGAAAGATTTCCTCGTAGTGGCAAATGCGAACAAGCAGCAAGGTTTTATTATCTGTCCATGTGCTGTCTGTAAGAATCAGAAGGGTTACTCCTCCTCAAGAGACGTTCACATGCACCTGCTTCGGCACGGTTTCATGCGAAGCTATAATTGTTGGACCAAGCATGGAGAAAGAGGGGTTAGAATGGAAGAAGATGAAGAAGGGGATGATATCGATGACAACTATCATGATCATTTCGGTGATACTTTCATGGAGGATGATGCTGAAGGTGGGGAAGGGTTAGGTGAAGGTGAAGAAGAGGCACATGATGAGCCCGCTGATGATCTTGGTCGGACCATTGCTGATGCACGGAGACGCTGCGAAACTGACAAGGATAGGGAGAATTTGGATCGCATGTTAGAGGATCACAAAAAGTCGTTGTATCCAGGATGCGATAATAGTCTGAAAAAGCTGGGCTGCACACTGGATTTGCTAAAATGGAAGGCACAGGAAGGTGTAGGTGACTCATCATTTGAAAATTTGCTGAAAATGTTGAAGAATATGTTCCCGAAGAATAACGAGTTGCCCGCCAGTACGTACGAAGCAAAGAAGGCTGTCTGCCCTCTAGGTTTAGAGGTTCTGAAGATACATGCATGCATTAACGACTGCATCCTCTACCGCGGTGAATACGAGAATTTGAATGAATGCCCTGTATGCACTGCATTGCGTTATAAGATCAGAGGCGATGACCCTGGTGACGATGTTGAGGGCGAGAAACCCAGGAAGAGGGTTCCCGCCAAGGTGATGTGGTATGCTCCTATAATACCACGGTTGAAACGTCTGTTCATGAACAAAAAGCATGCCAAGTCGTTGCGATGGCACAAAGAGGACCGTAAGTCCGACGGGGAGTTGAGACACACCGCTGATGGAACGCAATGGAGAAAGATCGACAGAGTGTTCAAAGATTTTGCAGCTGACGCAAGGAACATAAGATTTGGTCTAAATACTGATGGCATTAATCCTTTTGGCGAGCAGAGCTCCAGCCATAGCACCTGGCCCGTGACTCTATGCATCTACAACCTTCCTCCTTGGTTGTGCATGAAGCGGAAGTTCATTATGATGCCAATTCTCATCCAAGGCCCTAAGCAACCCGGCAACGACATCGATGTGTACCTAAGGCCATTAGTTGAAGAACTTTTACAGTTGTGGGCCAGACCTGGTGTACGTGTCTGGGATGAGCACAAAGGAGAGGAATTTGACCTACGAGCGTTGCTTTTTGTAACCATCAACGATTGGCCTGCTCTCAGTAACCTTTCGGGACAGACAAATAAGGGATACAATGCATGCACGCACTGCTTACATGAGACTGAAAGTGTACGTTTGGTTAATTGTAAGAAGAACGTGTACCTGGGTCATCGTCGATTTCTTCCCCGAAATCATAACGTAAGAAAGAAAGGCAAGCATTTCAACGGCAAGGCAGATCACCGGCCGAAGCCTGCGGAACGTACTGGTGCTGAGATATTTGATATGGTCAAGGATTTGAAAGTCATCTTTGGAAAGGGTCCTGGCGGACAATCAGTTCCGCGGGGAGTTGACGGGCACGCACCCATGTGGAAGAAGAAATCTATATTTTGGGAGCTAGAATATTGGAAAGTCCTAGATGTCCGCTCTGCAATCGACGTGATGCATGTTACGAAGAATATTTGCGTGAACCTGCTAAGCTTCTTGGGCGTGTATGGGAAGACAAATGATACAAAGGAAGCACGGCAGGACCAGCAACTTTTGAAAGACCCAGATGACCGGCATCCGGAATGGTTTCAAGGTCGTGCCAGCTACGCTCTTACCAAAGAAGAGAAGGTCATTTTTTTTGAATGCCTGAGCAGTATGAAGGTCCCGTCTGGCTTCTCGTCGAATATAAAGGGAATAATAAACATGGCGGAGAAAAAGTTCCAAAACCTGAAGTCTCACGACTGCCACGTGATTATGACGCAATTGCTTCCGATTGCTTTGAGGGGGCTCCTACCGGAAAATGTTCGAGTAGCCATTGTGAAGCTATGTGCATTCCTCAATGCAATCTCTCAGAAGGTAATCAATCCAGAAGATCTACCACGGTTACAGAACGATGTGGTCCAATGCCTTGTCAGTTTCGAGTTGGTGTTCCCACCATCCTTCTTCGATATTATGACGCACCTCCTGGTCCACCTAGTCGAAGAGATTTCCATTCTCGGTCCTGTATTTCTACACAATATGTTCCCCTTTGAGAGGTTCATGGGAGTATTAAAGAAATATGTTCGTAACCGTGCTAGGCCAGAAGGAAGCATCGTCAAGGGCTATGGAAATGAGGAGGTAATTGAGTTCTGTATTGACTATGTTCCTGACCTTAAGCCGATTGGTATTCCTCAATCGCGGCACGAGGGGAGACTAAGTGGAAAAGGCAAGATCGGAAGGGAATCCACGATATGTATGGACGGTCATTCTATGACTGAAGCACACCACACAGTTCTGCAAAATTCCAGCTTGGTGGCTCCGTACTTCGAGCAACACAAGAATATTTTACGCTCGGACAACCCGGGGAAGCCTGAATCCTGGATTAGAAAGGCCCACATGGAGACTTTCGGCAGTTGGTTGCGAAAACATTTAATGAATGACAATGATGTTGGAGATCAGCTGTACATGTTGGCCAAGAAACCATCTTCGACTATAACGACTTTCCAAGGGTACGAGATAAATGGGAATACATTTTACACCATCGCCCAAGATAAAAAGAGCACCAACCAAAACAGTGGTGTCCGCTTTGATGCAGCAACCGAGAATGGGCAAAAGGTCACATATTATGGTTACATAGAGGAGATATGGGAACTTGACTATGGACCCTCCTTTAAGGTCCCTTTGTTCCGGTGCAAATGGTTCAAGCTAACAGGAGGTGGGGTAAAGGTGGACGAGCAATACGGAATGACAATGGTGGATTTCAACAATCTTGGTTACCTTGACGAACCATTCGTCCTTGCCAAAGATGTCGCTCAGGTTTTTTATTTGAAGGACATGAGTAGCAAACCGAGGAAACGGAAAGATAAGAAAACGATCAGTACATCATGCGATGATCCAAAGCGCCACATTGTTCTTTCAGGGAAAAGAAACATCGTGGGAGTGGAGGACAAGACAGACATGTCAGAAGATTATAATATGTTTGGTGAAATTCCGCCCTTCAAAGTGAACACTGACCCAAGCATTAAGTTAAATGATGAGGATGCTCCATGGATACGGCACAATCGTAAGCAAGCAGGGACACAAGGGAAGAATTGATGTGTAATAATTTATTGTACCAAACTTTGTATTTGGTCGATGAACTGAATGATGTATCAAACCTTTTGTCAAACCTTCAAGGGATTTTAAAATGAATTAGTTTTATTTTTCTGATTTTTTTGATATATAATTGTATTTTTAAGATTTTAAAATGAATTAGTTTTATTTTTCTGATTTTAAAAGGAAAAAGGAAGAAGAAGAAAGAAGGAAAAAGGAAGAAAAAAACAAACAGAAGAAAAACATAAGAAAAAAACAGAAGAAAAAAACAAACAGAAGAAAAAAACAGAAGAAAAAAGGAAAAAGGAAAAAAGGAAGAAAAAAAAGAAGAAAACAAAACAAAATAAATAAAGCAAAAAAGAAAGAAGGAAAAAGGAAGAAAAAACAGAAGAAAAAACAAACAGAAGAAAAATATAAGAAAAAACAGAAGAAAAAACAAACAGAAGAAAAAAACAGAAGAAAAAACAGAAGAAAAAGGAAAAGGAAAAAGGAAGAAAAAAAGAAGAAAAACAAAACAAAATAAATAAAACAAAAAACAGGCAAAAAATAAAAAATATGCCACCTACTGGGCCACCACGGCCTGAATACGACTAGAAACCCATTAATGGGCCAGGATTCAGGCCCGCAGAAGGCCCAGTAGGCCCACAGGCACACAGTGACAGAATAGGCCCGTAAGCCTGCATTTGAGAGGAGCTCGAAGTGGTGAGCGCAGCCGCGCTTATAAACCACTGTCGAAGCCTCTCGGCTAGCGAGGTGGGACTAAACATCCCACCGCACCGCGCCAGTTCCAGCACAGACCCTTTAGTCCCGGTTGGGGAGGCGGACCGCGACTAAAGGGTACCCTTTAGTCGCGGTTGTTGTCCCCAACCGCGACTAAAGGGTCTTTCTGCGCGGGAGCGAAAGCGGCGCCAAAACCCTTTAGTCCCGGTTGGGGAGGCGGACCGCGACTAAAGGGTACCCTTTAGTCGCGGTTGGTGTGGCCCAGCCGTGACTAAAGGTGCGTCTATAAATACTGCACTTAGCAGTTTCGCCACTTCCCATTCTCCTCTCTCTCGACGCCGAAGCGCTGCCCCGACGCCGATCGACGCCGAAGCCCTGCCCCGACGCCGACGCCGACGCCGAAGCCCTGCCCCGACGCCGACGCCGAAGCCCTGCGCGCCGCCGTCCCCGTCCCCAGTGAGCGCCGCCTCCGCCCGTGCCCTGCCCTTGCCGCCGCCCGTGCCCTGCGCCCTTGCCGGCCCGCTGCCCGCCGCCCGCTGGCCCTGCCTGCCGTCCTCCGCGCGCCGGCAGAAGAAGAAGAAGGAAGAAGAAAAAGGAAGAAGAAGAAGAAAGAAAAAGGAAAAAGGAAGAAGAAAGAAAGAA
Source organism: Triticum aestivum (assembly GCF_018294505.1). Classification (NCBI taxonomy): domain Eukaryota; kingdom Viridiplantae; phylum Streptophyta; class Magnoliopsida; order Poales; family Poaceae; genus Triticum; species Triticum aestivum. Next base: position 488,015,531 of record NC_057796.1, read on the forward strand.
GGAAGAAGAAAACAAAAGAAAACAGAAGAAAAACAAGAAAAAGGAAGAAAAAGGAAAAGGAAGAAAAAAGAAAAGGAAGAAAACAACAGAAGAAAACAAAGGAAGAAAAAAAAAGGAAAACACAAGAAAACAAACAGAAGAAAAAACAAAAGAAAACAAAAAAACAAAAGAAAACAAAGGAAGAAGAAAAAACAAAAGAAAACAAAAAAACAAAAAAAAGGAGAAGAAAAACAAAGGAAGAAGAAAAAAAGAAAGAAGAAAAACAAAGGAGGAAGAAAAAAAGGAAGAAGAAAACAAAGGAAGAAGAAAAAAGAAAGAAGAAAAAAGGAAGAAGAAAAAAAGAAAGAAGAAAGAAAGAAGAAAAGGAAGAAGAAAAAGGAAGAAGAAAAAAGAAAGAAGAAAGAAAGAAGAAAGAAAAGGAAGAAGAAAAACAAGAAAGAAAAAGGAAGAAGAAAAAGAAAGGAAGAAGAAAAACAAAGGAAGAAGAAAAAAAGAAAGAAGAAAAAGGAAGAAGAAAAAAAGAAAGAAGAAAGAAAGAAGAAAGAAAAAGGAAGAAGAAAAAACAAGAAAGAAAAAGGAAGAAGAAAAAAATGAAAACCAAATGAAAACCAAAAGAAAGAAGAAAGAAAAAGGAAGAAGAAAAAAAGAAGAAGAAAGGAAGAAGAAAGGAAGAAGAAGAAAGAAAGAAAAAGAAGAAGGAAGAAGAAGAAAGAAAGAAGAAAGGAAGAAGAAGAAAGGAAGAAGAAGAAAGAAAGAAGAAGAAAGGAAAAGGAAGAAGAAGAAAGGAAGAAGAAGAAAGAGGAAGAAGAAAGGAAGAAGAAGAAAGAAAGAAGAAAGAGGAAGAAGAAAGGAAGAAGAAGAAAAAAAGAATTTTTACTTAAAGAATCTTATTTTTTAATTCCTCCTCCTCTATGTCCCCTTAATCTTATTTTTTAATTCCTTTATACTTAAAGAATTTTTACTACATGCAGGAGTGACATATGGCGGACGATAGAACCGAGCCGCTTAGGGATCCGGAGGCTGAACGTTATTTAATGGGCATCATCAACAACGAGATTCCTTATGTGCCGGGCTCAGAATATGAGCAACAAGAGGATGTAGTCTCTTCTTATCTGAACCTTGACGGTGGAACAGAGATTGTCGATGATCAAGAAGGTGAAGGAACGGACATTGTCGACGGAGGTCAACCGTCAACAACCGACGATCTCGAATTGCAAGTAGCAACCACCTCCGGCGAGGTATATATATACATTGAGAGCCTCTCGTGATACAAACTTACTGAAATGTGAATACATATGTATTAACGCGCGCGACTCTCTTTCTTTTTTTAGCCCTCCGGATCGAGTACGACAAAGCGTGGCAAATCCAAGGCGATGAAAACAGGAGAAACATATGCCATTGAGTTTGTCAGTGAAACCGGCAAGCCCCTACAGCACACCTCAAAGTTTATCAACCAATGCGGAGTCGTTGTTAGAGACAACGTCCCGATCACCGTCCAGGAATGGAAGGAGCCAAAGAAGGCACGTCTTGGTTTCAGTTTTGTCGACAAGAGAACGAAAAAGGATTGCTGGAGAAAGCTTATGGAACATTTCATTCTACCTCCGGAATACAACAAAGTCGATGAATTCGGTAACGAGGTTCCGGGTGGACGTCAGAGGAGGAGGCTAGTTAAAGAGTTCGCTCTTCAGAAGATGGGCGAAGCATTCCGGAACTTCAAGAAAAATTTAACCCGTGACTATGTCAACAAGGGCAAGACTCCGGATTTCAATGGACAACATGAGAAACTGAAAGATGATTGGCCAGAATTTGTGAGGCAAAAGCAATCGGAGCATTTCAAGGAAATATCGAAAAAAAATAAGGATAATGCGAGTAAGAAAAAGTTCCATCATATTATGGGGCCAGGAGGATACCGCCTTTCGGAGCCTAGGTGGCAGAAGATGGAGGAGGACCTGAGGGTGCGAGGAATCCCTCTAGGTACAGAGGGATGGGACCCAAGGGCCAAAAGCTGGTGGTACGGGCATGGGGGATCGCTAGACCTGGAGACAGGGGTGTGTGTTCACCGGCAGAGACAGTTTGCTCCCACCCAAGCCCTTATTGACGCAATGACCCAAGCTCAAGAGGGCTTGATCAAGTTCAACAGAGAGAAAGACGCACTGACAACAGCCCTCGGGAATGATGAACACGGAGGACGTGTACGAGGCAAAGGCAAAGTTCCGTGGAAAGTAGGGTTTTCCCAGGACAATGACCCGTACTGTTACAGAAGCCGTAAGAGAAAGACGGACCGGGATGCAGATCTTATGACGAAGTTTGCATCGGAACTCCATGAGTTGAAGCAGACCGTGCATGAACTAGTGAAAGAAAAATCGGCTGCAGGGCCGCATGAAGATCATGAAGCGGATCGCGGAAGCCAGCAGCGGAGAAGCAGCGTGGCTTCCACGGATGCCCCGCCTGGTGCTAGTGCACCGATGATCGAGATTCGTGCACCGGAGCCTCACTACCCCGTGGATGATGTAAAGGAGATGAAAGAATGTGATCTGCATTATCCCGTGGGGAACGTTTCCACGAAGGTAGCTAGCGGCAGTGCTTTACCCTGTACACCTGGAGCACTCCACCACAACAACCCCATTGCATATGGCTATGCTCGTGTCACGGTGGAAGACATAGTCCAAGGGTTTGAGGACCTGGAGATTGACAAACCTACACCCGAAGGGGAGAGAAGACTTGGAGATGTCAAGCGCCAGTTCATTCTATGGAAAAAGAAGTACATAGTGTTTCCAGGCGAGGCGCCAAGGCTAGCAAGTCCACCCCCCTCCGATGGTGGTGGTGGTGGTGGCGGTGGTGGCGGTGGTGGTGGTCGTGGTGGTTCACCTACACCTCCTTCACGCCATTCGACGCCGTCCCCCGATCCACAACCTCCGGCGGGTACGACGCCCCCCAATCCTCCTCCGGCGGGTACGACGCCCCCCAATCCACCTCCGGCGAAGAAGCAGAAGCAGGCGGACAGCAAGGAAACCCGCTCCTGGACTATTAACCCGGACCCTTATGTACCTAAGACCACAAGGGTACCGGAGCCATCACTGAAGCCTCTCCTCCCAAGGCCTGGGGAACTTAGTGAAGCTGAAACCAAATTGGCCGCGTCTGCTGATTATGAGAAATGGAAGGCGGATATGAAGGCAAAAAAAGAGCCTGAGCCCAAGCAAGTCTTCACTGAGAAGCAAAAGAAGTGGGCTAAGGATTTTTTGACGACACCGTCCCAAGCCGAGCTGAATATGCCTGACGACTATGGACATGAACTTCGTAGGCAAGCAAAAGTATTGAAGGAGGAGAAAGAAGAAAGTAAAAAAAGCGGGAAACAAGTTGACCAGCTCGGGATGCAGAAGAAACAATCGATCCCCCCGCTCATAGTGAAAGCCAGTCCGGAAGAGGACCCCGAGATCATAGCAGCTGCGGCAACACTTGGATTGACTGTAGCGGGTGCCATGAAACAAGCGTCCGAGATGGGTTTGACTCTTCGTGCCTTCTTAGGCCTTGAGGATGCGCCAGTATGTGAGATAGCATTACAATATGTGCGGAATGGGCCTCTCGTCGAGCCTGCGCGGGAAAAGAGTCTACCACCACAAATGCGAAATCTGCTACGTTGGTACAAGCAATTCATAACATGGGCCGACAAAGAATATGTTTATGCGGATGTTACAGATGAGCATCACACCAAACGGTACTCTGTAGAAGTTCATATGAGTGAATTGTTCCAGCTGTTCAATCTGCGCGACCTCGACAAATCTATGCTGAGTTGCTACGTTCTGTAAGTGATTTATTTCTACCTCATCTCGTTCTTCATTGCCTGCACTATATATATATATATATATATATATTGTCCTAACTATATTGTTGCGTACGCTATTATGCAGATTGAAGATTTGGGAATGCAAAATAAGAAACATCCATGATGTTGGGTTCATTGACCCACATATCGTTAATGGACATGTGTTACAACATCACCCCGAAGACGTGGAGAAAGACCTGTACAAGTTTCTTAGAAAGCATCAACTCAAAAGTCATATTCTATTTCCTTACCATTTTGGGTGAGTGTTTCTCTCTTGTGCCCATTCTCTTTTGTTTACTCCATGCATGGTATGTCTAATCGATGAGTTATGCATGACTGTGCATGTAACGTGTCCGCAGGTTCCACTGGATTCTGCTAAATATTGAACTTCACACCTCCAGAGTTCTAATCATGGACTCTATGGATTCGGATCCAAAGCGTTGGGCCGACATGAGAAAAATGCTGCAAAAGTAATTATTTTCAATCATTTGAGCTCTATATCGATCGGTCTCTTTCGTTCATTTCCTAATATCAAGTAACTAATAACTCCCTTATTCATTTAATTTTCTTTGCCCTGTAGGGTTTGGAGACGGTTCTCAGAAGAAATTGTCGGTGAATTCAAACATGAGCTAGATTTCAGAAGGTTAGTTAATGTGGATAAGTAGCCACCGGGGACCAATCTATGTGGATACTATGTTTGTGAGAACATCCGGAGACACACCACTGAGCGGAAGGCATCAGATAGCGTGCGGAACGCGACGGATAACTTGCGGAGGAGGCTTAGTCCAGAAGCTCGCTTCCGACCAATTCAAGAAGAATTAGCAGGATTTTTCATGAGGGAAGTCATCAATTCTAAAGGAGAACACTATACCGAGGACGAAGAAATTTATATGCATACCCGAGATTGAAACTTGTACGAAGTTGTATATGGTCATCCATCCTAATTGTGTATGGAAACTTGTTCGAAGTTGTATATGGTCACCCGAGATTGAATATATATTATATATTCCTCTTGAATTCTTCTTGTTTGAAATTTCATATGCATGTATATAGTAGCGTAAAATATGTGTACTGAAACTTTATCAAAATTAAAATAAAACACAAAATATAATATAAAAGAAATAAAACACTCCAAACTAAAAAGAAACCAGGTTTAGGGGGGCTAAAACCCTAAACCTGCAGAGGAGCCCTTTAGTCCCGGTTGGCCACGAGAACCGGGACTAAAGGTCCTCCGCCCCGACGGACCACGGGCGCCCACGTGGACGGGCCTTTAGTCCCGGTCAGCCACAAGAACCGGGACTAAAGCCTTTAGTCGCGGTCCGTAAGAGGCGCGACTAAAGGGGGGTCTTTAGTCGCGCATATTTAGTCCCGGTTGCACAGCCGGAACTAAAGGCTGTTGCGAACCGGGACTAAAGGGCTTTTTTCTACCAGTGAGCTCAGAGCAATTAAATTACCTAAGTTAAAGAATGTGTACTCTACCTGCAAAGGCAGTTAACGCAGCTTGATAGATCATCTGATCCGATCCTGTCATCACGCCATACACAGAATCCTCGTACATGTTTGTGGTTGTCAGGACTTGCTTGCTGCCATGAACAAGCGACAAGGACAAATGGGAGGCTTTCTACCAAAACTGCATAAATAAAAGAAAAACTACAGATTGTGTACAACTAGTTCAAGAGAAGAACAACACAATGCATTAGAAGGCAATGAGTACCTTAAGGTAGTGGGCTTCCCTGCGAGCACTGGTGTGTCATCGATGGTCTCTTTGCAGATGTAGATCATCCTTCGTACTGGCAAAAGCCTTGCTTTATCACCTGATTTACCATCATCCCCAAGAGATCACAAAAAAAACAAGAAGGTAAATAAAGTTATTATGTATAATTTCTTAGCACAATATTTTATATTATTGGTTGGTTAGTTTCCATGTTCAATTTTTGCCTAACAATTTTTAGAGCAAACTGTTCACTAAGGTTATACGGAAAACTAGAGATAACTGCAAAGATTGGCGTGGATCATGAGTGAACATAGACTTCAAAGCTAGATCGTCAGAATTACCAGCATTTGGGATGGTTGCGTGAGCATAGACTTCAAAGATAAGCTTGTTGCTACGGTCCATCTGCTGCAGGAGCTTCTTCTGAAAAAAAAGGAATACCAAAAAATTGACACATGCAAGATTTATTTAACAATTAAAGATCATGCCAAAAAAAAAGAAATGAACAAGAAGAAAGGAATGAATATGTGCATCCTATCTATAGCTTCTTTTTTCGAAAGCAAATCAACTCAAGTGTGGGCTGCTGGGCATGGAACAAAAACATGGAGTACCTGGCACTGTCACACGTATCGGTAGGAGTGCTCGACGTAGGGCATGCAGGTGCTCAGGGGCGACGATGATCCCGTTCATCCATCCGCCGGTCATAGTCTCGCGAATGGACTAGAGTCGCTGGGGCTCACATAGCTCGGCGTAGGTCTTGCTAACCCACAAGTATAGGGGATCAGAACGGTTTTTGAGAGTAGAGTATTCAACCCAAATTTATTGATTCGATACAAGGGGAACCAAAGAATATTCACGAGTATTAGCAGTTGAGTTGTCAATTCAACCACACCTGAAAGACTTAATATCTGCAGCAAAGTATTTAGTAGCAAAGTGAAGGAAGTATGCCCTAGAGGCAATAATAAAGTTATTATTTATTTCCTTATTCATGATAAATATATATTATTCATGCTAGAATTGTATTAACCGGAAACATAATACATGTGTGAATACATAGACAAACAGAGTGTCACTAGTATGCCTCTACTTGACTAGCTCGTTGATCAAAGATGGTTATGTTTCCTGGCCATAGACATGAGTTGTCATTTGATAAACGGGATCACATCATTAGGAGAATGATGTGATTGACTTGACCCATTCCATTAGCTTAGCACTTGATCGTTTTAGTTTACTACTATTGCTTTCTTCATGACTTATACATGTTCCTATGACTATGAGATTATGCAACTCCCGATTACCGGAGGAACACTTTGTGTGCTACCAAACGTCACAACGTAACTGGGTGATTATAAAGGTGCTCTATAGGTGTCTCCGATGGTACTTGTTGAGTTGGCATAGATCGAGATTAGGATGTGTCACTCCGATTGTCGCAGAGGTATCTCTGGGCCATCTCGGTAATGCACATCACTATAAGCCTTGCAAGCAATGCAACTAATGAGTTAGTTGCGGGATGATGCATTACGGAACAAGTAAAGAGACTTGCCGGTAACGAGATTGAGCTAGGTATTGAGATACCGACGATCGAATCTCGGGCAAGTAACATACCGATGACAAAGGGAACAACGTATGTTGTTATGCGGTTTGACCGATAAAGATCTTCGTAGAATATGTAGGAGCCAATATGAGCATCCAGGTTTCGTTATTGGTTATTGACCAGAGACGTGTCTCGGTCATGTCTACATAGTTCTCGAACCCGTAGGGTCCGCATGCTTAACGTTCGGTGACGACCGGTATTATGAGTTTATTTGATTTGTTGTACCGAAGGTAGTTCGGAGTCCCGGATGTGACCACGGACATGACGAGGAGTCTCGAAATGGTCGAGACGTAAAGATTGATATATTGGACGGCTATATTCGGACACCGGAAGTGTTCCGGGTGGTTTCGGAGAAAACCGGAGTGCCGGAGGGGTTACCGGAACCCCCTGGGGAAGTATTGGGCCTTAGTGGGCCTGAGGGGAGAGAGTGGGCAGCAGCCCAGGAGGTGGCGCACCCCCTCCCATGGGGAGTCCGAATTGGACTAGGGGAGGGGGGCGGCCCCTCTTTCCCTCTCCCTCTCCCTCTCTTTCCTTCTCCCTTCCCCCCTCCTAGTATGACTAGGAAAGGATGAATCCTACTCCTACTAGGAGGAGGATTCCTCCTCTCCTTGGGGCGCACCAAGGCCGGCCGGCCTCCCCCCTTGCTCCTTTATATACGGGGGCGGGGGGGGGGCACCCATAGACACACAAGTTGATTGTTCCAAGCCGTGTGCGGTGCCCCCCTCCACCATAATCCACCTCAGTCATATCGTAGCGGTGCTTAGGCGAAGCCCTGCGTCGGTAGCAACATAATCACCGTCATCAGGCCGTCGTGATGACGGAACTCTCCCGTGAAGCTCTTCTGGATCAGAGTTCGTGGGACGTCATCGAGCTGAACGTGTGCTGAACTCGGAGGTGCCGTGCGTTCGGTACTTGGATTTGTCGGATCGTGAAGACGTTCGACTACATCGACCGCGTTGTTATAACTCTTCCGCTTTCGGTCTACGAGGGTACGTGGAAACACTCTCCCCTCTCGTTGCTATGCATCACCATGATCTTGCGTGTGCGTAGGATTTTTTTTGAAATTACTACGTTCCCCAACAGTGGCATCCGAGCCAGGTTTATGCGTAGATGTGATACGTCTCCAACGTATCTATAATTTTTGATTGTTCCATGCTATATTATATTCTGTTTTGGATGTTTAATGGGCTTTATTATACACTTTTATATTATTTTTGGGACTAATCTATTAACCGGAGGCCCCGCCCAAATTGTTGTTTTTTGCCTATTTCAGTGTTTCGTAGAAAAAGAATATCAAACGGAGTCCAAACGGAATGAAACCTTCGGGAACGTTATTTTCAGAACAAACGTGATCCAGAGGACTTGGAGTTTACGTCAAGAAATCAACCAGGAGAGCACGAGGTAGGGGGCGCGCCTACCCCCCCAGGCGCGCCGTCCACCCTCGTGGGGCCCATGTTGCTCCACCGACGTACTTCTTCCTCCTATATATACCTACGTACCCCCAAACCAACAGAGGCATCCACGAAAACCTAATTCCACCACCGCAACCTTCTGTACCCGTGAGATCCCATCTTGGGGCCTTTTCCGGCGTCCTGCCGGAGTGGGCATTGATCACGGAGGGCTTCTACATCAACACCATAGCCTCTCCGATGATGTGTGAGTAGTTTACCTCAGACCTTCGGGTCCATAGTTATTAGCTAGATGGCTTCTTCTCTCTCTTTGGATCTCAATACAAAGTTCTCCACGATTCTCGTGGAGATCTATTCGATGTAATCTTCTTTTATGGTGTGTTTGTCGGGACCGATGAATTGTGGGTTTATGATCAGGTTTATCTATGAACAATATTTGAATCTTCTCTGAATTCTTTTATGTATGATTGGTTATCTTTGCAAGTCACTTCGAATTATCAGTTTGGTTTGGCCTACTAGATTGATCTTCCTTGCAATGGGAGAAGTGCTTAGCTTTTGGTTCAATCTTGCGGTGTCCTTTCCCAGTGACAGCAGGGGCAGCAAGGCACGTATTGTATTGTTGCCATCGAGGATAACAAGATGGGGTTTATATCATATTGCATGAGTTTATCCCTCTACATCATGTCATCTTGCTTAAAGTGTTACTCCGTTCTTATGAACTTAACACTCTAGATGCATGCTGGATAGCGGTCGATGTGTGGAGTAGTAGTAGTAGATGCAGGCAGGAGTCGGTCTACTTGTCACGGACGTGATGCCTATATACATGATCATAGCTAAATATTCTCATAACTATGCTCAATTCTATCAATTGCTCGACAGTAATTTGTTCACCCACCGTAATACTTATGCTCTTGAGAGAAGCCACTAGTGAAACCTATGGCCCCCGGGTCTATTTTCCATCATATTAATCTTCCAACACTTAGCTATTTCTATTGCCTTTTATTTTACTTTGCATCTTTATTTCTCTTTATCATAAAAATACCAAAAATCTTATCTTATCATATCTATCAGATCTCACTCTCGTAAGTGAACGTGAAGGGATTGACAACCCCTTGTTGGTTGCAAGGTTCTTATTTGTTTGTGTAGGTGCGAGGGACTTGAGCGTGGTCTCCTACTGGATTGATACCTTGGTTCTCAAAACTGAGGGAAATACTTACACTACTTTACTGCATTACCCTTTTCTCTTCAAGGGAAAAACCAACACAGTGCTCAAGAGGTAGCAAGAAGGATTTCTGGCGCCGTTGCCGGGGAGTCTACGCAAAAGTCAACATACCAAGTACCCATCACGAACCCTTATCCCTTGCATTACATTATTTGCCATTTGCCTATTGTTTTCCTCTCCCCCACTTCACCCTTGTCGTTTTATTCGCCCTCTTTTCGTTTGCCTCCTTCTTTCTTTTGCTCCTCGCATTTTCTGCCGCTATGTCTGAATTTGGGGAAATTATTGTCGATATGGACAATAATAATAACATGGAAAATTCTGATGCCCTTGCTGAAGAACCCCCTATCTTACATACAAAAGAATTCCGAATCGGTAGTGGTAATATTATTGGAGAAGGGGTTATTCAAGATTTCTTTACTTGTGCCGGTGCTTTGCCTTCTATGGGTAGTTCTATTCTTCATAGAACTAGCAGTCTTGCGGACGCTATCGCCATGCTTGTAGTTGAACTTGAAAGGCAATTTATGCACATGCACCCTTGCATACAAAGGATTTTCCTAGAATTTTATAATATTGAGCATTCTTCTGTTAAGCGTGCCGCTACTACCTTTTTGGCTCATGAGTTCAGATTTATAATAAAAGAGGCCAAAGAAATCTTTGCGCACTATAGGGTGGATGCTGGCCGTCCTCCCATAGAGGCTATCCTCTTTGATCAAGAGGAAATAATGCGTTTTCAATCTCTAGACTATGTTGCTTTTAATGAAAACCTTAGAAAAAGGGTTCCTACCAATGTTGTAGTTGATAGAATTTCTGAACTTAATAATGATTTTGCTATTCGAAATAATGAGCTAGGATACTCTCTCGAGTATAGGCTTACGAAATTCTATCAAAAGAGTGCTTATAATGATGAATTGGTTGTGCAATACGAAGGGCCGAAGGAGGAACCTATACCGCCCAAGGTTGATCTTGGGGACTTCTGTCCCATTAAATTTAGCCCTTTTGATTACTTTTGCTTGCCTCAAAGAAAACTTGCTGCTGAACGTAGAGAATATGAAATGAGTTTTCGTGATCTATTCTATTATTATGGCAATACCTAGATCTATCCTTGCTTTTATGCCTAGCTAGGGGCGTTAAACAATAGCGCTTGTTGGGAGGCAACCCAATTTTATTTTTATTTTTTTGCTTTTTGCTTCTGTTTAGGAATAAATATTTGATCTAGCCTCTGGTTAGATTTGTTTTTGTGTTTTAATTAGTGTTTGTGCCAAGTTAAACCTATAGGATCTTCTTGGATGATAGTTATTTGATCTTGAACCCATAGGATCTTCTTGGATGATAGTTATTTGATCTTGTTGAAAATTCCAGAAACTTTCTGTTCACGAAAACAATTGTTAAAAATTATCAGAACGTGATATGATATTGATTCCGATTGCAGAAGATCAATAAACAAATTATTTAGGTCTTCCTATTTTGGCTGAATTTTTAGAGTTCGAGAAGTTTGCATTAGTTACAGATTACTACAGACTGTTCTGTTTTTGACAGATTCTGTTTTTCGTGTGTTGTTTGCTTATTTTGATGAATCTATGGCTAGTAAAATAGTTTATAAACCATAGAGAAGTTGGAATACAGTAGGTTTAACACCAATATAAATAAAGAACGAGTTCATTACAGTACCTTGAAGTGGTGTTTTGTTTTCTTACGCTAACGGAGCTCACGAGATTTTCTGTTAAGTTTTGTGTTGTGAAGTTTTCAAGATTTGGGTAAAGATTTGATGGAGTATGGAACAAGGAGTGGCAAGAGCCTAAGCTTGGGGATGCCCATGGCACCCCAAGATAATCTAAGGACACCTAAAAGCCAAAGCTTGGGGATGCCCCGGAAGGCATCCCCTCTTTCGTCCTCATCCATTGGTAAATTTACTTGGAGCTATATTTTTATTCACCACATGATATGTGTTTTGCTTGGAGCGTCTTGTATTATTTGAGTCTTTATTTCTTAGTTTGCCACAATCATCCTTGCTGTACACACCTTTTGAGAGAGACACACTTGATTCGGAATTTGTTAGAATACTCTATGTGCTTCACTTATATCTTTTGAGCTATATAGTTTTTGCTCTAGTGCTTCACTTATATCTTTTAGAGCACGGCGGTGGATTTGTTTTATAGAAACTATTATTCTCTCATGCTTCACTTAGATTATTTTGAGAGTCCTACAAAACAGCGTGGCAATTTTCTTTAATTATGATAGTCATTCAAGATTAGTAAAAAAAAATCTTATGAGTGTGTTGAATACTATGAGAAATTTGATGCTTGATAATTCTTTTGAGATATGAAGATGGTAATATCAGAGTCATGCTAGTTGAGTAGTTTTGAATTTGAGAAATACTTGTGTTAAATTTTGTGATTCCCGTAGCATGCACGTATGGTGAACCGTTATGTGATGAAGTCGGAGCATGATTTATTTATTGATTGTCTTCCTTATGAGTGGCGGTCGGGGACGAGCGATGGTCTTTTCCTACCAATCTATCCCCCTAGGAGCATGCGCTTAATACTTTGTTTCGTTAACTAATAGATTTTTACAACAAGTATATGAGTTCTTTATGACTAATGTTGAGTCCATGGATTATACGCACTCTCATCCTTCCACCATTGCTAGCCTCTCTAATACCTCTCACTTTTCGCCGGTATCATACACCCACCATATACCTTCCTCAAAACAGCCACCATACCTACCTATCATGGCATTTCCATAGCCATTCCGAGATATATTGCCATGCAACTTACCACCGTTCCGTTTATTATGACACGCTCCATCATTGTCATATTGCTTTGCATGATCATGTAGTTGACATCGTATATGTGGCAAAGCCACCGTTCATAATTCTTTCATACATGTCACTCTTGATTCATTGCATATCCTGGTATTCCGCCGGAGGCATTCACATAGAGTCATATTGTTGTTCTAAGTATTGAGTTGTAATTCTTGAGTTGTAAGAAAATAAAAGTGTGATGATCATCATTATTAGAGCATTGTCCCAAGTGAGTAAAGGATGATGGAGACTATGATTCCCCCATAAGTCGGGATGAGACTCCGGAGTAAAAAAAGAGAAAGGCCATATAAAAAAATGAGAGAAAAAGAGAGAAGGCACAATGCTACTATCCTTTTTACCACACTTGTGCTTCAAAGTAGCACCATGATCTTCATGATAGAGAGTCTCTTATGTTGTCACTTTCATATACTAGTGGGAAATTTTCATTATAGAACTTGGCTTGTATATTCCAATGATGGGCTTCCTCAAAATGCCCTAGGTCTTCGTGAGCAAGCGAGTTGGATGCACACCCACTTAGTTTCTTTTGTTGAGCTTTCATATACTTAGAGCTCTAGTGCATCTGTTGCATGGCAATCCTTACTCACTCACATTGATATCTATTGATGGGCATCTCCATAGCCCGTTGATACACCTAGTTGATATGAGACTATCTTCTCCCTTTTTGTCTTCTCCACAACCACCATTCTATTCCACATATAGTGCTATGTCCATGGCTCACGCTCATGTATTGCGTTAAGATTTATAAAGTTTGAGAACATCAAAAGTATGAAACAATTGCTTGGCTTGTCATCGGGGTTGTGCATGATTTAAATATTTTGTGTGATGAAGATAGAGCATAGCCAGACTATATGATTTTGTAGGGATAACTTTCTTTGGCCATGTTATTTTGAGAAGACATAATTGTTAAGTTAGTATGCTTGAAGTATTATTATTATTTTTATGTCAATATTAAACTTTTGTCTTGAATCTTCCGGATCTGAACATTCATACCACAATTAAGAGAATTACATTGAAAATTATGCCAAGTAGCATTCCACATCAAAAATTCTGTTTTTATCATTTACCTACTCGAGGACGAGCAGGAATTAAGCTTGGGGATGCTTGATACGTCTCCAACGTATATATAATTTTTGATTGTTCCGTGTTATATTATATTCTGTTTTGGATGTTTAATGGGCTTTATTTTACACTTTTATTTTATTTTTGGGACTAACCTATTAACCGGAGGCCCAGCCCAAATTGCTGTTTTTTGCCTATTTCTGTGTTTCGCAGAAAAAGAATATCAAACGGAGTCCAAACGGAATGAAACCTTCGGGAACGTGATTTTCGGAACAAACGTGATCCAGAGGACTTGGAGTTTACGTCAAGAAATCAACCAGGAGAACACGAGGCGGGGGGGGGGGGGTGGGGGCGCCTACCCCCTGGCGCGCCCTCCACCCTCGTGGGGCCCATGTTGCTCCACCGACGTACTTCTTCCTCCTATATATACCTACGTACCCCCAAACCAACGGAGGCATCCACGAAAACCTAATTCCACCGCCGCAACCTTCTGTACCTGTGAGATCCCATCTTGGGGCCGTTTCCGGCGTCATGCCGGAGGGGGCATTGATCACGGAGGGCTTCTACATCAACACCATAGCCTCTCCGATGATGTGTGAGTAGTTTACCTCAGACCTTCGGGTCCATAGTTATTAGCTAGATGGCTTCTTCTCTCTCTTTGTATCTCAATACAAAGTTCTCCATGATTCTATTCGATGTAATCTTCTTTTGCGGTGTGTTTGTCGGGACCGATGAATTGTGGGTTTATGATCAAGTTTATCTATGAACAATATTTGAATCTTCTCTGAATTCTTTTATGCATGATTGGTTATCTTTGCAAGTCTCTTCGAATTATCAGTTTGGTTTGGCCTACTAGATTGATCTTTCTTGCAATGGGAGAAGTGCTTAGCTTTGGGTTCAATCTTGCGGTGTCCTTTCCTAGTGACAGCAGGGGCAGCAAGGCACGTATTGTATTGTTTCCATCGAGGATAACAAGATGGGGTTTATATCATATTGCATGAGTTTATCCCTCTACATCATGTCATCTTGCTTAAAGCGTTACTCCGTTCTTATGAACTTAATACTCTAGATGCATGCTGGATAGCGGTCGATGTGTGGAGTAATAGTAGTAGATGCAGGCAGGAGTCGGTCTACTTGTCACGGACGTGATGCCTATATACATGATCATACCTAGATATTCTCATAACTATGCTCAGTTCTATCAATTGCTCGACAGTAATTTGTTCACCCACCGTAATACTTATGCTCTTGAGAGAAGCCACTAGTGAAACCTATGGGCCCCGGGTCTATTTTCCATCATATTAATCTTCCAACACTTAGCTATTTCTATTGCCTTTTATTTTAATTTGCATCTTTATTTCTCTTTATCATAAAAATACCAAAAATCTTATCTTATCATATCTATCAGATCTCACTCTCGTAAGTGACTGTGAAGGGATTGAAAACCCCTTTATTGCGTTGATTGCGAAGTTCTTATTTGTTTGTGTAGGTGCGAGGGACTTGAGCGTGGTCTCCTACTGGATTGATACCTTGGTTCTCAAAACTGAGGGAAATACTTACGCTACTTTACTGCATCACCCTTTCCTCTTCAAGGGAAAAACCAACGCAGTGCTCAAGAGGTAGCAAGATGTTATATGCACGAGTAGAACACAAGTGAGTTGTGGGCGATACAAGTCATACTGCTTACCAGCATGTCATACTTTGGTTATTGTTGGATGAAGCGGCCCGGACCGACATTAAGCGTACGCTTACGCGAGACTGGTTCTACCGACGTGCTTTGCACACAGGTGGCTGGCGGGTGTCAGTTTCTCCAACTTTAGTTGAACCGGGTGTGACTACGCCCGGTCCTTGTTGAAGGTTAAAACAACACTAACTTGACGAAATATCGTTGTGGTTTTGATGCGTAGGTAAGAACGGTTCTTGCTCAGCCCGTAGCAGCCACGTAAAACTTGCAACAACAAAGTAGAGGGCGCCTAACTTGTTTTTGCAGGGCATGTTGTGATGTGATATGGTCAAGGCATGATGCTATATTTTATTGTATGAGATGATCATGTTTTGTAACGGAGTTATCGGCAACTGGAAGGAGCCATATGGTTGTCGCTTTATTGTATGCAATGCAATCGCCCTGTAATTGCTTTACTTTATCACTAAGCGGTAGCGATAGTCGCAGTAGCAATAGTTGGCGAGACGACAACAATGCTATGATGGAGATCTAGGTGTCGCGCCGGTGACGATGGTGATCATGACGGTGCTTTGGAGATGGAGATCAAAGGCACAAGATGATGATGGCCATATCATATCACTTATATTGATTGCATGTGATGTTTATCCTTTATGGATCTTATTCTGCTTTTTTGACGGTAGCATTATAAGATGATCTCTCACTAAATTTCAAGGTACAAGTGTTCTCCCTGAGTATGCACCGTTGCCAAAGTTCGTCGTGCCGAGACACCACGTGATGATCGGGTGTGATAAGCTCTACGTTCACATACAACGGGTGCAAGCCAATTTTGCACACACAGAAATAATCGGGTTAAACTTGACGAGCCTAGCATATGCAGATATGGCCTCGGAACACTGAGACCGAAAGGTCGAGCGTGAATCATATAGTAGATATGATCAACATAGTGATGTTCACCATTGAAAACTACTCCATTTCACGTGATGATCGGTCATGGTTTAGTTGATTTGGATCACGTGATCACTTAGATGATTAGAGGGATGTCTATCTAAGTGGGAGTTCTTAAATATGATTAATTGAACTTTAATTTATCATGAACTTAGTACCCGATAGTATTTTGCTTGTCTATGTTGTTGTAGATAGATGGCCCGTGCTGTTCTTCCGTTGAATTTTAATGCGTTCATTGAGAAAGCAAAGTTGAATGATGATGGTAGCAATTACACGGACTGGGTCCGTAACTTGAGGATTATCCTTATTGCTGCACAGAAGAATTACGTCCTGGAAGCACCGCTAGGCGCCAAACCTGCTGCATGAGCTGAACCAGATGTTATGAACATCTGGCAAAGCAAAACTGATGACTACTCGATAGTTCAGTGTGCCATGCTTTACGGCTTAGAACCGGGACTTCAACGACGTTTTGAATGTCATGGAGCATATGAGATGTTCCAGGAGTTGAAGTTAATATTTCAAGCAAATGCCCGGATTGAGAGATATGAGGTCTCCAATAAGTTCTACAGCTGCAAGATGGAGAAGAATAGTTCTGTCAGTGAACATATACTCAAAATGTCTGGATATAACAATCACTTGATTCAACTGGGAGTTAATCTTCCGGATGATAGTGTCATTGACGGAATTCTTCAATCACTGCCAGCAAGCTACAAGAGCTTCGTGATGAACTATAACATGCAAGGGATGGATAAGACAATTCCCGAGCTCTTCGCGATGCTAAAGGTTGCGGAGGTAGAAATCAAGAAGGAGCATCAAGTGTTGATGGTTAACAAGACCACCAGTTTCAAGAAAAAGGGTAAAGGGAAGAAGAAGGGGAACTTCAAGAAGAACGGCAAACAAGTTGCTGCTCAAGAGAAGAAACCCAAGTCTGGACCTAACCTGAGACTGAGTGCTTCTACTGCAAAGGGACTGGTCACTGGAAGCGGAACTGCCCCAAGTATATGTGATATACATGTTATTGATGTATACCTTACTAAAGCTCGCAGTAGCACCTGTGTATTTGATACTGGTTCTCTTGCTAATATTTGCAACTCAAAACAGGAACTGCGGATTAAGCGAAGATTGGCTAAGGACGAGGTGACGACGCGCGTGGGAAATGGTTCCAAAGTCGACGTGATCGCCGTCGGCACGCTACCTCTACATCTACCTTCGGGATTAGTTTTAGACCTGAATAATTGTTATTTGGTGCCAGCGTTGAGCATGAACATTATATCTGGATCTTGTTTGATGCGAGACGGTTATTCATTTAAATCAGAGAATAATGGTTGTTCTATTTATATGAGTAATATCTTTTATGGTCATGCACCCTTGAAGAGTGGTCTATTTTTAATGAATCTCGATAGTAGTGATACACATATTCATAATGTTGAAGCCAAAGGATGCAAAGTTGATAATGATAGTGCAACTTATTTGTGGCACTGCCGTTTAGGTCATGTTGATGTAAAACGCATGAAGAAACTCCATTCTGATGGACTTTTGGAATCACTTGATTATGAATCACTTGGTACTTGCGAACCATGCCTCATGGGCAAGATGACTAAAACGCCGTTCTCCGGAACAATGGAGCGAGCAACAGATTTGTTGGAAATCATACATACTGATGTATGTGGTCCAATAAATATTGAGGCTCGCGGCGGATATCGTTATTTCTTCACCTTCACAGATGAGTTGAGCAGATATGGGTATATCTACTTAATGAAACATAAGTCTGAAACATTTGAAAAGTTCAAAGAATTTCAGAGTGAAGAAGAAAATCATCGTAATAAGAAAATAAAGTTTCTACAATCTGATCGTGGAGGAGAATATTTGAGTTACGAGTTTGTTCTTCATTTGAAACAATGCGGAATAGTTTCGCAACTCACGCCACCCGAACACCATAGCGTAATGGTGTGTCCGAACGTCGTAATCGTAGTTTACTGGATATGGTGCGATCTATGATGTCTCTTACTGATTTACCGCTATCGTTTTGGGGTTATGCTTTAGCGACAGCTGCATTCACGTTAAATAGGGCACCATCTAAATCCGTTGAGACGACGCCTTATGAACTGTGGTTTGGCAAGAAACCAAAGTTGTCATTTCTTAAAGTTTGGGGCTGCGATGCTTATGTGAAAAAGCTTCAACCTGATAAGCTCGAACCCAAATCGGAGAAATGTGTCTTCATAGGATACCCAAAGGAAACTATTGGGTACACTTTCTATCACAGATCCGAAGACAAAACGTTTGTTGCTAAGAATGGATCATTTCTAGAGAGGGAGTTTCTCTCGAAAGAAGTGAGTGGGAGGAAAGTAGAACTTGATGAGGTAACTGTACCTGCTCCCTTATTGGAGAGTAGTTCATCATAGAAACCGGTTCCTCAGACACCTACACCAATTAGTGAGGAAGCTAATGATGATGGTCATGAAACTTCAGATCATGTTACTACCGAACCTCGTAGGTCAACCAGAGTAAGATCCGCACCAGAGTGGTATGGTAATCCTATTCTGGAGGTCATGTTACTTGACTTGACGAACCTACGAACTATGAGGAAGCGATGATGAGCCCAGATTCCGCAAAATGGCTTGAGGCCATGAAATCTGAGATGGGATCCATGTATGAGAACAAACTGTGGACTTTGGTTGACTTGCCCGATGATCGGCAAGCCATCGAGAATAAATGGATCTTCAAGAAGAAGACTGACGCTGATGGTAATGTTACTGTCTACAAAGCTCGACTTGTTGCAAAAGGTTTTCGACAAGTTCAAGGAGTTGACTACGATGAGACCCTCTCACCCGTAGCGATGCTTAAGTCCGTCCGAATCATGTTAGCAATTGCCGCATTTTTTGATTATGAAATTTGGAAAATGGATGTGAAGACTGCATTCCTGAATGGATTTCTGGAAGAAGAGTTGCATATGATGCAACCTGAAGGTGTTATCGATCCAAAGGGTGCTAACAAAGTGTGCAAGCACCAGCGATCCATTTATGGACTGGTGCAAGCATCTCGGAGTTGGAATAAACGTTTTGATAGTGTGATAAAAGCATATGGTTTTATACAGACTTTTGGAGAAGCCTGTATTTACAAGAAAGTGAGTGGGAGCTCTGTAGCATTTCTAATATTATATGTGGATGACATATTGTTGATTGGAAATGATATAGAATCTCTGGATAGCATAAAAGGATACTTGAATAAGAGTTTTTCAATGAAAGACCTCGGTGAAGCTGCTTATATATTGGGCATCAAGGTCTATAGAGATAGATCAAGACGCTTAATTGGACTTTCACAAAGCACATACCTTGATAAAGTTTTGAAGAAGTTCAAAATGGATCAAGCAAAGAAAGGGTTCTTGCCTGTGTTACAAGGTGTGAAGTTGAGTAAGACTCAATGCCCGACCACTGCAGAAGATAGAGAGAAAATGAAAATTGTTCCCTATGCTTCAGCCATAGGCTCTATCATGTATGCAATGTTGTGTACCAGACCTGATGTGTGCCTTGCTATTAGTTTAGCAGGGAGGTACCAAAGTAATCCAGGAGTGGATCACTGGACAGCGGTCAAGAACATCCTGAAATACCTGAAAAGGACTAAGGATATCTTTCTCATTTATGGAGGTGACAAAGAGCTTGTCGTAAATGGTTACGTCGATGCAAGCTTTGACACTGATCCGGACGATTCTAAATCGCAAACCGGATACGTGTTTATATTGAATGGTGGACCTGTCAGTTGGAGCAGTTCTAAACAAAGCGTCGTGGCGGGATCTACGTGTGAAGCGGAGTACATAGCTGCTTCGGAAGCAGCAAATGAAGGAGTCTGGATGAAGGAGGTCACATCCGATCTAGGTGTCATACCTAGTGCATCGGGTCCAATGAAAATCTTTTGTGACAATACTGGTGCAATTGCTTTGGCAAGGGAATCCAGATTTCACAAGAGAACCAAACACATCAAGAGACGCTTCAATTCCATCCGCGATCAAGTCCGGGTGGGGGACATAGAGATTTGCAACATTGATCAGCACCAAGGCTCCATGGGTGTTAGAATCATTACTGTGTAATCTAGATTCCTGAATCTAGTGCAAGTGGGAGACTGAAGGAAATATGCCCTAGAGGCAATAATAAAGTTATTATTTATTTCCTTATTTTCATGATAAATGTTTATTATTCATGCTAGAATTGTATTAACCGGAAACATAATACACGTGTGAATACATAGACAAACAGAGTGTCACTAGTATGCCTCTACTTGACTAGCTCGTTGATCAAAGATGGTTATGTTTCCTAGCCATAGACATGAGTTGTCATTTGATAAACGGGATCACATCATTAGGAGAATGATGTGATTGACTTGACACATTCCGTTAGCCTAGCACTTGATCGTTTTAGTTTACTGATATTGCTTTCTTCATGACTTATACATGTTCCTAAGACTATGAGATTATGCAACTCCCGATTACCGGAGGAACACTTTGTGTGCTACCAAACATCACAACGTAACTGGGTGATTATAAAGGTGCTCTACAGGTGTCTCCGATGGTACTTGTTGAGTTGGCATAGATCGAGATTAGGATTTGTCACTCCGATTGTCGGAGAGGTATCTCTGGGCCCGCTCGGTAATGCACATCACTATAAGCCTTGCAAGCAATGCAACTAATGAGTTAGTTGCGGGATGATGCATTACGGAACGAGTAAAGAGACTTGCCGGTAACGAGATTGAGCTAGGTATTGAGATACCGACGATCGAATCTCCGGCAAGTAACATACCGATGACATGCAGTTTGACCGATAAAGATCTTCATAGAATATGTAGGAGCCAATATGAGCATCCAGGTTCCGCTATTGGTTATTGCCTGGAGACGTGTCTCGGTCATGTCTACATAGTTGTCGAACCTGTAGGGTCCGCACGCTTAACGTTTGGTGACGATCGGTATTATGAGTTTATGTGATTTGATGTACCAAAGGTAGTTCGGAGTGCCAGATGTGATCACGGACATGACGAGGAGTCTCAAAATGGTCGAGACATAAAGATTGATATATTGGATGGCTATATTCGGACACCGGACGTGTTCCGGGTGGTTTCGGAGAAAACCGGAGTGCCGGAGGGGTTACCGGAACCCCCCGGGGAAGTATTGGGCCTTAGTGGGCCTGAGGGGAGAGAGAGGGCAGCAGCCCAGGAGGTGGCGCGCCCCCTCCCATGGGGAGTCCGAATTGGATTAGGGGAGGGGGGCGCGGCCCCTCTTTCCCTGTCCCTCTCTTTCCTTGCCCCTTCCACCTCCTAGTAGGACTAGGAGAGGATGAATCCTACTCCTACTAGGAAGAGGATTCCTCCTCTCCTTTGGGCGCACCAAGGCCGGCCGGCCTCCCCCTTGCTCCGTTATATACGAGGGGGGGGGCACCCATAGACACACAAGTTGATTGTTCCAAGCCGTGTGCGGTACCCCCCCTCCACCATAATCCACCTCAGTCATATCGTAGTGGTGCTTAGGCGAAGCCCTGCGTCGGTAGCAACATCATCACCGTCATCACGCTGTCGTGCTGACGGAACTCTCCCGTGAAGCTCTGCTGGATCGGAGTTCGTGGGACGTCATCGAGCTGAACGTGTGCTGAACTCGGAGGTGTCGTGCGTTTGGTAATTAGATCGGTCGGATCGTGAAGATGTTCGACTACATCAACCGCATCGTTATAACGCTTCCGCTTTCGGTCTACGAGGGTACGTGGACACACTCTCCCCTCTCGTTGCTATGCATCACCATGATCTTGCGTGTGCGTAGGATATTTTTGAAATTACTACGTTCCCCAACACAAAGTAGTGTGGATGTAACAGTAACAGTGGCAATAGTAACAGTAGCAGTTTTGTAGTGATTGTAACTGTAGCAGTGGTACAAATAACTTAGCAAAGATCAATATGTGAAAAGCTCGTAGGCATTGGATCGGCAATGGATAATTGTTTTGGATAATATTCATCATGTAGTAGTCATAACCTATGGTGACACAGAACTAGCCTCAATTCATCAATATAATGTAGGCATGTATTCCGTATATAGTCATACGTGCTTATGGAAAAGAACTTGCATGTCATCTTTTGTCCTACCCTCCCGTGGTAGCGGGTCCCTAATGGAAACTAGGGGATATTAAGGCCTCCTTTTAATAGAGAACCGGAACTCAAATTTGGTAGCAAACTTATAGCCCTTCAATCTAATTGGCGAGGCGAATATGAAAAAATGATTCCTATTTTCAAGAACTTGGCATTTCTCACCATGTTTCTTGTCTGCATGCTCATCTACAAAACGGGTCTGCTGAACGTAAACACAGACATATCATTGAAGTTGGTATTTCTATTTTGACTGGCGGATCTATGCCTCTCAAATTATGTGATGAGGTGTTTCTCTCCGCAGTTCACCTCATACACATGATCCCTAGTCGTGTCATCAATAATGAAACTTGTTGGGGATATTACTACTGGGTATAAACCGGCCAAGAGAGGCCGGGTTCTCCCCGTAATGAGTTATTTATATTGGAAGCCCATGAAGACAAGGAGTGTGGCGCTTTACGAAGGCCCAGGGCCCAAAGGCGGATTAGGGCCTGTAGACATAAACCGCCATATGACATGTAACTTGTATTATAAGATAAGAAAGAGTAGAAACCGAGCCAGACACGTTTATGAGCCGGCCTCGGGATTCTGTAAACCGCCGGGCGTCAACCTGTGTATATAAAGGGACGACCCGACGGCGGTTTAGGGACAACAAACAACAACTCGAGAGCCAAGCATAGCGGATTCGCTCCCTGGTCATTGAAACCCTAGCAATTCCACAACAACTGGATTAGGCCTTTACCTTCACCGCAAGGGGCCGAACCAGTATAAACTCCCTGCGTCCTTTCTCCGCTTTAACCCCTTTAAGCTAACCCGTCGCGATGGCTCCACGACTAAGTCCTTTCACTAGGACATCTGTCGTGACAAAACCACGACAAAACTAAAACTGAAAGACTTCTCCAAGTAAAACTAGACTACACATTTATTTGTGTGTTTGGATGCACTTCCTGGCCCAATCTTAGACCTTATAACAATTTCAAACTCATGTTCCGTTCGTAACAATGTGCTTTCATTGGATATAGTTCTCAGCACAAAGGGGTAAAGTGCCTTGACTGATCCACATGACGTGTCTATATCTCTCGTGATGTCGTTTTCAACGAAATAAAATTTCACTTTGCTGATCTTCACCCCAACGCCGGTGCCCTACTTCGCAAGGAAATTTTCTTGTTGCCATCCCATCTTAAATGCCTTGATTTTGGGGAAAATAATTGTGATGCTCATATGTTAACTAATCCTCATAATCGTGTGCATGAATAGTGTGATGATGCATACATACCTACTGGAAAAGATGGTGAAGAAACTGCTCAAAATGATTTAAAAAAATGGCCTCAAATAGGCGACATTTTATGTCTCCAGCACTGGGGGTCATATCTCGCACGAGATCAGCGCTGCTGCAGCCCAGCAACCAATCTTCCTCGGGATCAACCCGGCTGCAGGGACAACGCCACTGAACCCGCGTCACCATCCGCCAGGCGTGGCGCTGACGAATCGGCGGCTGCCACTCGGACGCCCCCAACTCGCCTAGAAGTAGCACCCGGCCTGCACAAATCTGCAATGCCCACACAGTCAGGTGCGACTCGCTGGCATGTGGGTGGACCCAGATGCTACGCACAACGCCCGCGTCCTGGCGCAGAACCGATAGGCGGTCGGCCTAACGTTGGTTCGGCCAGAGGCGCGCGATCCGGCCAGGCCCATGCAATCATTGCATGATGATGGGCCTGTCATCGACTCGGGAGGCGCTGGATCTTCTATGCCACTCTTGTCTACTCTGCCAGCACCAGAATCTACACAAGATCCTGCTGCACCTGAAGGATCTGCTACACCAGGGGGGTCTGCCTCAGGATTGACTGGGGTGTCCGTTGGATCTTCTGCGCCGACTCATGTTCCTCCTCAGATATGTAAAGGAGTAATTCAACCTGTCAATTACATGCACATAACCAAATTTGGTCTAGCATGTTCCACAGGTGAACCCAACACTTTCGAAGAGGCACTTGGTGATGAACATTGGATAAAGGCTATGGAGGAAGAACATGTGGCACTTCAGAAAAACAAAACGTAGCATCTGGTTCCCCCACTGCGAGGTCAAAATTTAATTAACTGCAAGTGGGTCTTTAGAATCAAAAGGAAGTCTGATGGAACCATCGATCGCTATAAGGCGAGACTTGTTGCAAAAGGTTTTAAACAACAATATGTCATAGACTACGAGGACACTTTTAGTCATGTTGTTAAAGCTACTACTATCCGTCTTGTCCTATCTATTGTTGTTTTCAGGGGATGGAGTCTTAGACAGCTAGATGTGCAGAACACCTTTCTTCATGGAGCCTTAGACAGCTATATGAAACAACCTCTTGGGTTCGCTGATAAAAACTCATCCTTACATGTGTGCAAACTTGATAAAGCCCTATATGGATTGAAGCAGGCTCCGAGTTCCTGGTACTCACGTCTCAGTCAGAAATTGCAAGCAATTGGTTTTGTTCCTTCCAAGTCTGATACATCACTGTTTATTTACAATAAGTCAAATAAATACATATTTGTGCTTATCTATATTGATGATATTATTTTCACAAGTTCATCTGATGAGGCAGTGACAGGACCATTGAAGGACTTGCGTGCTGAGTTTGCTCTCAAAGATCTGCATTTCTTTCTAGGTATTGAAGTGAAGAAACTTGGAGACAGTCTTCATATTTCCCAAGAAAAGTATGCTGCTGATCTGGTAAGAAGAGTTGGTTTGCAAGTATGTAAACCCTCATCAACTCCCTTTTGTCTAGTACAGAAAAGTTGTCACTTGTTGAAGGAAATCCATTGAATCAAGAATACAGCACCAGGCACAGAAGCTTAGTTGGAGCACTTCAGTATCTTACTTTGACAAGGCCTGATATCTCTTTTCGTATTAACAAAGTGTGCCATTTTCTTCATGCATCCACCACAGTTCATTGGACTGATGCTAAGCGTATAGTGAGATATGCCAAAAACACTATGAATATTGGTCTTAGCTTTAGCAAATCTTCATCTACTCTTGTCAGTGCATTTTCTGACTCTGACTGGGTAGGATGTTTAGATGACAGACGCTCAACTGTTGGATTTGCCGTATTCTTTGGACCAAATCTGATATCACGGTGTGCAAAGAAACAAGCTACTATCTCAAGGTCAAGTACGGAAGCTGAATACAAGGCACTAGCCAATGCTATAGCAGAGATCATTTGGGTTCAGTCCATGCTAAGGGAACTTGGGTGTGAAACACACTCATGCCGCATGCTTAGTGATAACCTTGGTGCAACATATTTATCTGCTAACCCTATCTTTCATGCAAGAACAAAACACATTGAGATAGATCTCCATTTTGTTCAAGAAAGAGTTGCTAATAGACAACTGGAAATCGTTTTGTGAATTCAAGAGACCAGGTTGCAGATGGCTTTACAAAAGTGTTGGCCACAAGAAAATTTGAAGAATTCAAGCATAATCTCAACTTGCGATGTTTTGATTAAGGGAGGGTGTCAAACATATGTGACATGAGGTCTCAACCCCCACGCATGATGGGTCATATCATGTGCCGAAGGCAACTAGCTTGGTTGCTAGGATTGATGTCTATCTCTGTAACTTGAATATCTATCCATGGCTTATCTCTTGTTCTGCAAGTTGTAATCTGAACCGATATACGCGATCAGGGAGTTGCGCCCCTGCACTATAAACACGTAGCCGTCGCCCAGGAAGAGAGTACAACGTTCCAACCCTATTTCTCACACATTTTAGTGACATTCCCTGCCCGCGCTGAGCTCTCCACCTCCAGTTGTAATACTCCTACGATGCGAAACCAGAATTCCACCTCCAACCATCAAACAAAAGATTTTTTTTATCGGATACGTTCAGCTTGTAGAGGGAGGAAAAATAAAATATCACGTCTTTTTGCGGGGAGCACGTCGAGGTAGAAGGTACTGCAGGTAGTCGACATTTGGATGATCAACGAGGATGAGAAACTAAACATATTAAAAATTCCAACTAGTAAAGCTTAGGTGGCTAGTGTGTAATTAAACTGATTTCCTTGTACTTGCAAAGAAACTAATGTGATTCTTCTTCTCAATTAATTTCCTGTTTTCTTTCTTTCTTTCTCCATTGGACCCAAATCACAGTGTTTGTAGATGTAGCACTAACTGAAACAAGTTTATTCACATTAAAGTTACTCAAAAGATATTTGTGTCAATCACGTGGCGGTACAACACTTCTACGGGTTGGATGGTTTGACCCTATTTATATTGCGCCGAAGATGCCAAATATGTTTGTTGTTGTTTTTTTATTAGAAGGAGCACTGAAAGTGTTACACATTTGCGTACTAGCGTATGGTTTTTGATTAGAGGAGTCCAAACAGAGTCACCCAGATGAAGAGGATATGCAGAGAAAATTGAAACAGAGCGAGAATCCTTCAACACAATAAAGCCAAATTGTAACTAATTATAATCTCGAAATGAAGGTTCCTTCAGTACAATACCAAATTCAATGTAGGGTCCTTAAGACATCCATTCATCACCAAAAGAAAACTAAAACCAACTAACTCAGGCCACTGGCCTTACCTTTCGATCCTCTTGCCCTTACAGTACTTAGGGATATATTTGACGATATCCAGCGTGTTGTTAACATCTGCAATGGTTCTTATCCCGGCATTTATGAGTCTCCCACCGCCATACTGGTCCTCGGTGATCCATATATTCCCAAGACAATGTGCCACCGAGAGGTCGTTCCATAAAGGAAATAGTTGAACAACCTCCGGTTTAAGCTTCGTTAGGGTTGACCACCTATGTTTCACTATGTCCCCGACAGGCTTCAGTCTCGCGGACTCGGAGATGATTATTCTGAGTTGAAGCATGGACTTCCTTGCCAATTCCTTATCAAACATGCTCTCTCCATACTCTGCGAGCACCTCTGCTGCCTCCAATGCCGCTTCCTGGCCTATATATACTTCTGAAAGTACTTTACTATCCCCCTCAGGCATATTAGTGAGACCACGGTAATCACCGTTGAACTCCAAGTCCTTGCAGACTTTGAATGGGAAAATATTCTTCTCTATGGCGTCTGACGTGCACCAGGAGGTTCCATATCCATTAATGAAGCCCACATTGTTCCCATTATCCCCTCTGAACAATACGTTAGCAACTACTTTTTTGCCTGGCACCTGGACAACCAACCACCTAAGCAGCGGTGTGTCTACTGCTTCTTCGGGAGTAAAATAGTGCCCCCATTCATCAGGTAAGGTGTTTGCTGCCAGCCCATCTTCAAACTGTTTGAGAAAGGGTATAGAGGCACCTTCATCCTTCATGGTGAAGTCCAAGGCGATACTTACTAGTCCTTGTATTGGCTGGGGATTGTCTCCAGCTCCAGGCTGGGGATCAGGATCCTCGTCATCGTCATCGTTGCAGCTTACGTGCGTGATTGAGGCAAGAATAAGGGCGACTGCAAGCATGATGCATGCTTTCTTGCCGAGAGATCTACGGGTCGCAGACGTGCTTTTGATGGTGCAGCACGCGATTATGGCAGCTGCAGACCACAATATAACAACCACAAATGAATCAGTCTTTTCCTAAATAGGGGATGATTCATAGGATACAGAAAAAATGCAGGAACAGCACAAGTTAAAATTTCCTAGTATACAGCAAAGAAACAAAAACGTACTAGTTTTAGAGATAATGATTCATTTCCTGCAACAAGTGTGTGTGTGTGTGTGTCTGTGTGTGTGTGTGCGCGCGCGCGCATTGGCAATATAGTTACAAGCTCAGAGTAATTGTATTAGCTAAGTGAAAGAATGACTACCTGCAAAGGCAGTTAACACAGCTTCGTATATCATCTGATCCGATCCTCTCAGCACCCCATAAACAGAACCAACCTGGATATCTTCGTACATGCTTGTGGTTGTCAGGACTAGTTTGCTGCCATGAACAAGTGACAAGCGTGAGGCTTTTCCTTTGCAGATAGGCTGCTCATCAGTATAATTGGACCAGAGAACATAATGTTATTCTACATATCTAAGACGCAGTGCGATATTGATCTGAAATCAAGCGACACTTCAGTCATGATGCATCACAATAATGCGCAGAGCAACTACATAAGTTCCCTGAGTAGTAAAAGAAGTGCATAAAGAGAGGAAGAACGAACAACTACAGGTTATGAACATCTACTTCTATAGTACATTTGGTCAGCAAGGTCATTCAGATATAAATGGCAGGACCTTAGGCTTTGTACCAGAACTGCATAAATAAAGAACCAAAAACTACAGGTCGTGTACAACTACTTCCAGAGAAGAACAAGAAAGTGAATTAGAAGGCAATGAGTACCTTAAGGTAGTGGGCTTCCCGGTGAGCACTAGTGTGTCATTGGTCGTCTCTTTGCAGCTGCAGATCATCCTTTGTACCGGCAGAAGCCTTGCTTTATCACCTGGTTTACCTTCTTACCGGAGAGATCACAAAAAGAGGAAAGCAGATGCATAAAGTTATTATGGATAATTTCATAGCACAATTTTTTATATTATTGGTTGATTAGTTTACCATATTCAAACTTTGCCTAATACAGAAAAGTAAAATATGATCCAGGCTTCTTTTAGAAGCAAACCACTCAACAAGTTTATACGGAAAATTAGAGATGACTGCATCTACATATTTAAGATTTTCAGAATTTATGAGTGATAATGACTAGTGGAAGATAATCACGAAAACAACTTTGAATATTATTTACTATTTCAGATTATTTTAACAATGAAGGAAGTTGGTGAAAAAAACCCCAACTTTTTAACTATTGCTTCCAATAGGTTGATATTGATACCTCCAAGACTAGGGTAAAAGTTGATTCTACCGCTAAAGGAGGTTGACAAGCAAAAACCAGATTGTTTGGATTACTACTTGAAATTTGTTGATGTACCAGTGCTCGGGCATGTATATCATCCATAACCAAAGCGATTGTTACTAAAATGAGATTTATAATATGGTGTAGAGATGCCATTGGCATGCTAATCAAAAGGAAATCAGCAAAGCACAAACATCAGGAAATTTTTCGAATATATATGATATTGAAGTCCTGCGTCAATTACACATATAAATTTCAAAAATTCAATTTCCAACATCACTTTGCATGTTTAAATCCCTTTATTGACGAAAAAAAGTCAAGATCACCCAATAGAGAGAAACCTTACCTCTAATAGTATCAAGATCTTTCAGAAGGTAAAAAATGATGATTATAACTTCAAATTTGGCACGATGAAGAGTTTACTCTCTCTCTCTCTCTCTCTCTCTCTCTCTCTCTCTCTCTCTCTCTCTCAAGCAAAGTACAACATAAGAGGTTCATTTATAACCCATGTTATCACGTCACCGGCTCACCGCAAATGCATCAAAGTCTACTTGGACACTAGCATTTCTATATACATGATTCAGGATTCTAGGCGACCAGGGAGCTTAGCAATGAAATTATATGGCCTCTGTGCCGGAAAAAATTGGCTTGGATCATGTGTGAACATATGAGACTTCATCAATTTTGTACAGTACTAGCTGATCCTAGTCCTAGCTACTGAGGAATATACAGTTACAAGCTCAGAGTAATGAAATTAGCTAATTGAAAGAATGTGTACTCTACCTGCAAAGGCAGTTAACACAGCTTGACATATCATCTGATCCGATCCTGTCATCACGCCATACATAGAATCCTCGTACATGTTTGTGGTTGTCAGGACTTGCTTGCTGCCATGAACAAGCGACAACGACAAATGCGAGGCTTTTCCTTTGCCGATACGTTGATGCTCACTATAATTTGATCAGGAAACATAATGTTATTCTAAAGATCTAAGACGCAGTGCAAGATATTGATCTGAAATCAAGCAACACTTCACTCATGATGCATCACAACAATGCACAGAACAACTACATAAATTTCCTCAGAAGTACCAGAAGTGTATCATTGAAGAACAACAAAAAACTACAGGTTATGAACACCTACTTCTACAGTACATTTGATCAGAAAGGACACTCAGAGATAAAAGGCAGGAACTTAGGCTTTCTACCAAAACTGCATAAATAAAAGAAAAACTACAGATTGTGTACAACTAGTTCCAGAGAAGAACAAGACAGTGCATTAGAAGGCAATGAGTACCTTAAGGTACTGGGCTTCCCTACGAGCACTGGTGTGTCATCGATGGTCTCTTTGCAGCTGTAGATCATCCTTTGTACCGGCAGAAGCCTTGCTTTATCACCTGATTTACCTTCATCCCCAAGAGATCACAAAAAACAAAGGTAAATAAAGTTATCATGTATAATTTCTTAGCACAATATTTTATCATTGGTCGATTAGTTTCAGAACAAAAATCTGAAAGTTTTTTCACACATTGATGTTCTAATGTTTGTTCGATCTGCAAAGTTTGAAGTTCATATGTTGTTTCATTTTTGAGAAACAAAAAAGAGAAATCTTCTTGTTTTTAGTTAGTTGGAGAGTACGGATCTCAAAGCAAGGCTGGAGGGTTGAGGATAAGAGGTTCCATGTAGCCTGAGCTATAAAGGAACTTTGTGGTTTCCCATATTCAAATTTTGCCTAATAATTTTTAGAGTAAACTGTTCACTAAGTTTATACGGAAAACTAGAGATAATTAACTGCAAAGATTGGCTTGAATCATGCGTGAACATCGACTTCAAAGCTAGAACGTCAGACTTACCAGCATTTGAGGTGGTTGCGTGAACATAGACTTCAAAGATAAGCTTGGTGCTACGGTCCATCTGCTCCAGGAGCTTAGTCTGGAAAAAAGGAATACCAAAAAATTGACACATGCAAGATTTATTTAACAATTAAAGATCATGCAGAAGAAAGAGATGAAGAAGAAGAAGAAGAAAGGAACGACTATGCGCATCCTATCCGTAGCTTGTTTTTTTGGAAAGCAAATCAAGTCAAGTGTGGGCTGATGGGCGTGGAACAAAAACAATCATGGAGCACCCGGCGCTGGCACACGTACCGGTAGGAGTGCTCGATGTAGGGCATGCAGGTGCTGGGGTGCGACGATGATCCCGTTCATCCATCCGCCGGTCACCGTCTCGCGGATGGACTGGAGAAGCTGGGCCTCGCATAGCATCGCCTTCATGGCCGCCAGCTCGGCGTAGGCTGGGAGAACCGGGGTCGCGTGCACCATGGCGTCCCTACTCAGCCGCACGCACGGTAGGTTCAGGAGGCCGTCGATGTGCTGGCGGTAGCTTCTGGCGAAAGGGAGGGTCGTGGACGCAGGAAACAGGTGCTCGTGGCCTGGGAAGGCCTGACAATGGCCGCTCCCGTCGGTGCAGCCGGTGAGGAAGAAGTCATGTTTCCGCAAGGGCACAGAGATCTTGTGGCCAGCGGGGCCGTGTCCTTGCAGCTGGACGACGAAAAGCGTATTGGCGGCGACTGCCTCGTGCTTGCTGTTGCTCGCGACGACGACGACGATGAGAGCCACTAGGAGGTACTGCGCCATGGCGAAGCGATCGGTGGTGGACCGGCCCATCTCTCTTCAATAATGAACAATGAACAATTACCTCACTTGGTTCATATATAGCAGAAGAAGCAATTTACACTAACAAAACATAGCGTGACTACTGGCAGACGCATGGTGCTCTGCTTTGAGCAACCGTCTTTAACAAGAGAAGAGGAATCGATTCCATACATGCATTCCACATTTCCGGTCTAGCACAGCCTCATGTCTTCCATCCACCCTAGTAACAACCAATGTATGGCCTATCTACCACACCTAGGTTTTTTCAAACGGATTCATTCTCTCCTATTCTATCTGCTAGGAGATTTTTATTTGTTCGCACAGTTTTACTTCTAATTTTTTCTTCTCAATTTTAAAGGCAAAGAATGTGATGGACGTAGGAATTGAAGCATTGACCTCATCACGAGGACACCAAGTTGAATCCATTAAACCAATTAGACTAATAACCTTGTGTGTAAGGCAAATTATAACATGGTCCCTCGCTTACCTCCTCTTTTCACATGACCAATGAGACTAATATCTTTCAAGTTTATATGTATGTACGTGAATCTATCAAGATGACAATCCCAATTTTTGAACTATACTTTGCTATGTTGTTCTTACCACACTGGTCATGTTAGTTATCAACATGGTTATCATGTAGGTTCCGGGCCACACATGCTATAGTTATCGGCATAACTATTATGTACTTATCTAGGTGCTCATGCTACATTTATGAACATATGATTTATTTAGTGAGCGGGTTGCTCATTCTATAGTTCTCACTGCTCATGCTAAAAGTTACGAGGTTGTTCATGCTAAACTTATCAGGCTGCTTATATATTTGCTACTAGGCTGCTCATGCTAAAGTTATCACGCTGCTCATGTTTTAGTTACTAGGCTAATCATGCTAACCAGGCTGCTCATGTTAAAATTATTGGGCTTCTCATGCTGAAGTTATCGGGCTGCTCATGCTGAAGTTAACCAGACGACACTGTTATAGTTATAAGTCCAAAGTACACAAGTTGTGTATGCTACGGTTATCACACTGTACATGCTGCAGTTACCAACATAGCAGCTATGCAATTACCGAGTAAAGCATGCTTTTTTACAGCACAGCCCAGCCCTGACTGCTCCCCGCGTCCCTCGTGTCGCCCCTCGCTAGGGCGGCTCGGGCGGAACCCTAACCCCCACCGCCGCCGGGCACAACCAACCTCTCCCTCCCCTCCGCCGCCGTTGGAGGAGGTCGCCGGGCGAAGCCCTGGGCGGCTGACGGCGGCGGCGGAGGCCCCCTTCCATCCCGCGTTGCATTGGGCGAGGTGGGTCACCCGTGGCGCAGGGGCCCTCCTCCCCGATCTGAGCCGCGGTGGCGCGGCCGTTTGTTCGGCGACGACGCAAGGTGGCGGTGTGGTCATGGGAGGAGGCGGCGAAGCTGCGGGCTTCGTGGAAGATATGGTGGCGCCGGCTGCTCGGTGGGCTTGCATGGTCATGGCGGCGGAGGTCGCGGTGGCCGACGGCTTGGCCGATCGGCGACGGCGGAACATGGCCGGTGGCAGCGGCGATGTTCTGTCTGGATCCCGAGGCGGCGGCCCTGAATGGTGGCGGCTCGTGAAGCTAGGGCTTCCCGCGGCGGCATGGCGTGGTGCCGTCCTTGTCCAAGGCGGATCTGTTACGGCGATCTACGGATTGGTTCGGATCAGAGACGGTGACGAGGGCGCGGGATCCATCTCGGCAGCTTGGCGAGGCGGGGTGGGAGCCCTCCTCCTAGGCTCCAGTGGTGGCACACTCAGGCAGTGGCCGGTGGGCCAGGGCTCCTACGATGGCACTGCTGTTGCGGTTGGTCGCCGGATCTAGGCGGCTAGATCTGGGGCTTTGAAGGCGGTCGAGACGGTGCACAGGTTGTCGGGTGGATTACTTGGGACAGATCCGGGTGAAAACCTGGTCTTCGGTCGATGGCTGGAGCCAGTGATGACGATGCCCTCATCATCGTTTCCTTCATCAAGGCATCATCGAGGTGAAGCTCCCAACTCTACTCAATACCTCCGGAGGAAACCCTAGATCTGTTGATCGGATGTTGGCGGCAATCATGTGTTGTTACCCCCTTGGGGGCGGCATTCTTGGAGGTGCACTCGGCCTCGCGGGACCAGCGGACGGCATCTTTGGTGGAGCGGTGCTTCATCCTACACATTGATGGCGACGGATCTCGACGGCGTGGCGCAATGCAGATTCGGCGTCCGATGTGCGAGGAGATGGACTCGCGCAGGAGGACGACGCTGTCTGGCATTGTGGTGGCGTCGATGGCAGAGAGACCTGGCACGGTAGATGCAACAGTACAGCTCTGAAGATGGATTGGTGGTAGGTGGGTCCGGCGGCCTCATACCGGGCAGGCGTCCTCGTTGAGGAGTGCGCCGGACTGGGAGGTGCCCCATACCCGGCAGGCGTCCTGGTTGGGACCTCAGGTCTTAGATGTTTAGGTTTGGCTGCGAGGTCTATTTGGTATTAGGCCCAGACTATCAGCATCCCTTCATCAACTGGATAGGAGTAGCGACAGATGTTGCCTAGACGGTGGCTTTAGTCTTACTGTTGTATGACTTTGTAAGGTCTTGTGTAAATAATTAATAAAGTCGCTGCATGCATCCTCCAGATGCACAGGCCGGGGGTCTTCCTCCTTGTCTAAAAAAAAGCATGCTTTTTTAAATTTTAAAATGCAGCTTCGAGTGATACAAGCTGAATATGTGAATTTAGTTGAAGCATTGTGGTGGATGGCCGGCGCCGTTACACGTGAGGACGCAACACGTTGCTAGGCGGGGTGACCAGGGCAACAAAGTCGAAACGACGATACTGCAAGGCCTGACTGATGATGTTGTAAGCCGGAGTGGCGATGCGGCCATGGCGCATGATGCATCAAGAAGGGTGACCTAGGCTAAAAGCTGGAATGAGGATGCTTTAAGGCCAGGCCAACGACACTATATAAGCCGGAGTCGCGACGCTGCAAGGCCATGCATGCGATGTTGTGACACTTCTCTTGTATTTTTTATAGTGAGAGGAGACGCCATCTCCGTTGTCATCATCGAGCAAGTTGTAGGCCACGACGCCACTATGGTGTCGCTATTCGGTTGCCTTGATGTCGCCATCATCTCGCTAGGTGCTGCGTGGCGCTGCCAACCAGACATCGACACTAGTGTTGCTAGTTTTGTTGTTGTAGAGCAAAGCAACACTGTAAGCCAATTGTTGCTATTTTTTTGTTGATGCAATAGGACCGCTTTGTTGCAAAGTCTGGCGTGCAACGCTTCTAAGAATCATTCCCCAAAAAACATGTAATGTTGCCTATCTACTACCCTATAAAAGAAAGAGAGGGGGCAGATCCAAGCGTACATCTATAATATCTGACGGCCCATAATCCTTCCGTGGTTAACCCAACAAGCGGTTAACCCAACAAGCCACGCAATTAGCGACTGGTCCTGCCCACCCGTTCGAATAAAATAACCCATGGCAGCACACGCACGCACGTCCCGCACATGACATTTCGCACGTCCCGCACATGACGTTTCGCACGCCCCGCACCTCCGCCCAACGAACAGAGCACGGCCGGGGCCTCCGCCGCGGTCCGCCTCAACCGCCGCTCCACGTCCCCATCCTCCTCTGCCGCCGCCCCGTCCCCGCCCATCCTTGCCGCCGCTCCACGCCCCATCCTCCGCCGCTGCCTCTGCCGCCTCCCTGCCCCCCCTTTTTCGCCGCCTCCGCCGCTCCCCGCCTCCATCCTCCGCCCCCGGCGCAGAAGACAGGACGGCGTGACGCCTCGCGTCACTGGCAGAAGGATCAAGGATCTAGGACCTCCCTCCGACGCCACCTCCCAGGTAGGATGCACGCAGAAGCCGCAGGTCCACGGACTAATGGTCCTCCGACGCCACCTCGATGCTACAGAAGCCGCAGGTCCACGGACGCCGTTACACGGCTTGGATTTGCCACCTCCCTTGGACGTCGCCGGCAAGGTGTGATCCAACGCCGCCGCCGCCGCAGTCCTCCCACGCGAGGAGGTGGCTGCTATCATATACCTCTCCTCCATGGCCCTGCTGCAAACTCAATCTGAAAATATACACAATATCTTTGAGGTCAACATATATTCCTTGCTCGGAGGAATCTGCTTGCTTATTGGATTTTGTGTTGCTTGATAGATGTTTATGAAGATAATAAAATTGTTCCGTCAAGTTTGATGATTTCTTGATTGGTGCTTGGCAAGGCTTGTGGAAATGCTTAGTAAGCTGATGATATGTTTGATTTGCAGAGACTAATGTTGCATGAAGAAAGAAGAAACATGTGGTTCTGTTGCAAATCAATGCAGGGATGCAGTAAGTTTCGAGAATTATGTCACTAACATTGCACACCAGGGAATCAATGTATGCGGTTGGACATAATGCATACGTGGTTATTATTTTGACCATATTGGTGCCATGGAAACTGGAGTATTCTTATCTACTGTACTTTTTCGTTGCCTCTATCATATTGCAGTTCAGAAGTCCACATAAGGTATTCCATTAACATTTGGTCCACCATTTTTTCGGCCATATTATTCTTGATAGATCACATAATGAATACCATGGACCTTCATACAAGTTATTTTGTGTCATGTTCAGTAAGTTTGAATAACACATTGATGTCTATTCTGTCATACTATGATGTTTTACATGTAAGATTTTTATCCTCTTTCTAATGCTAATGGTGAAGAGAATACTTTTGTGGAATTAAGCATCATTCAGGGCAGATAATGTATGGATGTGCATCTGTTTTGTATTTTTCTATAAAATACATATATTATTCTGGTATTAAAACAACTCAGATTGGTTAGAATAAACAGGTTAGCTCGGAAACATTCACGTTTTTCAACTGAAATCATTATGGACAGAGTTATTCCGATATTATTGCAAAGTAATTGAATTTTTACTTTGCACTGCAGTTTACTACGCAATTAGATGCACCATGTTTTAACTGAGAAGGTCCTTGTCAGTCCAATTAGTTCAAAGAGGTCCTTGGATGAGGGAGTGTCAAAGCTCAGCTAGGCGCTTCGAAGTCAATTGCTCAGAAGTTAATGCCGTAGGAAGCTTAGACAATTGGTGACATATATAACATCATAAGTAAATATAAGACGTTTTTTTTTTTTTTTGCAGTTCCAAGAACGTCTTATATTTAGTCACGGAGGTTGTACAATTTAGTGACTTTATTTTGGGGGGCAACAATTGCAATATCATATTCACTGATGTTGTTTTTAATAAAATGTTCTTTTGGGTGCAAGCTATCCCTGAAGACAGGTTGGAGACTTGTCGTGTCTGATTCACGCATAGTTACCATTGAGACACTTGAGTAATTGAGAAGTACAATTGATTGTTTCTTTACGATGTGTTATCATATGCTTCATGGTTTCATCCGTAAATTGCATACTCATATTTGTATTGTTGAATCCATGAATTAAGCATGGATGCGCATCCTCTTAAATTGAATCCTTCAAGTTGGTATCATAAAAAATATTTGCTCTGGTGTTTTGAAGTTTCTTGGTGAAGTGTAATATATTCGACCATTAGTGACAACCCTCACGATAAGGCATAGATGTACTCCCTCCGTAAACTAATATAAGAGCGTTTAGATCGCTAAAATAGTGATATAAACGCTCTTATATTAGTTTACACAGGGAGTACCAATGATGTTATTTCATGAAGTCAATTTGAAATTTGTATCTGCTGTGAGTAACAAGTAAATTGCTCAGGTTGATCTCATTTCTTTATTTTAAAATTGATCTCATTTATTTATTTTAAAATTGTTTTCTGATTGATGTAAGATCGTTATTAGTCCAGACATAATCAATATACTCCCTCCGTTTCTTTTTAGTCTGCATATAAGATTTGATCAAAGTCAAACTTTGTAAGAAATTCGGGTCATAGTAAGTACGCTTTAGGAACAATAATGAAAATTCTCTGCTGCGAAGAACACGTCAGGCTTGCGTTTTTAATCTCCCTGTACTTCTATAGTTCCAAATCTTCTCCTATAGTTTTATTGTATTGTCTGCTTGTAGAACCTCTACCGCAAGTTAGTTTGTTATTGATCCATTTATTATACCGTTGTCAGTTTGTGCTTATTTTTATGATTGTTGAAGGCAAGGCAAAGAGATGGTGCATAAGAGCAACTCTAGCAGACCCTGCAAAAATACGACCCGCAAAACGCGTTTACGGGTTCACGAAAATTGACTTTGCGGGTCAAAATCATACGCGGCCGAGCAGAACCCGTATCTAAACCTGCATAATTTGAAAAAATTGTTTCGCGGGAGAAATTGCACGAACAGAGTTCATCACATACTACATTGTTCATGGCATACTACATAGTTCATCACAACTAGAAGCATAGTTATACTACATAGTACGTTAAACTAGTACTAGGGGGTCGGATCTGACGGCGGCGAGGTCGCGACAACTGGACGACGCCGGAGAGGCGCCGGAGCTGCAGAGATCGACGTACTTCTCCGTCTGCTCCTTGCGGATACGGCGCCACTCGTCCGCCTTCTTGTTGGCGGCGACGTTGTCGGCGACCGCCTGCCGCCACTCGAGGGCTTCGAGCTCCTCGGCGTGGCGTTGGCGCTCCTCCTCCTCGCGCACGCTCCGCTCGGCGATGGTGGCGGCGACGGCGTCGAACTCCGCGACGTAGTCCTCGGGCCCGATGACTCCGCGGCGGCCGGGCGGAGCGGGCTCCTCGGGCTCCTCGGGCTCCTCCTTCACCGGGACGAAGGCGAACGGCGCCGGCGGCTCCGGTTCCTCCTCCTCGTCCGGCCACTCCCTCTTCACGGGGAGGAAGCCCGCGGCGGAGGAGGAGGAGCAACCGGCGTACGAAGAACGCGCGGAGGAGAACGACGCGCGCCGGCGGCGAAAGCCCGCGGTTGGTCCACTTCCGCGCGCCGCGCTTCCGCGCGCCGTCGGACCGGACGCGCCGCTCGCGCTCCGGGTCCCTCTCCCGGCCGGATCTGCTGCCGTAGCCGCGTCCGGAGCTCCACATTCGCGCACACATGGCGGCTGGAGGCGGGGCGGAGGGTCGCCGGCGGCGAGAAATTAGGAGAGGAGAAACGGGAATCGGGTGGCTCGCTGCGGCGGGGGGATAGGGTTTGGACCCGCAAAAGGGTCGCGGAACCGCACTTATAAAGCTCGGGGGGGCAGTTTGCGGGCTGCGGCAAAAGTTTTTGCGGGCCGGGCGAGTATGCACTAGTACAAAAGAGGGCTTTGGTTCAGGCCGGGTGCCCATTAGTCCCGGTTCAGTCCAGACCGGGACCAATGGGGGCACTGGTCCCGGTTCGTGAGGCCAGGGGCCTGCTGGGCCTCGTGGGGGCATTGGTCCCGGTTCGTCTGGCCCCTTTGGTCCCGGTTGGTGGGACGAACCGGGACCAATGGGCCTCGCTCCTGGCCTACCACCATTGTTCCCGGTTGGTGGCTTGAACCGGGACCACAGGCTACCCTTTAGTCCCGGTTCATGCCACGAACCGGGACCAATGAGGTGCCTATATATACCCCTTGCCCGCGAGCAGAACACTCCAGTGCTCTGTTTTTCTCTGGTCGGCGAGGGGAGGGCTTTGTGGTGCTCTAGCTCACCTCCTATGCACATGAGGTGTTCGATGAAATGCCCGAGCCACACTAGTTACGCTTTCTCCTCTCGAAGCTCGACCTCAAAGCTCCATTTTCCTCGAGATTTGTCTACGTTTAGCGGCCCGTCACGTCCCATTCCCGTCTTCACCGCCGTCGATCGCCCGCGCCGATCTCGTCGCCGGCACCACCGTGGTGAGCCTCTTGTTCTTATCTTCTTTCTGAAAGAAAAAATTCTTACTTTAGATAGATACTTGTCTAATTTTCTTACTATTTTATTGCTTGTTATCATATAGTGCGATGGTTTTGGTATCCGCCCCCGTCGGCCCTCGTCTTGTCTATGATTCGGATGTGGTATATATTATCTTTATAACTATTGGTTCATTTATTGTTTATGAAAATTATGCCGACCAACGTGACATAGATTTTATTTATTTAGGAGGTATGTGAATTGGAAATTCCAACCGACCCTATTGTCGAGAGGTTAAATTTAGTTGAAGAAGAAAACAATTTCTTGAAGGAAAAAATAAAAAAAATTGAGGAGGAGAAGATGATATTGGAGTTGCATGTTGCGGATGTCGTCGATGATCACAAGATCAAGATGGATGCAATGCGTTTGAAGATTAGAAAGATTAGAAAATATGCCATTCATACCGAGGCTTGGTATCATTATGCCGTTGGATCAATTGTTACCTTGGTTGCGATTATGATCGCATTTGTTTTCGCATTGAAATGTTTTACATAGTTTCAATGTATGGTTTAATTAATTAGATGCTCTAGAGAGCTATATGTTGTTAGATGAGTACTATGTATGTACTTTGGTTTTAATGTGATGATGAACTTCTATTAATTTGGTCACTTAATTATCTATTCATGATGTTCTGTAATGGTTTTTGACACACTTAATTATATATAATGCACGCAGATGAACCGGCAATGGATGTACGGTGACAGACACACCTCCGAGTACATTAAGGGCATGCATGATTTTCTCGAAGTGGCTGAGGCAAACAAGCAGAATGGTTTTATGTGTTGTCCATGCCCTAAATGTGGGAATACTAAGTCTTACTCTGACCGGAAAATCCTTCACACCCACCTGCTTTACAAGGGTTTCATGCCACACTATAATGTTTGGACGAGGCACGGAGAAATAGGGGTTATCATGGAAGACGGCGAAGAAGAAGAGGACAATGACAACTATGTGCCCCCTGAATATGGTGATGCTGCAATGGGGGAAGCTGCTGAAGATCAAGAGGAACCAGACGATGTGCCCAATGATGCTGCAACGGGGGAAGCTGCTGAAGATCAAGAGGAACCAGTGCCCGATGATGATGATCTCCGCCGGGTCATTGTCGATGCAAGGACGCAATGCGAAAGTCAAAAGGAGAAGCTGAAGTTCGATCGCATGTTAGAGGATCACAAAAAAGGGTTGTACCCCAATTGCGAAGATGGCAACACAAAGCTCGGTACCGTACTGGAATTGCTGCAGTGGAAGGCAGAGAATGCTGTGCCTGACAAAGGATTTGAGAAGCTATTGAAAATATTGAAGAAGAAGCTTCCAAAGGATAACGAATTGCCCGACAGTACATACGCAGCAAAGAAGGTCGTATGCCCTCTAGGATTGGAGGTGCAGAAGATACATGCATGCCCTAATGACTGCATCCTCTACCGCGGTGCATACAAGGATCTGAACGCATGCCCGGTATGCGGTGCATTGCGGTATAAGATCAGACGAGATGACCCTGGTGATGTTGACAGCGAGCCCCCCAGGAAGAGGGTTCCTGCGAAGGTGATGTGGTATGCTCCTATAATACCACGGTTGAAACGTCTGTTCAGAAACGAAGAGCATGCCAAGTTGATGTGATGGCACAGTGAGGACCGTAAGAAAGACGGGAAGTTGAGAGCACCCGCTGACGGGTCGCAGTGGAGAAAAATCGAGAGAAAGTACTGGGCTGAGTTTGCAGCTGATCCAAGGAACGTATGGTTTGGTTCAAGCGTGGATGGCATTAATCTTTTCGGGGAGCAGAGCAGCAATCACAGCACCTGGCCCGTGACTCTATGTATGTATAACCTTCCTCCTTGGATGTGCATGAAGCGGAAGTTCATTATGATGCCAGTTCTCATCCAAGGCCCTAAGCAACCCGGCAACGACATTGATGTGTACCTAAGGCCATTAGTTGAAGAACTTTTACAGCTGTGGAATGGAAACGGTGTACGTAGGTGGGATGAGCACAAACAGGAGGAATTTAACCTGCACGCGTTGCTGTTTGTAACCATCAACAATTGGCCCGCTCTCAGTAACCTTTCAGGACAGACAAACAAGGGATACCACGCATGCACGCACTGTTTAGATGACACTGAAAGTATATACCTGGACAAATGCAGGAAGAATGTGTACCTGGGCCATCGTCGATTTCTTCCGACCAACCATCAATGTCGAAAGAAAGGCAAGCATTTCAAAGGCGAGGCAGATCACCGGAAGAAGCCCACCATGCGTACCGGTGATCACATACTTGCTATGGTCAATGATTTAAACATAATCTTTGGAAAGGGTCCCGGCGGACTAGCTGTTCCGAATGACGCTGAGGGACACACACCCATGTGGAAGAAGAAATCTATATTTTGGGACCTACCCTACTGGAAAGACCTAGAGGTCCGCTCTTCAATCGACGTGATGCACGTGACGAAGAACCTTTGCGTGAACCTGCTAGGCTTCTTGGGCATGTATGGGAAGACAAAAGATACACCTGAGGCACGGGAGGACCTGCAATGTTTGCACGAAAAAGACGGCATGCCTCCGAAGCAGTATGAAGGTCCTGCCAGCTACGCTCTTATGAAAGAAGAGAAATAAATCTTCTTTGAATGCCTGCTCAGTATGAAGGTCCCGACTGGCTTCTCGTCGAATATAAAGGGAATAATAAATATGCCAGAGAAAAAGTTCCAGAACCTAAAGTCTCATGACTGCCACGTGATTATGACGCAACTGCTTCCGGTTGCATTGAGGGGGCTTCTACCGGAAAACGTCCGATTAGCCATTGTGAAGCTATGTGCATTCCTCAATGCAATCCCTCAGAAGGTGATCGATCCAGAAATCATACCAAGGCTAAGGAGTGATGTGGCGCAATGTCTTGTCAGTTTCGAGCTGGTGTTCGCACCATCCTTCTTCAATATCATGATGCACGTCCTAGTTCATCTAGTCGACGAGATTGTCATTCTGGGGCCCGTATTTCTACACAATATGCTCCCATTTGAGAGGTTCATGGGAGTCCTAAAGAAATATGTCTGTAACCGCGCTAGGCCAGAAGGAAGCATCTCCATGGGCCATCAAACAGAGGATGTCATTGGGTTTTGTGTTGACTTCGTTCCTGGCCTTAAGAAAATAGGTCTCCCTAAATCGCGGTATGAGGGGAGACTGACTGGAAAAGGCACGCTAGGAGCGGACTCAATAATATGCAGGGACGGGCATTCTTGGTCTCAAGCACACTACACAGTTCTACAGAACTCTACCTTGGTGACCCCGTATGTCGATGAACACAAGAACAGTCTGCGCTCCAAACACCCGGAGCAGTGCGACGACTGGATTACATGTGAACACATCAGGACTTTCAGCAGTTGGTTGGAAACACGTCTCAGAGGTGACAACACTGTTTGTGATGAGCTGTACTCGTTGTCCAGGGGACCATCTTTGACTGTATTGACTTACAAAGGATACGAGATAAATGGGAATACATTTTACACGATTGCCCAAGATCAAAAGAGCACCAACCAAAACAGCGGTGTCCACTTTGATGCAGCAACTGAGAGGGGAAAGGACACATATTATGGTTACATAGTGGACATATGGGAACTTGACTACGGACATGATTTTAAGGTCCCTTTGTTTAAGTGCAAATGGGTCAATCTGTCAGGAGGCGGGGTACAGGTAGACCCACAGTACGGAATGACAACGGTGGATCTGAAAAATCTTGGGTACACTGACGAACCATTCGTCCTAGCCAATGATGTGGCACAAGTTATCTATGTGAAGGACATGTCTACCAAACCGAGAAAAAGAAAAGGTAAGGAAGCGAATACATCATACGATGAGCCAAAGCGCCACATAGTTCTTTCAGGAAAAAGGGACATCGTGGGAGTGGAGGGCAAGACAGACATGTCTGAAGATTATGAAAAGTTTCATGAAATTCCTCCCTTCAAAGTCAAGGCTGACCCAAGCATCCTGATAAACGATGAAGATTATCCATGGTTACGGCGCAATAAGTAAATGACACAAGCGAAGAAAAAGTGAAGACTTTCTCCCGCAACTATTATGATGATACCATGCCAACTTTGTAACAGACGAGTATGATACCAGTGTCCGTTTTGTACACGAAGTGCATCCAGTTTTTGCCGTAACCCTCTCAACTTTCTTGAACATGCTATGTGGATGAAATGATGATACCATGCCAACTTTCAACCTTTTCAGAGTTCATTTGAAATGCTTTTCAATTTGAGGGTCTTATAGCTCAAAATAATCAATAAATGCATGAAAAATAAGAAATGAAGTCAGAAAGGGTTGAAAATTGATTATGTGGCTTTGAATGGTGCATTTTGAACACACAAAAAGTCAGGAGTTCAAATTAGTTTAAAAAAATAAAATCCCTTTGTAACAGACGAGTTTCCGTATGAAATCCTGATACTTCGAAAGAGATTGTCCGTTTTGTACACGAAGTGCATCCAGCTTTTGCCGTAACCCTCTCAACTTTCTTGCACATGCTATGTGGATGAAATGATGATACCATGCCAACTTTCAACCTTTTCAGAGTTCATTTGAAATGCTTTTCAATTTTAGGGTCTTATAGCTCAAAATAATCAGTAAATGCATGAAAAATGGTGCATGAAAAATAACAAATAAAATAAATAAGTAATTAGAAACAAAATAATATAAACTTTTATAAAATATATAAGTACAAAAAAAATAAACTTTAATAACATAAATAAAATTTATGAAACTAAAATTATCAAAGTATTTTCTGTTCAAAACATTATAAGCAACCTCTAGTATTATTGAAACTAAAATTATATAAAATTGATGCAACTAAAATTATCGAAGTATTTTATGTTCAAAATCATTGAAAGCAAAAAGAATTTTCATAAAGAACTTTTTTGTTAGAAACTTTAATAGCAAAAAGAATTATCATAAAGTAAAATAAATAAGTAATTAGAAACAAAATAAAATCAAATAAATAAGTTTTTTGTTGTAAGTAGAAACAAAACAAAATAAATAAAGCAAAAAAGAAAACAAAAAATAGGCAAAAAATAAAAAAAAATATGCCACCTACTGGGCCACCACGGCCTGAATACGACTAGAAACCCATCGATGGGCCAGGA
This sequence comes from Triticum aestivum, assembly GCF_018294505.1. NCBI lineage: Eukaryota > Viridiplantae > Streptophyta > Magnoliopsida > Poales > Poaceae > Triticum > Triticum aestivum. The sequence goes on from NC_057796.1 coordinate 488,060,353, forward strand.
TTCAGGCCCGCAGAAGGCCCAATAGGCCCATCAGGCATAGCAGGGACAATTAGGCACGTAAGCCTGCAATGGAGAGGAGCTCGAGAGGGGAGCGGCAGTGGGGCTTATAAACCACTGCGCGCCCCTCTCAACTAGCGAGGTGGGAATAAACTTTCGACGCGGGCGCAGCAGCACAAGGCCTTTGGTCCCGGTTGGTGGCACCAACCGGGACTAAAGGGGTGCATTGGTACCGGTTGGTGGCACTAACAGGTACTAATGCCCCCCTTTAGTCCCGGTTGGTGCCACCAACCGGGACCAAAGGCCGCTGCTTCCCGCCCTTTGGGCTGCTGAAAAGAGACCTTTGGTCCCGGTTGGTGGCACCAACCGGGACTAAAAGGGGCATTGGTCTCGGTTGCTGCCATGAACCGGTACCAATGCTCTCCGTATATAGGCAGGACTTGTAAATTTTTCAGTTTCATCGAACATTTGCCCCCCGACGACGCTGAACTCATCGACGCCGCCAGGCTGCCCGTGCTCGCCGTCGCCGCCCCGCGCCCTTGCTGCCCGTGCTCGCCGACGCCGGCAGGCTGTCCGTGCTCGCTGCCCCGCCGCCCGCTCCTCGTCACCGCCCACTCCCCGTCGCCGTCGCCCCGCGCCGTTGCCCTGCCCCGACGCGCCGCCCCGGCCCGTGTCCCTGCCCCGACGCGCCGCCCCGGCCCGCGCGCCCCTGCCCCGACGCGCCGCCCCGGCCCGAGCCCCTGCCCCGACGCCGCCCCACGCCCCCGGCCTGCCCCGACCACACGCCGCCGCCACGTTCGGTCCGGCCGCCGGCCTTCCTCTCTGGTTTTTCATATATATGATATTTTTTTCAGATTTTTTGTTCATATATATGATGATTTGTATTTTGCATTTTTATAAAAATGTATATATGTATGTATGTTCTCTGTGCATATAAAAGTTAGATTTTTAGTACATTTGGGTACATTTTAGGTTAGTTTCATTTTTAGAAAAGTTTTATATATTTAGGAAAAGAAGGAAGAGAAGGAAGAGGGAAGAAGAAGAAGAATAAAAAGTTTTATATATGCAAAAGTTATATTTTTAGAAAAGTATTATATATCTAGCTAGGAAGATAATGAAGTAGAAGAAAAAGAAGGAGAGGAAAAAGGAAAATAAGAAGAAGAAAAAAGAAGAAAAAGAAGAGGAGAAGAAGAAAGGAATAGAGGAGAAGAAGAGAAAATAGAATATTCTATTTTCTCTTCTTCTCCTCTTTTTTTTCTTTTTTTTCTTCAATCTTGTCCTCTATTAATATCTTCTTCTCCTCTTTTTATTTCTTCTTCGTCTTCTTATTTTTTATCGGATATGTCGTTGTCGATATACCCCGTGTCCCAATAACTTCAACACGAGGGGGGGTTCGACCTACCCCCTCCCCGATAACATTATTTTCCCATGTATGTATGTCGTTGTTGTCGATATAACCCCCTCCCGGATAACTTCGACCGTGATAACTTATACCACGGGAGCACCCCCCGGCCCTCTCGCTCGACCAAAACTCTCGAGGACACCCAAACCCTAGAAAAAAATGATGTCGGTCTCCTACCCCCTCCCGCCGCGCCCCTACCCTTGAGGCGTTGCCGAGGCCACCCCAAACCCGGAATAAGCTAGGTCTACGTTTGCACTAATATATCCACCTGCTGTCATGTTTGTGTAATAATTGCCATGTTGTAATATTTGCAGAAACAATGGAGCACGGACTAGACGAGGAAGCAGAAGAGGTGTTGGGGGACATAATCTTAGCCGAAGGTGATGTCTTGTCGTATCTTAACGACAATGATGGTCTGGAAGAACAGGGTGAAGAAGCAGGCTACGGTGATCGAAGAGTGGAGGAGGAAAGACATGATTATGATGGCTCCGGTGACCCAATGCTGGTGCAAGAAGGAGCCCGTGGTGACAGCTCCGGTGACCGAACAGAGTCCGGCCAGGTAAATATATTAGTTAAGCCTGTGCTGACTAGCTAATTGATGCATTCATTGTTTTGGTATGTACACATATTAATTAACTCTCGTCTTTCTTCTTTTTTATAGCCCTTCGGATCGAGCACAACTTCGGTAAAGAGACGAGGCCCGAAGAGAAAGTTGCGCTCGGATGAAAGGTTTGAGATCACAGCAATCGCGCGCGACGGCCAACCGATTGAACCCATCCGGACAAAGGAAGCATTTGCAGCTCAGTGCGGGGTTCTTGTTAGGGACAAGATCCCGATCAGCATCCACCAATGGTATAAGCCTAAGAAGGAAGACCCTGAGGTGTCTTATGTCAATGATATGCCAAAAGATGATCTTTGGACTGAGCTGAAGGCAAATTTCACCCTACCGCCAGAGGAGGATCCGGAGAAGCCAGTTAAAGAGCAATTAATCAAGTCTCATGCTCTTAAGAAGATGGCAGACCTATTCAGGAGGTGGAAGAATGAGCTGAAAACGTTTGTCGACAAAGAAGAGACACCAGAATTCATCAGCAAATATGAGAAGATCAGAGATCACTGGCCCACATTTGTGGCCCACAAGACATCGGAAAAGAGTAACAAGTTGTCAGCGACAAACAAGAAAAATGCTACGAAGAAGAAGCTTCACCATCACACGGGGTCAGGTGGCTACCTCAAAGCCCGGCCTAAGTGGGCCAAGGCTGGGAATGATCTGCTTGATAAAGGGAACGAACCAGAGACAATGAACTGGCCAGACCGTTGCCGGACTTGGTTCTTCGGGGCTGGCGGAACCTTGGACCCTGTATCAGGGAAGTGCGCTTGGACAGACGAGCTTTTGAGAATACCAGTCAAGAGGCTTCAGCACTATATCGATGCAGCGCAGCAAGGGGCGTTCGTTCCAGACAGAGAGAACGACGAGCTCACAATGGCCCTCGGGAATCCTGAGCATCCTGGACGGACACGAGGCACGCCAGGCTCCGTTCCGTGGAAGGCTGGTTTTCCGGATGCAGGCGGTTACAAAAGCCAGGAGAGGAGGAAAAAAGTGGAGCAGACCCAAATTCAGAAGCTGCACGAAAGGATTCAAGCGCTAGAGGAACGAGACGTAGCTCGCAGCAATCGACCTGCCGGAACTACCCCCGAAGCTACCCCGCCATCTCAGCGGAGAAGCAGCGTGGCTTCCACCGAGCTGCTTCAGCCGGAGCATGTCTTGACGGCTCCTGCTAGCTACCCCGTGGATGCTATCACGGAGTCTCAACATTGCCACCTTATGACGCAATGGCAGAACTTCAAAGTCAAGGCAGCTGTCGGCTCTGTTCGACCTCCTGAACACGACGCAACTTTTCACTGTCGTCCGATTCCAGAAAGATATGCAAGGGTGACGGTGGACGAAATAACGGAGGGATTTGAGGACCTCGGGCTTGACCACCCTACCGGTGAAGGGGAGACTCGGCTGGGTTCTGCTCTGAAGACTCCATGCCTATGGCGGAAGGAGCTCATCAACCTTCCGAACTGGACGCCTCCGGCGAGTAAGGGCACTCCGCCTCCTCCTCCGGCGAGTGATCAAGGCACTCAGCCTCCTTCTCCGGAGCGTGGCGGCACTCCGCCTCCTCCTCCGCCTCCTCCTCCGGCGAGTGATCAGGTCACTCAGCCTCCTTCTCCGGCGCGTGGCGGCACTCCGCCTCCTCCTCCGCCTCCTCCTTCGGCGAGTGATCAGGCCACTCAGCCTCCTTCTCCAGCGCGTGGCGGCACTCCGCCTCCTTCTCCGCCTGCGCCGGCGCGCCCGAGCAGCCAACCTCCTCCTTCTCCGCCTCGTCAGCAAGGGCGGAAGAGACCCGCCGCCACTCCGGCTCCTCCGGCGCGTCGTAGTCCTTCTCCTCCGCCTCGTAAGCAAGGAAAGAAGACAGCCGCAGCCGCTCCGTCTTCTCTGCCGGCGTCTAGGAGTACAGCCAGAGGCGGGAGGCAATACAGATTCGGTCCTTCTCTGAAGACTCCGGAGAAGTTACCATACGAGAGGACCGAGGAGGAAACCACGAAGATCGTGCGAGCCGAAGTGACAAACTTCTTTGAAGGGGTGAAAGCAAAGAAACATCCACCTCCGGAGGAGAAGGTAGATCCGGTGAAAGCGAAGCGCACTCTGGCTGCCCTGACAAAACCACCAAAGTCTCCGCCGAAAGGCAACTATGAGCGCATTATTGCAAAGACATTTGTCGAAGCGGAGCGGTCGGGAAGTACTGTCCGTGATCAAAGATTAAAAGAACGATGAGCTGGGAAAAAAATTGCCCAGCTCGGCGAACAAGCGAACCAATCGTGCCCCCCGCTCAAGGTGTCTAGCGACATCGTCGCTAATGATCCGAGGATGGTGCCCGGTTATAGCAATCTTGGAGATTACCTGCCCGACGATGTACATTATGATTTTTTGGAGGTGGACGAACACAAATACCATTACGGAAAGCCTCTCGTCAAAGATGAAAGATCTCTAACAACGATGATGTGAAGATTACATGATTGGTACATGAAAACCTACAGAGAGTCTGGGGGGGGGGGGGAATACTTTGACGCTGAGAGTTAAAGAGGAACATGACCTCGTTGGAATTGAACTGTTGAATGTTCCATTTGAGGAGTTCTTCCAGTTTTTCAATCAAAAGGCCCTCGATAAATCAACGGTCACTTGCTACTGTCTGTAAGTAGTACTACTTCTGTCATTAAGTCTCTCTATATAGGTCAGCTCTTTCATTGCATGTATTTATAATTATCCTCACTATATTATGCAGATTGAAGATCGCCGAATTGAAGAAAAGACAAATCGGTGATATTGGATTCATTAACACAAATCTCATAGATGCAACTGATGTTAAATATCATGCCGAAAATACCGAGGCCAACTTGCTACGATCATTGGTAATAAATGAAAACAAAGATATAATACTCTTTCCTTACAACTTCAAGTGAGTGTTACTGTCTTGTGCATATTCGATTTCCCTTATTAGTCCAGGTTATAGTAATGTAATTGATGACTTATGCATGCGTGCGTAGCTTCCATTATATTCTCCTAGAGATTAAGCTTGAGCAGGGACTAGTAACCGTCTTAGACTCGAGAAGAAAATATCCCCAGGACTATGCGGACATGACTCAAATGCTCGAGAAGTAAGTTAAATCGATCATTATCCACCATATCAGCAACTTTGTTCATTTCCTGATATCAAGTAATTGTTTTCTTTGTCTGGCAGGGTTTGGAGAAAATTCACCAAAAAAGCTCCGGGACTGCCGAAGAACCTGCAATTTAGACACCCGAAAGTAAGTACTATAGTAGCATGTTCCGCGCATCTCCTAGTGATTCAAGCGCTAGTTTCATCAATACCATTCAGCATGCTTGCTTATCAGTTTGATTGACCTCTATTTCTTGTAAAGTGGTTGTGGCAGGAACCCGGAAATAATTACTGTGGATACTACGTTTGCGAGTCCATCCGCCACACGACCTGTGAGCGGGGCTACTCTGACGAACAATATGAAGTGCGTAAGCAATAATATTCACAATTTTATTTTATTATCATCATTTGTGTTGAGTTTCATTTATTCATATATATATATATATATATATATATATATATATATATATATATATATATATATATATGTATGTATTGACCCCCTTCTTCAAATTAGATCTTTCGGATGCGGGATGAACCCCTAGCACCAGATCGTATGCGAGCAATTCAAGAGGAATTGGCGGCATTCTTCCTTGACCACGTGATCGCTGAAAGCGGAGAATACTATGTGGACCCTGTGTTCATATATAATTAGGAGATTTTATTGTGAGAGATAATTATTGTATATATGTAGCCGGTAGTGTCGGATAGATATACGAGAACTTGTTGTTCGACCAATCTCTCGGAGAAGGAGAGGTGGTCGATATCACTTCTCTCTGTATGCATATGTTCATGACGATCTTCTGTTTCCTTCATTTGCTTACTAGCTAGCATGTCTAGTCCTCTCTATACGTATATAGTACGTAGCGTCGACCAAGCACGGAGATAAGAGAGGACACTTCTCTCTATTAATTAGCTAGCTAACACAATATATGAAACACCTAAATTAACCCCCCAAAACCCCCAAACCCCCCCCCCCCCCTTCAGAAAAAAAAACAAAAAGCCCAGCCCCTGAAATGCTGACGCGTGGATGTCTATTGGACCCGGTTAGTGCCACCAACCGGGACCAAAGGCCCTCCTGCCTGGGCTTGCCGCACCGGCCACGTGGAGGCCCATCTGTCCCGGTTCGTGTAAGAACCGGGACTAAAGGGCTAGGGCATTAGTTATGACCCTTTAGTTCCGGTTCAAAAACCGGGACAAAAGGCCCTTACCAACCGGAACAGATGACCCTTTTTCTACTAGTGATGCGGGGTCTGTTCTGGCCGCAAAATTGGCCCGAGCCCGCATACTCGCCGGAATTTTTACGGGTCGGGCGTTTTGCGGGGTCTGTTAGAGTTGCTCTAAGGAGCTTCAGCAGCCAACAGGCATGGTGGTTCGACAACCACAACCTTGCAAAGCCATCCCTGTGAGCCGACAACAATCTTTCAGGTTTGCCTCTCGCTCCCTACCCAGCCACTCTGCAGTGGATGTTATATTATTGAGGTTACTCCATGAACTGATAGGTTGCTGTAGTTACTCCCATGGATAATATGACCTTTGCACCGAACCATTTCTTTTACAAACTAGCTAGCTTTGTTCTAGCGTATGAAATTTTGGCAGCACGCTCCAGTGCCTACAAACTGTTCCGTCGGAATGCTATTGTAGTTTGTGCCATCATGAAATGTGTGAAGTTTGTAATGACTGGCGGAATGCTATTGTAGTTTGTGCCATCATGAAATGTGTGAAGTTTGTAATGACTGCAGATCTCACCAACGGTCATGGCTAATTTTTTTACTCTTGTTCAATTCATATTCTTAACTTAATTTCTAGATACTGGAAGATTGCTCCTCTGTCCTCTGCGTCGTTCTAGAATCTATATTGCCAAGAAATGTTTTTTTTCCTGTTGCTTGATATGGGATCCTATTTTCTTATACAACTGTCTGCCGGTTAAGTGCTTGGCTTTGCCATTGTTTCTCTTGGGATCACTCCGCATATCAGAATATTTTTACATGTTGTATTTATGCTCGATCTACATTGTAATTTGACATGTCATCCTTCCAGTCATGGCTGCTACTTCTGCCTGTCTCAAGCTTATATCCTTGAATTGATTTTTTTGGTTAAGTTTAACTGTATAATATTTTTTTTGCTGTTTCAGATAAGATCAGAATATCATTTTTGGATAAGCTGGAAGGGAGGTCCTTATGTAGAACTGCTTAACATCTGCTATTTCATCAGACTAATAAACAAAGGTTGAAATGACTGGTGTTTCTAGGAAAGGGATGTCCTTATCTGGAGCTGCTTAACACATCTGCTATTTCATTAGTCTAAAAATTATGGTAGCCCACTAGGGTTGTACCAATATTAGGTTATTTAGTGTACACTTTTTAATTTGTGGCTAATGACAATTTCATATTATTTGGGGAGTCGTGAATGCTATGAAATATAGATGGAGAGCTTTATTGAATATCATGTATTGTTCTTTCAGTATTAGAAGAGAACAAGTGCCGAAATTCAAAGTTCTGGAACACTTGTCATAGTGTCCTTGTTTTGTATCCTGTTTTTGGTAGTTGGGTATTGCATTTGCCATGTTGGTGTGTAGAATACACTAAACATTTACATGTCAGAGGGAATCACACATAAATATTGACCGGGAGCATCAATTTGTGAGTACCAGACATGGACATTCATCGTTTTATGTCATAAAATAAATTTTTCCTATATGCCACAATACGAGCAAAACAACTCTACCATATGGCGGCGAGTATTTCAAATATAGCCAGCTATCATACGAGTATATTGCTATGTTATTATACAGTTTATTTTATTTAAATAATTGCCTCTTAACTAGGATTAATGGAGAATATCTTTATGCGTTTGTACGTGCGTTGCACGTACATGCTTACTAGTACTACTAAGTTGGTGTTTGCAAAAGCGGTTTCACCATTATGCATTCTAATATTGTTATGGACACCTCAGTAAACTTGTTATATTTCATATGATACCATGGTTTGTTTAGCAATGTTTTTATAAGAACTAAGACTTGCTGCATATATATACTCTCGAAATATGACAATATATTTTACAATACTTGACCTAAAATACAAAAGATTTCTTTCCAAACAATATCATATACAAATACACGAGAAAAATGTGAAACTTTCCCTTAGGTGTGGTAACCTTTCACTTTGAAGCACGAGACTGTAAGATGGTTATAAAATGGTCCACTGATTTGAGTTATGTTGACGTGCACAAAAAGGAATAGGTAAAATAGTCCATGGACTTTTGTTATGTTGACGCGCATGCCAACAAATGAACCATCTACCACACTGCAATGTCTTCCGTAGATGCCACACGACCACCTTAACAACAGAGGAGAGGACATCCATTTCTTGGATGCCCCAAGAGCCATCTACCACACCGTCATGTCTTTCACTCCTAATGAAAACTAAGGGCATCTCCAACATGTACAGACCCTCGGAAAGCTCGCAAATGTTCTGGACGGACTTTGCCTTCCAGTCCAGTACCCCACCGGTCCGTGGACGGGTCCGGATATCAAAAACACAAACCGAACGTAAGGTAGGGGAGCTTTGCAGGCGTCCTGGCCGCACCACGTACGCATCTGACACACTTCTCCCACCTAAAAATCTCTTTGCCTAAAAAATCCTCTCCGCGTAAAGCGGCTGCACCGGGTTCATGCCAGTCAGTGACGCTCCAAAGCGGATGTGACTCTACGACATTGATGCCGGTCAGAGCGATCTAATGGGACGACCGGGCGATGCCACTTCAATGCCGATGTGGCGACCAAGAAGCCTAATTTGGACGGTGCACCGCATTGAAGTCGGCTTCCCGTCCGTTCACCTGGTAGCACCTATTTAAGCACGGCTCCGACGCCATCCACACCACACAACATCACTCCTCTCCACTCACACAGCCTCTCAGATCCTTTCTGCTCCAATGTCGTGCACACTACAACGCCAGCAAGCGACGGCTCCGTATCAGATATTGGCGACGGCGCCGCCGCTCTCTGGGGCCCTCGACCTCCACGGCGGCCGGCCATTACTAACAATTTTTTTCAATTTTTTTTCAAAAAATTTCAAACTTTTTTTTCATTCTTTTCTTAATCTCGGGTCACTATGGCTTAATCTCGGGTCAATATGCTTAACTTCGCAGTTCTATCCAACCCCGGCACCAGCTCACTTCACAGGCACTTGTTGATATATCTATCATATCAATTCTATTAAACCTTGTTGATGTCTAGGACTTTGTTCATGTTCATGAGTGTGATGAAATTTTGAAAAAATATTTCAAACTTCCCGGTCATATTACGTATCATATTTTGAAAAAAAAATCCAAAAAAAATTTGAAAACAATTTTTTTTTCTGTTACTAGTGGCGCACCTAGCAAATGGTGCGCCACTAGTAAGTTTGAATTTTTTTTTTCCATTTTCCTCCTCTAGATCTTAAAAGCCTCGTATCCACACACGGATCTGAAAGGTTCAGACCCGTTGACTAATAACCTCTCTCACAAGCGAGATAAGAACAAACCCCATGGGTGTTGAATTCATTACAATCACATAGTGATGTGAACTAGATTATTGACTCTAGTGCAAGTGGGAGACTGTTGGAAATATGCCCTAGAGGCAATAATAAAATGGTTATTATTGTATTTCCTTGTTCATGATAATTGTCTATTGTTCATGCTATAATTGTATTAACTGGAAACCGTAATACATGTGTGAATACATAGACCACAACATGTCCCTAGTAAGCCTCTAGTTGACTAGCTCGTTGATCAATAGATGGTTATGGTTTCCTGACCATGGACATTGGATGTCATTGATAACGGGATCACATCATTAGGAGAGTGATGTGATGGACAAGACCCAATCCTAAGCATAGCACAAGATCGTGTAGTTCGTTTGCTAAGAGCTTTTCTAATGTCAAGTATCATTTTCTTAGACCATGAGATTGTGCAACTCCCGGATACCGTAGGAATGCTTTGGGTGTACCAAATGTCACAACGTAACTGGGTGGCTATAAAGGTGCACTACAGGTATCTCCGAAAGTGTCTGTTGGGTTGGCACGAATCGAGACTGGGATTTGAGAGGTATCTCTGGGCCCACTCGGTAATGCATCATCATAATGAGCTCAATGTGACTAATGAGTTAGCCACGGGATCATGCGTTACGGAACGAGTAAAGAGACTTGCCGGTAACGAGATTGAACGAGGTATTGAGATACCGACGATCGAATCTCGGGCAAATAACATACCGATAGACAAAGGGAATTGTATACGGGGTTGATTGAATCCCCGACATTGTGGTTCATCCGATGAGATCATCATGGAACATGTGGGAGCCAATATGGGTATCCAGATCCCGCTATTTGTTATTGGCCGGAGAGGTGTCTCGGTCATGTCTGCATGGTTCCCGAACCCGTAGGGTCTACACACTTAAGGTTCGGTGACGCTAGAGTTGTTATGGGAAATAGTATGTGGTTACCGAAGGTTGTTCGGAGTCCCGGATGAGATCCCGGACGAGACGAGGAACTCCGGAATGATCCGGAGGTGAAGATCGATACATTGGACGAAGGGTATTGGAGTCCGGAATTGTTCTGGGAGTACCGGGTGACGACCAGCGTGACCGAAAGGTGTTTCGGAGGCCCCGACAAGCGTTGGGGGGCCTTATGGGCCAAGGGGAGGGGGCACACCAGCTCACTAAGGGGCTGTGCGCCCCTCCCAACCCCTCTCACGTAACCTGAAGAGGTGGGGGCGCCTCCCCTAGGGCAGCCACCCCTCCCGGCTTGGGGGGCAAGTTTCCTAGGGGTGGGGGCGCCCAAACCCATCTAGGGATTCCCCTGTGGCCGCCGCCCCTCCCCTAGGGAACCCTAGGGCGCCTCCTCCACCCCCTTCCCCCTATATATAGTGAGGGAGATAGAGGGCAGCCGCACCCCTTCGCTGGCGCAGCCCCTCCCTCCTCCAACTCTTCCTTCTCCTCTATAGAGCTTGGCGAAGCCCTGCAGGAATACCACAAACTCCACCACCACGCCGTCGTGCTGCCGGAGTCCTCCCTCAACTTCTCCTCACCCCTTGCTGGATCAAGAAGGAGGAGACGTCCCCGGGCTGTACGTGTGTTGAACGCGGAGGCGCCGTCCATTCGGCGCTAGATCGGATCTTCCGCGATTTGAATCGCCGCGAGTACGACTCCATCAACCGCGTTCTTGTAACGCTTCCGCTTAGCGATCTTCAAGGGTATGAAGATGCACTCCCTCTCTCTCGTTGCTAGCATCTCCTAGATTGATTTTGGTGACACGTAGGAAAATTTTGAATTATTGCTACGTTCCCCAACACTTGCCGCATGCGTGCAGAACCTATTTTGCTTTGTTTCACAATTCAGCTCCTGTTCTTGTCTGGTGATGCCATCATGCAAGCAGGCTGCTGTGTAGACCGTGCATGTGTGCTGTGTTCAGTTACAGCAGATAGAAAGTGGTTTAGTTTGGCTAAATTGATATGATGGGATTTGCTTCTATCTGTGTTCCATTGGAGTAGATAAGAAAGTAGTTTAGTTTGGCTAAATTGATTAGTTATAAAAAGTTGACGGGCTTCCCTTCGATCTTTAGGCCGTTTGATCCTTTGCTTTTCTATAATTTGGTTTGGGTGAATTTATTATCAATACAGATTTGATGGTCCTTTGTTTGAATATTTGGGTTTATCCGTTGATCTTTAGGTTCATTATCTATACAAAGGACCATCAAATCATATTATTAGCTGTAAAGTTGGCTAAATTGATTAGTTCTAATTTAGTTTGGGTGGTATTAGCTTTAAAAAATTGATGGCTGGTCCTTTACTTGAATCTTTATGTTTATCCGCTGCATCTCTATTGCAAGCTCACAGGTCTAGCTTCGGCCAAAGAAAGGACAGCAGCTTTGGTTAGCTTTAGGGAAAAAATGATTTCTAAACCATGTGCCTATAGAGAATAATTCCGTGTTTGTTTCATTAATTTTCAGGTTCTGTTATTGCGGCTAATCTGATTTGTTTACTTATCTTTGGAAATATTCAGCTGATGCGTTGTGCATTGGACTGCATTTATATTAGCGGTTGTGTTTTTGTTTGTCTTTTTTGTGATGTTTTAGCCTTTTAGGTGAGACCAGAGTATTTATAGTTGTGGCTAAGGTGCCCATGATACAAGCAAGTGACTCATGGTTCCATTCAAGTAATGGATAGATAGTAGTTGCTAATTATATTTTTACTGATTGCAAGCATAGTTATCCTATCGTTAATGTGGTTTTCTTATTATACACGTTCTTATCATTTGTATTCCCCCCTCTTAAGGCATTTCTTCTATCTACCACAGGTTGCTTTTGCCATTCTCATCGCCTGTTTAATCTTCGTCCGCTGCTCTGATGGTTCGGCCCCATCCCCTTTTGTTTTTCCTCCTTTTGTTTTTCTACATTATTTACTGCTCCTTGCTGTTTGCTGATGACCCACAAGTATAGGGGATCTATCGTAGTCCTTTCGATAAGTAAGAGTGTCGAACCCAACGAGGAGCAGAAGGAAATGATAAGCGGTTTTCAGCAAGGTATTCTCTGCAAGCACTGAAATTATAGGTAACAGATAGTTTTGTGATAAGATAATTGGTAACGAGCAACAAGTAACAAAAGTAAATAAAGTGCAGCAAGGTGGCCCAATCCTTTTTGTAGCAAAGGACGAGCCTGGACAAACTCTTATATAAAGGAAAACGCTCCCGAGGACACATGGGAATTATCGTCAAGCTAGTTTTCATCACATTCATATGATTCGCGTTCGGTACTTTGGTAATTTGATATGTGGGTGGACCGGTGCTTGGGTGTTGCCCTTACTTGGACAAGCATCCCACTTATGATTAACCCCTATTGCAAGCATCCGCAACTACAAAAGAAGTATTAAGGTAAACCTAGCCATAGCATGAAACATGTGGATCCAAATCAGCCCCTTACGAAGCAACGCATAAACTAGGGTTTAACACTAGTAAAAAAGGGCCTTTTGTCCCGGTTTATAAGGGCCTTTAGTCCCGGTTCTGGAACCGAGACTAAAGGGTCGTTACTAAAGCCGCCCCCTTTAGTCCCGGTTCTTACACGAACCGGGACTAAAGGCCGTCCACGTGGCCGCAGCCTGGAGCTCCACCTTTAGTCCCGGTTGCCAACCGGGACTAAAGGAAATTTTATGATTTTTTTTCAATTTTTTTTTGAATTTTTTTTTGATTTTCAAATTTCTGAATTATTTTAACCTCTAATCTCTAATCACCACCCCTCATCACTGCTCAATTTGACCTCTAATCTCTAATCACCCCTCATCATTCCAAATCATCTAACTTCCCGGACGGTCACCCATCCTCTCACTACTCCAGCCTGAGCACGCTTAACTTCCGGGTTCTATTCTCCCTCGTTTCCAAGTCTGCACTTGTTGTTTTCCTAACAATAGTAAAAACTGAAATTTGAGCATAACCTTTTTTCCTTTTAGAATTTGAGTATTCTAAAAATTTGCAAACAGGCTGTAGGCAGTCAAAATCGGATGCGGATTTTCGTGCTGAACATTTTGATATATTATACGTTTTTTTTCTGACATCGTATGCAAAAGTTATAGCCGTCTTACATTTTCCCTACACTTTTTGCAAAACATGTCCAAATTTAAGTTTTTAAATTTTCCTAACTAGTACATGTAGTAACATAACTACATCTGGAAGGATTTTAATTTTTGAAGTTTTTATCATTTTCTTTTGCTTTTTACAAAACTGAAAAGGCGATCCATGGGGGGGTGTAGAGTTTGAAAATGGGACCTTTAGTACCGGTTTGTGCCATGAACCGGTACTAATGCCTCAAACCCCATTAGTACCGGTTGGTGGCTCGAACCGGGACTAAAGGTCTAACCTTTAGTACCAGTTGGTGCCACGAACCGGTACTAATGGGCATCGCACCCTTTAGTCCCGGTTCGTGGCACCAACCGGGACTAAAGGTCCCATTTGAACCGGGACTAATGCCTTAGCCGCATGAACCGGGACCAATGCTCACATTAGTCCCGGTTCGTGACTGAACCGGGACTAATGTGAATATTGCCCTGTGACCAAAGCCCTGTTTTCTACTAGTGTAAGCTTCTGTCACTCTAGCAACCCATCATCTACTTATTACTTCTCAATGCCTTCCTCTAGGCCCAAATAATGGTGAAGTGTCATGTATTCGACGTTCACATAACACCACTAGAGGATAGACAACATACATCTCATCAAAATATCGAACGAATACCAAATTCACATGACTACTAATAGCAAGACTTCTCCCATGTCCTCAGGAACAAACGTAACTACTCACAAAGCATATTCATGTTCATAATCATAGGAGTATTAATATGCATAAAGGATCTGAACATATGATCTTCCACCAAATAAACCAACTAGCATCAACTACAAGGAGTAATCAACACTACTAGCAACCTACAGGTACCAATCCCAGACTTAGGGACAAGAACTGGATACAAGAAATGAACTAGGGTTTCAGAGGAGATGGTGCTGGTGAAGATGTTGATGGAGATTGCCCTCTCCCGATGAGAGGAGTGTTGATGATGACGATGGCGATGATTTCCCCCTCCCGGAGGGAAGTGTCCCCGGCAGAACAGCTTTGCCGGAGCCCTAGATTGGTTCCGCCAAGGTTCCACCTCGTGGCGGCGCAGTCTCGTCCCGAAAGCTTGCTTATGATTTTTCTTCGGACGAAAGACTTCATATACCAGAAGATAGGCATCGGAGAGCCAACAGGGGGCCCATGAGGCGGGGGGCGCGCCCAGGGGGGTAGGGCGCGCCCCCACCCTCGTGGACAGGTGGAGGCCCCCCTGACGTAGATTCTTCTTCCAGTATTTTTTATTATTTCCAAAAATAACTTTCGTGGAGTTTCAGGACTTTTGGATTTGTGCAGAATAGGTCTCTAATATTTGCTCCTTTTCCAGCCCAGAATTCCAGCTGCCGGCATTCTCCCTCCTTATATAAACCTTGTAAAATAAGATAGAATAGACATAAGTATTGTGACATAATATGTAATAACAGCCCATAATGCAATAAATATCGATATAAAAGCATGATGCAAAATGGACGTATCATTTGCTGACATGGTATTGCCTGCGTTCCATTTGTGTGTTCTGGTTGTTTATCCTTGGTATTGTATCTACATTCCTCTTTACTGGTTGGCTTCGCTTCCTTGTGCATGCGCAGATTAGGTTGGGGCCTTGTTCTACTATGTTTTCTGAATCCTTTGAATGCTGTTGTACAATGGGGATTGTCTTGTTCTCCTTCTACTAAGGGTTGTGGTCTGCGTATTAGCAATATGCCTCCGCGTCGTGCTGCGCCTGCGCCTCCCATGGTTCATGTGCCTGCGTTGGGGTTAGGCCTACATGGCGAGCTGCACCTCGCAGGGTTCCAGGGCCTGTATTGCCGGTTAGACCTCAAAGGCTTGCAGACCCTCCCAGGGTTCCTGTGCCTGTATTGCCTGTGTTGTTTGTGAGGCCGTCTCCTTTGGTCATCCGAAAGAGAAAATGTATGTTGCCTTTCCTTATGATCATGTGCTTACTTTAGGATCTTGTCTTCCCTGTGTTAAAGGTGGTTTCATTCGCCTGCTTATAGGGGATGGTTTCTTCCCACTTCTTCCTCCTGATGTTACTGCGCGGAACCGCAAAAGATGTAGGTTCTTATTGGATAGGCTGCGAGCCCATAACAAACGTGGTTAGTGCAAATGGACCTTTGTTTTCGTTACCGTTGGCCCTTTGCTTCTTCATCCTTCGTCGTATGAGCGTTCTGTTTCTCTTTTTAACACAGAGGATTTGCCTGGGTCTCCGCTTGTGTCTGGTTGGGTTGGTTTTCCACCTGAAGAGGTCAAAATATTAAAAGGTATAGTGCTATGTCCTTATCCGACATCGTGTTTACCCTCTGCCGCATCATCTTTCTCCTGATATGGGATGCCCTCCCTGTAGCATTCCATCGAAATAGATCGTACTATGGGGGTCCTGACTACAAGTGTGGTCGCTGCCATGCTGTCTTCTGGTGGCGCGACAGGGTCCAGTCACTGTCAGCTATTACAAAAAGGCGTGTTGTTTACAACCTGTGTTGTAAAGGAGGAAAAGTGTGCATCGCTCCGTTTAAGACACCCCCTCCCTTTTTAAATGACTTGCTTGACTACACCGGCCCTCCACAGAATCTACAGTTCATAAAAAAGATACGTCAATACAATTGTTTGTTTGCTTTCACTTCCATGGGAGCAAAAATTGACCGTTCAATAAATAATGGTGGGGGCCCAAACATTTTTAAGATTAATGGTCAGGTATGTCATCGCATAGGATCACTTCTACCAGAAAAAGGGGATACTCCAAAATATGCTGAATTATATATCTATGATACACAAAATGAGGTGGAAAATAGAATCAAGGCTTTAAACAATGATGATGAACACGAGAGTGGGCTTAGCAGGTCTATAGTTACAGGCCTTATGCATATGTTGGATGACAATAATTCATTCGTCAAGAAGTTCCGTATGGCTCGAGAAATTTTAGAAGAAAATAAGCATGTTGTTGTTTCAGTCCGCATAATAGCGCCCGGTGAAGATGACAGCCCACAGTTTAGTCTTCCTACAACCGATGAGCTTGCGGGTTTGTTGGTCGGTGAGTTAACAGTGGAGGCTCCTTGTCGGGACTTGATAGTGCATTGTCGAGGTCCAGGACTACAACGCATTTCTTCTTTAGAGCCTTCCTATATGCCTTTGCAATACCCCCTGCTTTTTCCATATGGTGAGCGTGGATTCCAGCTAGGTGTGCGTTACATTGGTGTTGATAGCAGTGATACGAGTAAAAGGATTAAGATGACCATGCAGGACTACTATTGCTTTTGCTCACACTATAAAGCTGAGCAACATAACCCATATTTGTGTTGTGGTTTGTTGTCTTCACAAGCTAGAGTTGATGCACGGGCTTGCATAGATGAATGTAGGTTGCGTTATCTTATAAAGGTTCAGGACGACATGCGAGCTGAAAAGCTCCAGCTTGTTGTTGATGCTGTTGGACTTGGTACGCTTGATGGAGCCGATGTTGGTAAGAAAAATATAATGCCATCATCTTATACTGGTGGGCGTCCCTATATGACTGAAAACTTCCACGATGCGGTAGCTGTTTCGCGTGTCCATGGCTCACCTGATATCTTCACAACCTTCACATGTAATCCAAAGTGGCCTGAAATAACTGAGAGCCTTGAACCTAGGCAAAAAACAGTTGATAGGGCTGATATTACCGTTCGAGTGTATCACATGAAGCTCCTTGAGTACCTTCGGAAGATCAGAATCGGGAAGGTGTTTGGGACTGTGGTTGCTGGTACTGTGCCCAGTGCCTTTTCTTCCCGTTTCTTCATTTTTCTTATCCATGTATCTTATTTTTCCTGTTTTTCATTTGCCCTCTTATTTTCCAGTTCTCCACACCGTGGAGTTCCAGAAGAGGGGTCTTCCACATGCACATATCCTTGTTTGGCAGAAGAAGGATGATGACCGGGTGGTCACACCAGCTTTGATAAATTCCTTTATTTCAGCTAAAATCCCTGATCCTGTTGAGGACCCACTGGGATATGCCCTTGTCGCAGAGTTCATGATGCATGGGCCCTGTGGCATTGATGGCCCCAAATGCCCTTGCATGAAAAAAGGAGTTTGTTCAAAAAAAAATCCAAAACCATTTCAGGATGAAACTTCCATTGATGAGAGTGGGTTCCCTTTATACAGGCGTCCTGATAATGGTAGATTTGTGATGAAAAACAACGTAAGGCTTGATAATAGACATGTTGTGCCATACAACATGAAACAACTTAAAAGATTCCAGGCCCATATTAATGTTGAATGGTGTAACAAGGCATATGTCATCAAGTACCTTTACAAATATGTTACCAAGGGTCCTGATAATTCAAAAACTTGGTTCCAAAGTGTAAGACAAAAAGGAGACAATGAGGTTGACGAAATCAAAGAATATAGAGAGTGTCGTTACATATGTGATCATAGTTCTGATTGGAGAGTTTATGGCTTTGAGATACATAGTAAAACACCTTCAGTCGAGAGGCTTCCTATCCATTTGCACAACATGCACATCATACGCTTTCGTACACAGTTTGCCCTCTCTTCGGTGGCTAATAACACTTGGTTGCAAAAAACCATGTTAACACAGTGGTTTGTTGCAAATAGGCAGCATCCTTCAGCTAGGCACTTAACTTACTGTGATTTCCCTACTAGGTGGTCCTGGATGGCTGATACTAAAACATGGGTAACTAGGACGCGGAGCGATAGAATTGGTAGGATTTATTATGTGCACCCTTCCACTGGAGAGTTGTTCTACTTTAGAATGCTATTGATGATTGTGAAGGGTGCGACGTGCTATGCTGATGTTAGGACTTATAATGGTATCGTCTATCCAACCTTTAAAGAGGCTTGTGCAGCTAGGGGTTTGCTTGGGGATGACATGGAATGGTACACTGCCTTTGATGAAGCTTTAAAATGGGGAATGGGAAACCAATTGCATCAGTTATTTGTCACCATGGTCGTTCATTGTGGCATTAATGATGAAAATGCTTTCTCTGAAAAATACTGTGCTTACCTAAGTGATGATATCCAGTATAGAATGCAGTCTGCTCGCCTGGGGTCTAATTATGTGGTTCCTCCTGTTACATTAAGAGATATGTTGCTTGATGAACTGGCTGCTCTGTTTTCTAAAAATGGTTCCTCTATTTTAGACTACAACTTGCCTGCAAAATCTACTTATGACGGTGTGCCGTTGCAAGGTGACATGGTTACTGATGCATTAGATGTTGATGTTGTTTCTCTACTTGCAAAAGCAGAGGCAATGTATCACAAGTTAAACAAAGACCAGTTATATGCTTATGAATCTATTCTTGAGCGAATTAGGTCAGACAAGCATGGTTTCTTCTTTGTGTCAGGTTATGGTGGCACCGGAAAAACTTTTCTTTGGAATGCTCTTGATGCTTACCTTAGAGGTCATGAGAGGGTGGTGCTGGCTGTTGCATCTTCAGGGGTTGCCGCTTTGCTTTTGCCAATGGGTAGAACAGCCCACTCTAGATTCAAAATACCGATTGACCTAGCCGATAATGGGACTTGTGATATTAAAAGGTCCACAATGTTGTCTAATTTGATTGAGTCAGCTTCACTTATTATATGGGATGAGGCTTTGATGTGCACCGGAAGTGCTTTGAGGCATTAGATCGATCCTTTCGCGATGTCCTGTCTGCCACTGATTCTTCCTTGGCTGACATTCCTTTTGGTGGTAAAGTGGTTGTTTTAGGTGGTGATCTTGACAGATTTTGCCGGTCATTGAGGGCGGTACCCGGGGTCAGATTGTAGGCGCTGCAGTCACAAACTCACCTTTGTGGAATTCTATAGAGGTCCTGCAGCTCACTCTTAACATGCGCCTAGCAGTGCAGACATCTGATCCTATCATGCAAGCTGAGGTTGCTGCTTTTGCACAATGGATTCTTAGCATAGGCGATGGTACAGCGCATGCTGTCACACGAGAAGGGGAATCGAGTCCATCTTGGATAACCATTCCTGATGAGCTTCTGATCCATGCAGTTGATAATAAAGTCGATGCTATTGTTCAAGCTGTGTATGTGGATTTGCTTGCTAGGTATTATGATCCTGCCTATGTGCGAGAGAGGGCTATTCTAACACCAACAAATGAGACGGCAGAAACAATAAATGACCACGTCCTTTCTTTACTGCCTTCAGTTTAGAGAGAATATTTAAGCTGCGATTCTCTGGGTAACGGTGCAGACAAGGGAAGTAAAATGGATGCTTTCTTTCCTGTTGAAGTTTTAAACAAAATTAAGATCAATAACTTCCCATACCATAGATTGGTTCTCAAAGTGGGTGTTCCAATTATGCTTCTTAGAAATTTAAGCCAATCAACTGGTCTATGCAATGGCACTCGCCTTATAGTCACAAAGCTAGCTAACAAGGTCATTGAAGCGGTTGTTATTACTGGTTCTAATGAAGGTGATGTCGTCTACATTCCAAGACTATGTTTAACATCCAAGCAGGCAAAATGGCCATTTACTTTGCATGGCCATCAGTTCCCAGTTAGAGTTTCATATGCCATGACCATCAACGAAAGTCAAGGCCAAACCCTTAGCAGTGTTGGTCTATACTTAAATGCACCTGTATTCACGCATGGCCAGCTTTATGTGGCGGTGTCGCGTGTGACCTCAAAAAAGGCTTTGAAAATACTGATTGAAAATGAAGATGGCACTACTGGTTCTCAGACCAGGAACATTGTGTTTCCTGAGATCTTCCAATCCATTTCTTAAAATCCATGCTGCTGGTATCTTTTATAATATGTACATTATTATATTTGTCATGTTCAGTGCATCCTACCAGTTTGTTCTTCCTATCTCAGATACTCATTAGATATGTGTGTGCAAGCTGTCAATAGTCTTTTGGCTCATATATATTATTGTCTCATATATGGATGCTCTTTCTAGGTTCTTAAGTTCCGTTTCTGCCTATGTTTTGCTGACTGCATTGGTTATATGCCTGTTCTATACCGATGCCATTTCTTTACCCTGGTCCTATGTAGCGGATATTGAGATCTACTACCTTTTTATTGCTCGCTGTGGAGATGCTTTTGGTCATTGTAGATGATTGCATGCTGAATAGAATTTGCTTTTAGGCTTCTGCGATTTGTTGTTTCTGTTTTGCCCATGTCTACAACAACATGCTTTCTTGGTCGCCTTTTGTACTTCACGTTTTCTGGGTATGCCACTTCTTTGATGAGTGTGTGCATCTCTCCTTTGTTGGATCATCCTATATTTTCTTGCTGAACATTTTTTTTGTTCTGCTTGCAGATGTCAAACACCAAGATTAGCTTGCTTTCTGAGTTACATGACAAAGAATTCAACTGGAATGTGTGTGTGCTCGTGTCTCGTCTGTGGCACTACCGTGGGGCAACTGATCATGGACCTATCATTCATACTGACCTTGTGGTGATTTATAAAGAGGTTGGTTTCAATACCATTATGTTATTTGGCTTAGTATGCTTCTGTTCTCATGCTTTCTTTGATTCGCCTGTAGTTACCTTGATTACAAATGCTTTGTAGGGAACCCACATGTACGCCCAGATACCTGCTGACGAATCACCCCGCTTGATGCAAGACCTAGAAGAGGGGAAGGTCTTTCTTTTCAGGAAGTTCCTGTGTAACCCATCAAGGCCGGCTTTCAAGGTTGTTGACAACCCTTTCATGATTCAGTGCACTCGATACACCACTGTTGTGGCTCAGGAAGATTTGGAGGATGCATATCCATATTGTACCTACAACCTTGTGCCCTTTCCGGAAATCCCAAAGCCAGGTGGCAAGGCCCCTTATTTCCTTGGTTCGTCCTCGTATCCACATCCTATCTATGCGTTGTGTTACTGTTGTTTTATTATTGTCTCATGCTTCTGGTTTGATTGCTTGCAGATGTGATTGGGCAAATCACAGCAGTGTCTGATGTCATCTCTGTGCAATCTATGTATCAGACGCAACCCTCGGACACAAGGACTATTGTTCTACAAGATCAGCTGTCAGTTTTCTGCCTACCTTTTCTTTCTTTGGAAGTTGGTGTGTTCAACAATCTACTTATGCATTTAGTGATCAATTGCAGTGGCAATGAAATGAAACTCACCCTTTGGGGTGCTCGTGCACGCGAATTCGAGGCTGAACAGGTTTATGCTGCAGGCGAAACAGGCGCTGTCATAGCCATCTTTGTAGGAGTGCTGCCAAAAATGTTACAAGGTTGTTATAACTTAGTGCCATGTAGCATCAGCTTTGATTCCTTTGTTTCCTGTTTCTATATCCTGGCTGATCCTATCTTTATATATTCTATTTTTAAGGTGTTAAATCATTGAGTGGTAGTTCTGCATGCCGTTGGTACATAGACGAAGATTTGCCGGACATTAACTCCTTCCGTACTAGGTCTTTGTTCTTTTCGATAGATTTTATTTGTTTATCTTGGCTCGTCCTGCGTTTTACTGGTCTTCCTTTGTTTTCCTTTGTAGCCTTGGAGAAGATATTGCTCCTATTGTTGTCTATACATCCATGAATCAAGGTCTGGATGCAACCCGTGTTCGTGAGGCTCCGGTTGAGCTAAATGTTCAGCAGCTCCTTCGTCTTGACCCGTTTGAAAACATGGTCTGTTTTTGCTCCTCTAGCTTTTCTGTTTCAGGATTAGTTCTCCATAAATTGTTATTGCTAATCCTATGTGTCCTTATTAATGCAGAACAAACCCTTCATTTGTACTGTCTCTATTGGGCGGTTGGGCTCTGACCAACGTTGGTGGTTTCTCTCATGTGAAGGCTGTCGTAAAACTGCTTATGTTAATGGACGCCAATTCCGTTGCTCAGACCGTACATGTGCTTCTATTGCGGCAGAACCGACGTACGTTTTCCGCCCACATTTATTGTCTAGTTATGCCATAGGAATAATGAATTAGTATACTGGTCACTGAGGTCACTTTGTTAGGTTCGCTACCCAACTGGTCTACTGATATTGGCTTGTGTTAGTTTGCTTGCCAATTAATTTTATCTTTTGTTCTCCCTGTAAAGAAATATAAGCGCGTTGAAATCACTGCTTTGGTGATCTAAACGGCCTTATGTTCCTTTACAAATGGAGTATTAGGCATTAGAAATTGCCCATCACTTTTTGCTGGGCGTGTGGTTGACATGTTTTTATTAGCAGCGTCAGTGGGGTGCCCTATAATGCATGTTCAAACTCATTACATTCTATTTGCTAGGTACTGTATCTGCACCTTTGCAAATGATGGCACGGCTGAAGCTGAGATCATGTTCTTTGAGAAAGTTGCTAGGGCGGCAGTAGGGAAACCGCTCTTGACCTTGCTCAGTCAGAGATACCCTGGGTATTCAGAAGTACATGAATTCGCACAGATGGCAGTATCTGACCAAGGAGCTCCTGTGGAGGTTTCTCGCATGGTAACAAAGAAATATCGCCTGGTGGTTACTATCTTACGCAAGAGCATTGCACCTACAAGCCACCAGCTCTCCTTGCAGGTTAGTAGGATTGAGCATACCTTCAAACCTGAACTTGGTCCATTGGGCTTTGGTCATGGTGCTGGAACTTCCGGACCATCATCGTCTGGTGGGAGCTCAGTTGGAGGTTCCCTTGCCATACAATCTTCATCATCGCTTCCACTGAACACACCTTCATCAAAGGATGTGCATGGTTCTGGAGGCACTGCTTTAACCCAGTCGGCTATGGACGAGGTATGCTCATTGTTGTTGTGTTGGATAACTGCTCCTCTTTTATTTGGCTGACCATTACATGAAAACAGCTCAACACTCCTATTGCTGCGATGAAAGGCAAAAGTGCTTCCCTTTCTCCAACAGGGTCAGTACATTGTTCTTCTTGCCCCAGTTACACGTTTCTTGTGTGCATTGTTAGTAACACAAATTCTGTTTTCCTGTTCCGGTACAGGAAATCACCATGCCCCAAAAGTTCTAGGCGTAAGCTCCCGTTTGTCTCCCCGGTGAAGGGCAATGAAAATGACAAAATTCAAGGCATAGTTGATCCTCCTCTCAACACTACAGATGTGATCATCACTGAGGTTACAACCACTGTTAGTATTTCTATTGGATCTAGCTTCCTCTTTGTTTTTTCTGTTTGTTTCCTCTTGCACAGTTCCTAATGGTCAACTACGCCCTGTCACAGGGATCTAAACTAACAGATGTTGATGCTGATGCTCCTACCACTGCACCTGCTAAGACCATGGAAACTGCGGTTACTGAGCCACATAAGCTTAAGAGGTAAGCCCTCTCTATGCAATCAATCATAAAACACTATTATCTACCTGTACAAGCTGGAAATCATAAAGAATTTAGCACTGGAGAACCCCATACAATAAAGCTTCTGTTACTATAGCAATTGCAGTTTTGATGCTTAGGTTTCTTTATTTTACTTGTTGGATTTCTGCTTCTGTTTATATAGCATATGAATATGTGTTTCTGATGCAATCCTTTTGCTGGAAACTTGCTGATATTAGGGCTGCTGCTACTGCTGCAAAGGCCGTTTCATCAAAAAAGCTAAAGTAGTGCCTGATTCACGCTTTGGGATGAGCGTGCGTGTCTCGTACGTCCATTCCTGCAACCCATGGTCCCTTTGCTGGTTTGTTCGTGCCTTCCTTTTGGTTATTTTGCCACTGCCATGCTTTACATTGTGTTGTCTTTTACATAATAAAAAACCAGAACTGTTGTTATTTTTTTAGAAAATTGGTTAGTGTTTGATACATGTAGTTGCTTCATTGATTTATCATTGCCTTCTGCCTTTCATATGAACTGATACATTTGTTCATGTCCACGCCAATGTTATTAATTTATTTTAGAAAATTAGTTAGTGTTTCCATGATGCATGTAGTACCTTCATTGATTTAGCCTTGCCTTCTGCCTTTCATATCCACTGATATATTTGTTCATGTCTACGCCTTCTATCAATAACTGATGGACTGCGTATATAATGGCCTTTATTATGATGGCAATTTAAACCTTATAAACTTGTCGATGCCTTGTCTTACGGAATGTCATGTCTTTTTCATCAGGTTGTTTTGTATATAGAAGCTCGCCACTTTAGCCCTCGCTGCTTTGGCCCTTGCTACTAAAGCCTCCGCTCGCAAGGAGAAGTGAAGACTGGTTCGCCGTTGCTGTCTTCAGGCACCTGTCTTTGCACCCTTTTGAACACGCTGCTACTACGTTTCTAGCGTGTTTGCAAACCCAGTCTTTGGCGCTCAGAGCCATGTCAAAGTTCTGTTGATACACTTCCCTATTTAAGATCGGAACTAAGCTACTTTCATGTCTGTAAATATCGTTGTTGGCCTTTCCTGCTATCCCCTGCCTCCTCAATGACTATTTCTATCCATTGTAAATATACGTTCGGCCATGCTACCTAATGTATCTATTACTACCAGTGCAATGTTAGTTGTTCTGAAGATTATGTCTGTATGCACCTGCTTGTCCCGAAGATTTGCCCACTTATGGTTGTGCCTTCTTGCCAATGGTTATACCCATAACAGATCACTTGCCTTTTTATCCAGCTTCTCTATTCAGGTTACTGAGAGATGTCTTTTCTACATACAACTTCACTGAAGATAATGATCCTAGGTCTAGCTATTGTCAACCTTTCCATGGCAAATGTTGTGTTGTTTCCTATGCAAATGCACTGTGTTAACTTTTGCCTCTGCTTAGTTTTCATCCCCTTCTTAGGTAACTGGTTTTTGCACTGTTGTATACCTGCTGCAATGTATCATGTAGATGCACGCTAATTAGAACTGGGTTGTTCCTTTTAGCTTTCTTTCAATTCCAATGGGAATTAGGAATTAAGAATTCACCTCAGTATTAAGTACAGAGAAAATAGATTATTTTCCACAAGTTATCATAACAGTTTTCATTTAAGTTTTCGATGCCTTCACATGATTTAAGTTTCAGTAGGACCATCATTTTTCTTCCAGTATAACCATAAAATATTTGTTAAGTGTTCCTTGACCCAAACCTAAGATAAGTATGTAAAACCGAGAACTTCTGGTCCCATTCTGTCATGGTCACGGGTTACTCCCAAAAAACCTTTTCACTTACAACTTATCACAGTATATGTACAACATGCTGCTGCTATAATATTTCTTTGGGCAACCTGTCCACACGAAAGCACATCCTGATATTACAATGAAGAGGCTGGGATGGGGAATATCTTTGCTTAATGCTTGAACAACTATTACACTACTACCTTAAATGAATAGTTTCCTCAGCATGCTTGACAAGTTAGCCTAACAAAATTAATAAATTACATTCTTTCTTACCTATAGTGAACACATGACAGCAACTAATCTAAGTTACTCTTTATTTGTATCGTCAGATTTCCGTGATGGCACCTGTTCGTATACCAGCGAAGGCCCTTTTCGATGATATGCTAGAGTAACTTGAGCTGCCAAAAGCAATCTACTCAACGCATAAGGCAAGAACCATTGGCCTAGAAGCAACAGTTGAGTTCTATCCATCTGCACATCGTTTGACCAATGGGACCAATAAAAAAAACTTTTCCATTTATGTATCTGGAACAATGGAAGAGGCTGAAGATCGCCTTGCGACTGAAGCTCTTAAATACATGGGATATTGTCATAACAAAGTACTGCAGGACTTCAACTATGATAAGTTGCAGTTTGTTCAGCAGAAGAATAAATCACTGATGCATGAACTAAAAGAAAAAAGATGGCATAATAGAATATGTAAGTGATGGCTGGAGCAACAGTTTGGGCAGTGAACACACGACGGTTACCGAGCTTCACAATATACTGGAGACTAATTTCAGCCCTGGGTCAACACATGCAGACAACGGTATAAATCATGCCTTACATCGCGTGAAACATGCTGCCGAGAACCTTGATGATGCAGCCTTACAAGCTGAGGATTCTCTCCAGAAAATAAACAAATATACCTGGAGTTTAGATGATGAGTTCATTGAACCAAAAGACTACATCTCCTACTTACTCACTACTAACATCACTTCTAACTGGTTTCTTGCGCCATCAGCGCAACCGGGTCATCTAGTGGAGAGAAATAGCGAGGCATCAAGAGAGCCAACCAGCAAGTTATACGCTGAGAAAAAAAGAATCCAGGGTCCTAGGCTGGGAAATGACTATTATACATAGTACATGCATCACATCGATCATCGAGCTTATCATCCTGTAAGGCCTCGAGGTTTTCCTCCCTTCCAAGTGTCCGAAGCCCTAGAAGAAGCAGGTGCGGCCATCAGAAACACGCAGTAGCCTCCCACCAACACACCCGGCGCCGTCGAGAAGGATCTTGTTTCTTGTGGGGGGTCAAGTGTAGTATGCCTGGAGTTCGTAGTGCCCACTAGACATCATTGGCAAGTTATAGAAGTCTTTCTCTCTTCTGAGATATCATTGGTCAGTGCAGCGAGGGGCAACCATCATTTCTATTGCTCTGTAAAGAAAAGATAGGTCAAGGGTCTTGCTCCACCCAATGGAGATAAAGCACGGGGATCCGTTAAGGGCGTATTGAATCGATAAGAAGCACTTGAATTCTAGTGGGCCCGGCTACCCAACACTAGCCCCGGATCATTTATGTATTATCAATTGATAGTAGGGGCAGGCAGGGGAAACTCTTTATATCAGTTAAGTAAACTACTGATTGTATTGTGGGTTGGGATCCTACTTCTATAGCAAAGTAAAGAAGTGTGGAATGCGCTATCTCAAAGTAAAGAAGTGTGGCTTGATAGATAAGTTGCACAAACCTTTGAGCTCGATACGATATAGTCTAGCGATTAGTTCATAGACGGGAAGCTCCATTCTCCCATTGTTCGGGACTCTCATTGTTCTGTTCAGAAAGTAGTCGGCATCTTCCTTTATTCAATTAGCAAGGCAGTGCTGGTTGATTTCATCATTTCTAGGTATACCCTCTCCCTTTTCTACGAAGGTTTGCTGCTCCGCCTGCACCAGTGAATTATTCTATTCTTCTCCCTTGGTTCAGTCTGTGGGGAAATCAGAATTCACCATTAAATCATGTGGATCAGCTCCCTTACATAATAATATTTCACTGTATCAGCTACGAGGGGAAAATCTGAAAGACAGAGGATAGAGAGTGAGAGAAAGAGTGTGAGACTTGCGCCGCTCTCCATTTCGAGGGGATTTCGATGATTCTGGGGTGATTGAACTATTTCTTTACCTGTTCAATTTCTAACGAATCAAGATATTCTCTTGTTCCGGTATAAATAGTAGCTATCTGCTCTTCCACTGGGAGAGGATTTGCCTGGGATTATTTAAGCAATTCCCTTAATCGTCGACCCGTTGCCAATTGATTCTAACTTGTTTTATCGAGAGCAGAGGCGAATTGTGCAAAGGCTTGTAACTCTGCGAATTGAGCTAGTTCCAATTTTGATTTGCCAGCTACTTGTTTCATGGCTTTAATTTGAGCCGCGGATCCTACTCTGGAAACAGAAATACCCACATTAATAGCGGGTCGAATTCCGTCATTGGATAGATCCGCAGATAAGAATATTTGTCCATCTGTAATGGAGATTACATTAGTAGAAATATAGGCAGAAACATCTCCAGATTGAGTCTCTGCAGTCTGGTGACTGTCTCAAGCAAGACCCCACCTCACACAAGATGTAGTAATTTCCATGTGTGCAAAGAAAAGGAAAAGGCGTGGACGCTCAAAAACCATAATAATAACAAGGTTAATAATTGTCGACAATATAGTGCGTAGTACATGCACAAATGCAGTCAAATAATTCTCTCTTCCTACCTTCCATCTCCGGAATAATTCTAGAACAAGAAGTCTATCTATGTACTAGTACAAAGCTAGCGTTGTTGGGTAGATGAGATCCGACGTACTCTTCTCTTCTTCTTCTCACCTCCTTTGCGTCATCATCGGCTACTCCGCTCCCAGCCCCCCAGTGGGGCGGAGAGGCCAACATAAACGAGTGCTCCTACCCCGGCTACACCGCCGGCGACGGCAGTAAAAGCAGCATCCACGCACCTCCTCTTCCTGCGTACATCGTAGCACGATCACCACACGTTTGCCATCAGTATCTATATAGACGTGCGCCACTCGATCGATCACGGATGCATGCACTGGAAATTAAATTGAATTTAACAAGAGAGATCATCGACGAGAAGATTGGTTAACGAGCTACTCACCACCTGGCGACGCGTCGCCCAATGGTTGTGGTGGACATGGTCTGCCGTTGCAGGGTGATCAAACCATTGGAGGAGTCGCGGCCGGCGGTGCCCGGGAGGCGACACGACGCCTGCAGTGTCGCCGGGCTTCGCAGCGTCGCGAGGACGACGGTGGACCGGAGCGCCGCTGCCGCCATGAAGCTTCTTCTTCGGTCGGACCGTACGTGTCGGAGAGATCCAACACGTCTGACTCGGGGTTGCTCGCTCGAGAGGACACGGCGGGCACGTTGGGGTAGACGATCTCTCGTGGCTATCTAGGACAGTGGCCTGTTTGGCGCGTGGACACCTTGGATCTAGGAAGAAATTAGAGCATCTCTAGCAGATCCCTTGAAGCAACTCCAACGGGCCGACCCGAACGAACGACGCTTCTGTCTGTTTTTTGTCCGTTTGGGTCGGCCGCCCGCCCGGCGTCCACCCACTTTTAGATTTGGATCGGCAGTGCGCCCAACGCGCCGACCCATTTCATGACCACGCGCGCTGTAGATCATGCCAGCGGCCATTGTCGTCGTCCTGGTTTTGGCGCTCCAGCGCGCGGGGGAAATCGGCCTAGCGCGCGCTGGTTTTGGCGCTCCAGCGCGCGGGAAAGGTTCGCGTGCGCGCCGCGGCCGGCGCTCGTTATAAGAAGGCGCTTCCTTCAAACTCTGTCCGCCGCCCACTCGTCTCGCCCCCTCTCACTAGCCTCGCCGCCTCTGCGCCACCGTGTCGATTCGCCGCCTGGGCGCTTCGGATTTTCGCGGAGTCCGCGAGCGCCGCTCCGGCGCCTTCTCCTCCGAAATCTAGTTTGGCGAGAAACGCCTCATCCTCGGCACCTTCGACACCGCAGAGGAGACGGCCTGCGCGCATGACGCAGCGGCGTGGCGCCTCCTGAGGCCTCGTCGGGAGATGGATTTTCCCAACGTGTCGAGCCAGCGGGCACAGGATCTCGCGCCTCTCCCGCGGATTTTCACCGACGAGGATCGTCGTGCCCACCGGAGGCGGCAGCGTCTCCTCGCCATCGCCGAGATGGACGTGGAAGCCATGATGGTGTGGCGCGAATGCTTCCCACGGGATATCGTCGACGAGCGCCAGTTCTACAAGTAAAGGAGGACGGAGAGGGAGGCGAGGAGGACGGAGCGAGCTGCCTATCGGGAGGACAAGCGTGCGCAGAAGCAGGCCGCTCAATTGAAACTGGAGCTACGAGAAACGTCGGCGTGGTACTTCGAGGACGAGCAGTATGCTGACGCCTACATTCAGACGTCGGAGGAGGACATTAACGAGTTAGAGTCGGAAAGCGACGAGTAGTTGGTCTTCTCTTTTATATGTGTACGCTAGAACTATCTATGTATCCTTTTTCTATCGGAAAAAATGGCCGGCGGCGTCGGCGACGAAGCAGGCGGGCGAGGGTGTGTTGTTGGTTGTGGAGAGGCCAATGTGCCACCGACCAGCGGGCACGGGGAGGAGAGGGGGCGAGCGCGCGCGTCCGTCTTGTGTCCGCGCCGACGCAAATCCGACTCAAAAATGGGCCGGGAATGGGTCGGCAGGCGGACGAAAGCGGACGCGCGTCCGTTTGGGTCGGCGCGTTGGGCCAACTTTTCTGTCCGCGCCGACCCAAACGGACGGCGGCGGACGAAATGGGTCGCCCCATTGGAGTTGCTCTTGTATCGCGAACCCTTATAGTACAATTAAAGTTTGTGAATGCGGGGTCTGTTCAGCCGCAGCCCGCGTCAAGCCGCAAAACAGATGGTTTTTTCTGAATTTGACACATGTGTCATATATTATACAGAATTATGAATTCAATCCAATGTAAAATATAAATATTATGATACAACAATCATCCCAATTATAATAATTATTCAAATCACCGAATCAAACTAATAATTTGATACAAGAATTGTCCCGAATACAACAATGATACAAATCACACATGAATTAAATGAAATGAATGTAAAAATGCCAGGTTTTACCGCCATGCCTTTGCCAATGATGCTCAATGAGATCCTTCTGAAGCTGATGGTGGGTGTTTGCATCTTCAATCTGTCGGTATGTCTGAAGGAATGCTTGTATGCAGTCAGATTATGTAGCTGGCTTCACATGGCTACCGATATTGTCGTAGAAGAACTTCAAGTTCATGTCCCTCTCATCTTCGATGATCATGTTGTGAAGAATCACCCAACATGCATGTCATGATGTTGTTCAAGGTTCGCTTGACCCAAAAACGAGCAGAACCACAAACAATGACAAACCTAGATTGTAAAACCCCAAAAGGCTCTTTCAATATCTTTTCGGCAACCTTTTGTACCTTTGTAAATTCATATGCTTCCTGGTCTTGAGCTTTTTGATGCTCTTGACAAATGTACACCAAGAAGGGTAAATACCATCTGCAAGATAATACCCCTTTGTGTACTCATGCCCATTCACCGTGTAGAAGCATCACCACTAGCAAGTCTCGCAAACTAATGGGACTGTTGCAACACATAAATATCATTGAGAGTACCCGCCATACCAAAAAAACAATGCCAAATCCATAAATCCTCAGATGTTATGGCCTCTAGCACAATATTGCATAACGAGACTTGCCACAATACTGCCCGTGTCATGCATTCAGACAGTTTTTCCAAGTCGAATGCATGCAATCAACGCTTCCAAGCATGCCGGGCCAACCACGCCTCTCATTTGCTTCCATCAACATTTTCGTGTCTTCCTCGTTGGGTGCATGAAGATAGACAGGACCAAAGACGCGGATTATCACTTTGGCACAACTACACACTGACTCAATCGTAGTATCTTCGCCAATGCGAAGATATTCGTCGGCATAGTCAGCCGGAATGCCATATGCAATCACCTGCATAGCTGCCAAGATTTTTTGGTATTCATTAAAGCCCAACAAGCCCTCGGCATGTCTCTTTGAGTAAAAAACCCAAGAATTGGCCTTGCAAGCTTGCATTGTTTTTACGAAGAGGGATCGGCGCATTCGATACCTTCTCCGGAAGAGGTGCGGCGGATACGTAGGATTGTTTGCGAAGTATTCTTGCATCAACATCATGTTCCCGAGATGGCAGATGCGAGAGATGCAAAGACGGCCGACGTTCGATCCTCGCCGTCTCTTTCGGTTCGGATCCTCGAGCTCCTTCACGGCGAGAACTGCCACTACCATCTGTTGCCTTTTTCTCTCGAGCAGCGACTCTACGACCTCGTCGTCGGACGAGGACGAATCCTCGAGCAAAAATTCCTCGCAAGGGCTCAAATCCATATACAAATCAACTCGAGCTTGCATAAACGGAAATTCATCTAAAAATCATTCGCTAAGTCGAACTAGAACGGGGCAAAAAGGGGGACTCACCGCCCGCGGTCGATCCGGGGTGGCGGCGACCGAGGGGCGGCTCGGCTCGGCGAATCTGGGGCGGGCGGCGACACGGCGGCGATCGATCCAGGTCGTGTGGTGGCCCGGCGGCGTGATTCTGTCGGCAGATATGGCCAGAATCGAAAGCGGCGGGCGGGTGGCGACGGTGCCAAGTGGCTGCGGGGTGGGGTGGGGAATGCGTGCGCTGAAATGTCCCTCCCGTCAACGCTTTCGCGAGATACAGGGCGCCGACATGGCGGGGGTAGGGAGGAGGTGGAACTGTGTTTCCGCGGGTTGGAGGGGGCAATTTACCACACCCCTAAAAAAATTAAGGGTCGGACGCGTTTACCCTTTCTGTTCGGGCCATTTTCTACGCCAAACTGTAAATTGATGATTATTTTGTGGGTCCGCTCGATATAAAGAGTCTGCTAGGCAAGGCTGGTAGGTGAGTGCCCCTGCGCACTTATCCCTTCAGTTTTTGTGCTTTGGTTTCACACAACGACGAATCCAAAGAAAGTGGGGGCTAGGTTGCCATGCGAGTTTCTCAAATCCTTTCGGATTCTAAAGAAAAATATTAAATATCTTTAAATCTACATGAAAAGAATGAATGTACTTAGCCTCTTTCCAACTTGCTCAGAACCATTATAGTTCTGTGAGAAATTTGTATTCGACTGCTAATTTTGAAAATTTGTATATCATTCTAAAAATCATGAATGTCCAACTTGCTCAAAACCATTCTAGTTTGGTGAGAATTTTGTATTCGTCTGTTAATTTTGAAAATTTATATATCATTCTAGAAATCATGAGTGTACAACCACACTACCTTCCTGATGCATTGTCCCGCGAATATAACCATTTTTATAATAATAACTGATAATCAATTCTACTTCGACTACAACTTAACAGAAGTATAAATTTGACCATGCATCACACCACCACAATTTACAGAAGTATTGTCTTTGCTTCCCGACCGCTACTATAAAGATTTGGGCAGCGACCAGTGGTGCTACAGAGGCATGAAGGAGGAAGATCGTGAGCGAATGAAACACGGTTTGAGTGCCCATACTCAGCAGAAACCTGTACGGGTGGTCAGGGAGGTTGGGGAGGCATGGAAGCGAGGCCACAGACCTCGGCGGCGATCGCCGGAGCTAGAGGCCACGGGAGCGTTGCTCATCGATATGTGGCTTGAATACAAGGCAGCGGAAGCTTAGGAAGCGTAGCAGGGAGCTGAGGGGGCGGAAGGAAGAGGAGGAACTTGCCAGAGCAGCAGATCGAGGAGCCATATCGGAGCACTAGAGTTTGGGAAGACAAGAGGGCACTGATGATTGGTTGTTATTCGTGTCGACTCCTCCTATAGGAAGGGTAAATAGCGACGTGGTTGAGCTAACTAACATGGTGGCTGCCCTAGGGTTGTCGTTGTTCGTGAGAACAAGGGATGACGCTGGCAGTGTTGAGCTCTTGTTGTGAGCAAAGAAACTATAGACTGGTAGAGGCTCTAGGTTAGACAAAAAAAATGGCATCAGATGGACGGATTAGCTCGTGCGTGCGTGGGGGCGAGATCTGACTTTTGAATCGTTGTTGCGTCTATTTTCCGTTCTTATTTATTTCTCTATACACCGACAAGTGGGACTCATATGTCATAGGGAGATAGACAAGCAGGGTGTGGCCTACTGGCACATTGCTGGCTCGCCAAGTCAGCACATTTAATGGCTATGGTCGGCGAATGCATTATATTGCACAGTTAGCCAATTGTGTGCACCAGAAATCTGTATTCTACAAGTTCAGACGCTAATTAAAGCGAACATGCAAATCAAGTATTTTTATTTTTTTGAGAAATCTCGTTGGGGGGTCGGTCGTGGACGGCCTGTTTGTTGAGCAGACCTGGCCTTATGGCATACGGGCCCATGGTAGTCCACGTACAATAATTGGCCTCTATCTGTTGAGTATGCTTGACCTCAAAAAATAAAAAAACTGTGGAGTATGCCAATGTTACACCTTTTACCAATCCACCAGTGCTAATTTTGTTACTAATCAGCCATGTTTTTATCATACATTTTTCATAACAAAATTTAAGATCTGTGTGGCTCTATTGGCGGACAGGGAAGTTCATGAATCAACGAGTGAAAAAAAATGTATTCACATTTTCCTGTGACATAGTACTTTTTAGAAGAAAAGAAAACTTCCCCAAACATTCCGCGTCACCTGACCATTTAAATGGAGTGGCAAAAAAGCTACTCTTTTTTGTGGGCCCAAAATCAGTACACTTGCATTGTAGTACATATATCGATATTTCCTTTGTATGGAGTTTTTGGTACATATGTCCAAAAAGAAACAAGAAAAGAACTATACAAATCTATTAACCCTGATCTACAAATGGCCATAAGCTCTTACATGCAGCTCTATGAAGGAGAAGCTCCAGCTCAACTTTGAACTCCCTTATAGGCAGTTACATAAATTGGGTTGTTGATGTCTAAAAATGCATGCACATCTTCTATTCTTAAATAGTTGCAACCCAGTATCTAATTTTTCTCTTCATGCAGCAATGCTACATCATCAAGTCATGCATGTAGTCATGAGTTACTTTTGCATTAATTTATTCATGCAAAGCATGGCACCTCATCAACTCATGCATGCATGTTTTTTTATGAACTTAGTCATGCATAATACTCTTACATTGTTTTAGTTTATTTAGCACTTCATTTTTAACAAGATTCTCGCAGCAATCGTGTGGGGGCATCATCTAGTTCCATATAATGCAGTAACCTATCATGATCAACTCCATAAAAAAAAGGGCCGCCTCAAAGAACGCTTTAAGTTGTGATCCATTTTGTGGCAAAGGATAAAATGTTGAAGCTGAGAGAAGGACATAGGCAAGCCCATTAATCTTGAGCAAATTTATAGCTAAAGAAGAGATGTTCTTAGGTTTCAAAGCATGGTTCCACACATAATGCAAGCATGGTCTCAAGGGAAAAAATATTTTCTCTGCAGCATTACCCTCACGTTCAACCGATCAGAAAGTAACAGCCAGAAAAACAACTTGTGCTTCTTTTGACAACAGGTCTCCAAAATCCATGAGAAGGCCCGATGAAGCTGAGTAGAATCACAAGACTAATGGTATGCCCTAGAGACCGAGAAGGTACCCCACCATGGGTCATTCCGGACATTCGTAGTAGTGGTTAACTGAGGGTCGTCAAGCTTGGTATAAAGAGTGCGTAGATGATTGAATGCTTCCACAAAAAGAGGCGGATTGAAATGCACCGACAAAGGCCTTTGTCTGATGTGACTCATAAATATTTTAGAGTTTCTAACAAAGGAGAAAATATGAGGTAGACCCCATGTAAAGGATATCCATCCCGTTCATCTATCCGAAGTTCAATTGTTGCTCCAGAGTGAAGATTACATGTGTCAAATCATTTGTATTCTGGTAGAAATTTTAGACAATGTTGCCACAAAAATTAGCAATCTGATTGTATGGCAGGGGGTAACTGATGGTGATAATGTTGGGGAACGTAGCAGAAATTCAAAATTTTCTTCCCATCACCAAGATCAATCTATGGAGTTTACTAGCAACGAGAGGGAAGGAGTGCATCTACATACCCTTGTAGATCGCGAGCGGAAGCGTTCAAGAGAACGGGGTTGATGGAGTCGTACTCGTCGTGATCCAAATCACCGATGATCCTAGCGCCGAACGGACGGCACCTCCGCGTTCAACACACGTACGGAGCAGCGACGTCTCCTCCTTCTTGATCCAGCAAGGGGGAAGGAGAGGTTGATGGAGATCCAGCAGCACGACGGCGTGGTAGTGGAAGTAGCGGGATTCCAACAGGGCTTCGCCAAGCGCTGCGGGAGGAGGAAGATGTGTCACGGGAGGGAGAGGGAGGCGCCAGGGCTTGGGTATTGCTGCCCTCCCTCCCCCCACTATATATAGGGCCAAGGGAGAGGGGGGGCGCAGCCTTGGCCCTTCCTCCAAGGAAGGGTGCGGCCAGGGAGGAGTCCATCCTCCCCAAGGCACCTCGGAGGTGCCTTCCCCCTTTAGGACTCTCCCTTTCCCTTATCTCTTGGCGCATGGGCCTCTTGGGGCTGGTGCCCTTGGCCCATATAGGCCAAGGCGCACACCCCTACAGCCCATGTGGCTCCCCCGGGGCTGGTGGACCCCCTTGGTGGACCCCCGGACCCCTTTCGGCACTCCCGGTACAATACCGATAATGCGCGGAACCTTTCCGGCGACCAAAATAAGACTTCCCATATATAAATCTTTACCTCCGGACCATTCCGGAACTCCTCGTGACGTCCGGGATCTCATCCGGGACTCCGAACAACTTTCGGGTTACCGCATACTAATATCTCTATAACCCTAGCGTCACCGAACCTTAAGTGTGTAGACCCTACGGGTTTGGGAGACATGCAGACATGACCGAGACGTTCTCCGGCCAATAACCAACAGCGGGATCTGGATACCCATGTTGGCTCCCACATGTTCCACGATGATCTCATCGGATGAACCACGATGTCGGGGATTCAATCAATCCCGTATACAATTCCCTTTGTCAATCGGTATGTTACTTGCCCGAGATTCGATCGTTGGTATCCCGATACCTTGTTCAATCTCGTTACCGGCAAGTCTCTTTACTCGTTCCGTAACACATCATCCCGTGATCAACTCCTTGGTCACATTGTGCACATTATGATGATGTCCTACCGAGTGGGCCCAGAGATACCTCTCCGTTTACACGGAGTGACAAATCCCAGTCTCGATTCGTGCCAACCCAACAGACACTTTCGGAGATACCTGTAGTGCACCTTTATAGCCACCCAGTTACGTTGTGACGTTTGGTACACCCAAAGCATTCCTACGGTATCCGGGAGTTGCACAATCTCATGGTCTAAGGAAATGATACTTGACATTAGAAAAGCTCTTAGCAAACGAACTACACGATCTTGTGCTAGGCTTAGGATTGGGTCTTGTCCATCACATCATTCTCCTAATGATGTGATCCCGTTATCAACGACATCCAATGTCCATGGTCAGGAAACCGTAACCATCTATTGATCAACGAGCTAGTCAACTAGAGGCTTACTAGGGACATGGTGTTGTCTATGTATCCACACATGTATCTGAGTTTCCTATCAATACAATTCTAGCATGGATAATAAACGATTATCATGAACAAGGAAATATAATAATAACCAATTTATTATTGCCTCTAAGGCATATTTCCAATAGATAATAGGCTTTCAGATTATCTTCACCCATGGAAATTCATCAACATTGAAGAAATTATGAAGGTGTTTTAGCAGAAGCCGTTTGTTTTCCAAAGTTAGTTGGGTAAATCCATGGCCTCCAAATTCTTTAGGTTTACAAGGAGTGGGTTTTTCTTCGTAAGAGCATTGCCTCTTCATGGACAATGTCTTCTATTCTTATCAATTTTCTGAATCACACCTTCGTGAATGAAGACGAAGCTTAGATATATAATCCACCAATTGAAGTTTTCCATCATAGGTAATAAAATCTACACAACTCTACAATTAATCTCTTTTCAGCTGTTTGTACGAAGGGTAAAAGATGATTCATCTTAGGTCTAATGAGACCAGGGCAGACCAAAGTAGGTGAAAGGGAAGCTTCCAGCCAGACATTGGAGTACTTCTGTTAGTGCAACGACATTCTCCTCTCACACATTAATAGGAAAAAGATTTGATCTACTACAATTAATCTTCAGATGCGTACTTACTCATGGTGGATGAAAATTTTCTGAGACCATGACCAATGTACGTTATCCGAGACCATGGTGGAACTTTGTTTGAAGGGTTGTTCCCCCGTCGAGTGCTTGCTCGACAGGACCTGGATGTGAACTACTTGGTTTAGGGTTTAGGCGGAAGGGGGCGTCCGGTGGGGCCCAGTCCAGAGAGTAGAAGGAACCCTATAGAAGGATAAGGGAGAGCCATGGGATGGTAGGCTTGGACTGGACGACGGCTTCAACCTAGGCTTGACATTGGCTAGGATAGGCTAGTTCATCTTCCCTTTCCTCTGTTCTCCATCTTCCTCTTGATTCCCCCATTGTAAACAAATTGTAATCTTAGAATCCATGTCAGTTGAGTGAACTGGTAGAGAGACCCTCACAACATTCCCTTCTTGTGGTGAGCTGCAACTACCATGACGCAACGTTGGGGCCCTTGTTCCATGTTTTGTAGAGAGAAAGGATTGTGCCCCAATGTATCAATATTTGGATTATAAAAGGTGTATGTTTATAGGCACACATATAGTACTAGGTTGCTCCGATTGCCATGCCACTTGGATCCCACCGTCGGTGCTTTAATTCAGGCACCCTCATGCTTCCACACAGATAGTTTCAAGCATGGTGGCGATAGTGGACCTCTCCCAACCGAGTATGGCAATGTTATGCTTTTCACATATCCGCCATCCATGAGCATAATTAAGGAGGATAGCCCCCTCTTCGGTGGAATGGGCTAGTTTGTGAGAATTCAAGTCTAAATTGGAGTTAAGATTAAACTCCTAACAAATGTGTCTTTACAAAACCGAACATGCGCATTGCTCTTTTTTTTGGGAAAAAACTTCTAATCTATTCATCATCTATCAAGGCAGTATAATGAACGCCAAAAGTAACTAAAAATCATATCCAAATTCATAGGCCATGTAGCGACGACTGCAAGCACTGAAGCGAGCCGAAAGGCGCCGCCGCCATCAAGCAGAGTCGAAGAACTGTGGTTAGGCCTCATAGGATCAGCGCACGAAAACATCAACCGTCGCAGCTGAAGATAATTGCTGATCGAAGCGATCCAACCCACAGAGCACGGGTGACGGGCCTACACTATGGTTCTTTTGACCCTTCTTTTTGCAGAAACTTTTAATAACATGCTGCCCCACAAAGATCAGTGAAACATCGAGCGAAAAACTTTCATCTCAAGGTGGAGTGGCTACACTGTGTATTCCCATTTCACATGACCATTATTTTTTGAGAAACAAAGAACTTTTGAGAATTCCGAGGACTTGACTATTTGGATGGTAAAAAAAGATAAAGGGCAGACAAAAAGGCCGGAGGTTGAGTCAAAGATGGAAGAGCGTGCCATGCATGCATGCAAGCCAAAGCCGCTCGCTCCAGCTTTCCTTCACATGAATCAAAGCTACGTACGTATTGGTAGCTGGCGCGGTCAGTCAAACCAAACCCCGAACATCCCGCGCTCGCGCACCCCGATAAGTTCGACCACTCCATCCTCTGCTGCTCACTCGCACTCAACAACCTGGACTGCTTCCTCTCCCCGATCACATCTCCAGACCACCGGATCGCGCGCGCGCCGCCAGGTACCGAGCGCCGGCCATGGCGGTGCATGGCGGGTACACGGAGCACTTCGTGGGCAGGGTGTCCAGCCTGGCCCGCCGCGTCTCCCGCGCCACCCGCCGCCTCCTCCGCCACCGCCTCCGCTACGGCGTCAGCGCCTCCTCCTCCTCCTCCTCATCGCGCAGGAAGACGCGACCCGTCGTCGACCCCGCCGGCAGCGGCGGCGGCGGCGTCGCCGAATCGCGGCGGCAGCCGGCGGGCGGCGTTGTGCCGGCGGCGGACGGCAAGGGAGACGTCGCCGACGCCGACGCCGAGAACGAAGAG
Source organism: Triticum aestivum (assembly GCF_018294505.1). NCBI lineage: Eukaryota > Viridiplantae > Streptophyta > Magnoliopsida > Poales > Poaceae > Triticum > Triticum aestivum. The sequence continues at coordinate 488,100,153 of NC_057796.1, forward strand.
GACGACGGCATCTGGCGGCGCGCGATCCTGATGGGGGGCCGGTGCCAGCCGCTGGACTTCGCGGGGGCGATCCACTACGACAGCTTCGGCCGCCGCCTGGCGCGCCCGCCCTCGGCGGCGCCGCGCTGCGCGTCGTCGCTGTCGTGCCGCTCCTCCGACAGCCTCGCCACCTACCTCGAGACCACCGAGGTGTGATCCATGGACGGGGCTGCACGCCGTCGATCTGCTTCTTCTTCTTCTTCTTCCGTCGTTCGATTGCTGCTCCGGCCCGCCCGAATCATAAGAGAGAGATGTGTGGCGATCGCGCGTTGCTAGCTACAATAGATTCATTAGCAGTAATTCGGTCTTTCTCTGGCTAGGTTTTTTGTTGATTAATTTGCACATAATGAGTAGAACGATTCTTTCTCGTTCCAATATTTTTTTGACGCGATTGTTTCCGGGCTTATAATTAATGAGTAACAGAAGCACCCGCGTGCGATTTGTTCCTGTCTTCTTCTTCTATTTGTTTCAGTAGAACACACAGTGAATGGCGCAACTTCGATCTACTCGTGTAAAAATCTTGTTGCGCTCTTCTTTTGTTGATCAGTTGGATCACCCGCTTTTTTCTCGGTGCGATGGGTGATGCTCTTGGCAATGTATAGATTTCACCTGTGTTGTCCATTCAAGTTCAACCAACAATGCATGACGGTGAAGTTCTTATACTCCAACTTCAAGAACACACTGCACGCACGGGGAGGCTAGAAAAAAAAAACTTCAACACTGCCCCTTGGATGATACACCATCGATGAGACTTTGCGCCACGGTTGCGGATGAGCGCGTCGGGTTAGGGCTCGAAGCGTTTGTGTTCATGGAACCAAGAGTGAATGTTGGCCTACAATGTTGTGCCCTTTTGCTCTGTGTCATAGATCGGATCGGTGGTAGTGGCCAACCATGCATCACACAACAACTCGTCCTCCCGTATGTTGAAGCTTTCTACTCTTACCCTCTTCTTCAGATCGATAACAAATTCATCCAGATCATCGTCGCCACCGCTCTCCTCCTGCTCTTGTTGTCTCGTAACCCAATCCTACTGTTGTGTGTCCACACCTGGCTGGCCGGACTGGGTGTAGCCCTGTTGCGTGCCCTGCTGGGTGTATGTACTGGACTGGGTGTACGTGTCGGCCTGGGTGGGACCATAGTCATCCACCTGCATGTCCTTGTAGCAACCTCATCCTCCACCTTCGTCACGAATGATCTCAAACATCTCCCTACCTGTGTCGTCGTACAACCGCCTTTGCGTGCTTTAGGCATACCAGCGAACAACATGCGGGCAACCATCTACTCTATGCCTGGCACCCGCGTCCAAACAAGCTGTTGCAATGAACAGTCTGAGAAAAGCAGCAGTGTCGCGTTGACGTTAATGATGTAAGGCACTTGCCCAGCAGCAGATGTAGGGGACTGCCTACCGAGCATCTTGGCGGCGTATTAGTATGGAGCCTTGTAATACTCCAGCCATGGTGGCGTCTGCAGGTGAGCGACAACTGTGGGGGCTCTACGTCCCAGGCTCCGCCCTCCACCACGTGTTCACCCGCACGTCCACCACCACGACCACCACCTCCGCCAATGTCGACCTTCTGCTTCTTGACACTACTAGATATTTCATTATAACCGAGGGTCCAATCACCGTCGGATATTTTTGATCACCGTCAACTATTACTAAAACCGACGGTACACCGTCGGCCATCTCCCGTCGGCCTTGCTTCATCGGCCATTACAGTAATGGTCGACGGTATAGTCGAGTAATATTATCACCTACGGTAGTAAGCCGACGGTGAGCCGTCGGGCATGTTATTGTGACATGCTGGCTCATTTTAGCCCGACGACATTTATAGCCGACGGTTCCTCGTCGGGCATTTACTCTCCGACGGTTATTGCTTCCCGTCGGTTTTCAAAATAGTCGACGGTACATTTGTCCCGCTGGACTTAGTTATGACCATGAGGAGAACCAAACCGTCAGCTCGTTAGATGGTCGACAATGTATACGGCCTTTCAGGAAACCTGTTAGCCGAGGGTGAGCGAACACCGCCAGGAAACCTGTTAGTCAAGGGTGAGCAAACACCGTCAATTTATAAATTCACCAACAGTCTGAAGTCCCCATCGGCGTTCTGTATAACCGAGACATATTTTCCACCATAGGTCATTACTCACCCCTCATATATTTCTTTCACCAATGGGTGTTTCATTCCATAGCAATAATTCAGAATATTGGCATTCCAACAAATGCATCTCATACACAAGCACAAGGTATTGAGTTGCATCCAAATTGCATTAACCATAATTATCAAATGTCGAATGCAGAACAAAATAGTAACTGAGATTGGCCACATTGTGCATAAGATAAATTGTCAACTAAGACAAATTTGTCCATAAGATAATAAAGTGTTTCAAATATCTAACATAACTACATTTTGGCATGACTTGAATATCATTAGACTTTTATAGCCAATCATCATCATCGCCATCGCCACCGCCATAGCCATAGTCATCCTCATCTCCATAGTCATCATATTCCCCATGGCCATAGTGATCATAGTGCTCATCACCATACAGATCACCCTCGCCATAGTTATCATATCCCCCATTGCCATAGTAGTCATCCTCATCATCATTTCCATGACTCGTACTGCCTCCAGTCCTGCTTCCCATTCCCTAAGTAATGACAAGACTAGTTGTCAATATAATGTAGCTGAAATTTAAGTGACCTACAGGGATCAAACTTAATTGTTCTAATTGACAGGTTATCTGCTAGCTGCTATATAACAGTATGATTATCTAGCATTATGATGCTTATTCACCTTTCGATCCTTCACATGAAATTTTCAGAGGAAACATGAATCAGCAGGAACACATATTCCATACAAATTTTCCAATCACTGTGCATATCTATTTGCGACCCCACTATCAACGGTGTTTACATTTCGCAGTCACATGACAAAGCCGAACGAGTGAACTAACAGACCACTATTGGCTAGTTTGGGCATATAGTAAACTAATTAAGAATGGCATGTACAAAAAGCATAAACTAGCAGCATGTGCCCCAAGGTCAAATAATATTTGCATGTATATGTATTATAATTGAAATGCATATGTACAGAGGCTTTACCGAACATGGTTCAACAATGCTTAGATAAAGGAAGAGTATCCGTAAGAAAAATATTCTGGATGGTTAGCCTAAATTCTTTCATGTCTAATAATTCGTTCCCTGCGACCTGAATAAATTATACATGAAGTACAAATAAATTATTGTTCATACTATCATATTTTTCCTATTAATGATTTTTGAATTAACATGGTTCAGTTTATCTAGTTTTGCACATAAGAAATGATAGCAAATTTAGATATGCAAGCAAACAAGGCATATGTACAGAGAAACAAGCAAACAAGGCATATGTACAGAGAAACAAGCATCACAACTGTAGGCTATCAAGTGTGGTCTTCACTGCATTTTTTCTCATAGATGTGCAGATAAACTTGTTCTATCAACCATCAAGTATTTACATGCAGCATCAGTCATTTCTCTTGGGTGATATAATCGTTTAGAGGAATGCGCCAATATAGTTAACCATGCATTTCTTTTCTAAATCTGTAATTAAAATATATGAAGGATCTGCATCTGTTGCTACTTTCCATGACCAAAAATCCTGCACCTGACTTGCACACACAAATTCTTTCTTGATGTGCTAATACATATGCAAAGACAAACACATAAATGGTGGAACAAGGAGAGGTCATCCCCAGACTTGCGAGCATGACGACAATGAACTAACCTTTTCGGTTTGGTGTTGAGGCACATCACCTCGTCCCCTTTGAAATCCGCCTTCAGAATATGATGGAGACTATGTATCATACACAAAAGAAACATTACTTAATGGTTCAATTGCTGAAAGCCTACCATTGAGATGGGTATAACTTACCAAGTCATCTGCTGCTGATTGCATTATGCCATCAAAGTCGACTCCCCCTTTCTCAGCCAAAGACTACAAACATCAGCATGTCAGCACAAACCTATTCACTCAAACTCCAATTTACAAGAGAAGACAAGATTACCTGAACAACAAGCTCAATGCCTCGAAGACGCTTGATCTCCTGCTTCAAATGTTTGTTTTCTCTTTCTAGACGCTCCTCCTTAGCAGACTGCACCGGCTGTGAGGCCATCGCCCTTTTAGACTTAAACTTCGCCTTCTCTGCTTTGCTAAACAACTCATTAGCAATTCCCAGCCTGCCATGTGGCATTCTGCCTGATGCTTCATAGATGATCTGTCCATCTAAATCCGGGTGCTCCTCTTCCCAATTTTCTCCATGGGCATTTTTCATTGCCTTATCAAAATCCTCCTTTTCAAATTAAAAATTAATGGTAAACTGCTGTGTTATGCACATAGTTCTCATGATGATTATAATGAACTAAGTTGCAATATTTTACTGACCCAATGATCAGCAGTTCTTTGACTGCATATCTGCTCTTCATCAGTCCCTCGATGCAATTTGTGCGTGTGAAGCCAAGCACCAGAAATTCCAGGGTCTTTCCCGGTTTTGAGTTTCTGCATTTCAAGAGCTTGACACATCATCCAATGTAAATGAAACTTCCTTATTAAACAGTAAGCAGAAAGATGTTTGATGAAAATAGTACCAGAAATTGACGCGTGGCGACAACATTTCTAGCACCACTGCAATGGAAGACAGTGTTCCCATTAGCAAGTCTGTTCCTCTTGTTGGTTAAAGATAACCCTCTAAATCCAGTACTAGTCCAGTGCTCACATAGTAGACGCCAACCAACGTCTGTTCCAAAGTCAACTCTCTTTGCAGAAATTAAAGCTTCCTTAGTTGGCCAGCGGTTACCATCCTCATCCTCTTTTGTTAGTTCTGTAGGCAATTGTCCCTTCTTCTTTAATATTTTTATGGCTGCCGCCTTTTCCTCATGTAGCATCTGCTTCACTTTCCTAGTTAAGTTCTCCTCCAAAACACCATCTGCCTTCTCTTGCTCCGATGGGTCGCACTTGAAACGCCACTGCCATAAACCATCCCAAAATATGTTTTGTTAGTTACTAGTGCATTTGTGGAAGTGAGCATATGCACAATCATCAAACCTTCCAACACTTCATAGATAAACCAAGTAGTTTTGTCATGGTTGTGGACAAAATAAAGAATTTTAACTACCACCCATCCACCAGTTTTAGACTTCTTATGTCTAAATATAATATGTTCACCTCTGTTTCAAAATTCTAAGTACTAGAAAAACTGATTCAAAATTCTCAAAGAATTTATATATATATATATATGTGTGTGTGTGTGTGTGTGTGTGTGTGTGTGTGTGTGTGTGTGTGTGTGCGTGCGTGCATATACTTACCCAAAATTCTTCCACTATTTTGGAAGCTGCTGTTCTTACTTCTGGACCAGGGGACCACTTGTAGTCCTCCCAACACAATACCGGTTTCTGATCATTTTTTGGACCAATTGGCGGTGGATGACAAACAAACCCCTGTGTTCACCGTTTTCAACCTTCTACGTTTTTTTTCAGATATCTCTGATCTAAAGCGAAAGCCATTCACATCATAGGAGCTATAGGAATAGGCTCTAGAGCTGCATCCATTAGCTAAATTCCACAAGTCCTCATCAGAATTAGGATCTTCTTTGCACTACAATGAAATGAAAAGAAAAACTCGGATTATGAAACATAGTAGTAGTTGAATGGAGAGGATATAATGCTAATTAAGATGTGCTTACAGCAATCTCGAACCATTCCACAAATTCGGATGCCATCATTTCATCAAGGCCCTCCGATGTCAAGTTTGGATGACTTGCATATTTTTCATCTTCAAATGTTCTGCAAATCCGCGTATGATTATAAACATCTTGCACACTTCAATTCTAAAATTACAAATTATTCATCACTTACTCACGAAATCTATCAACAGCAGAGCAGTTAGTCAAAATGTACAGCCTTGCTGCATTCAACTCGTCACGCGATAGTTCTCGGGCAATAGGCCTCCCATGTAGGTTTCCTACATGCTGAAACACATCTAAGGTGCAACCATCATTCTGCACGCGTGTTCCTCCATTATTATATCGAGGATTCTTCTTCCATATAGTGCGAACGCGATCACTAAAGTAAAGAGAAACACAATTCGTGATCTCCTGCACGATACAAGCTTCAACGATTGAACCCTCCACTCTTGCCTTGTTTCGCACTTTTAAACGAAGATAGTGCATTGCCCTATAACAAAATATTAGAAGTTTCAGCAATAAAGGAAATAAATATATCAAAACACAATGTACAAATCAATGTTATATAGTCTAACATACCTCTCAAAAACATACATCCAACGATATGCCACAGGGCCGCCAACCCTTGCCTCATATGGAAGATGCACTATCAGGTGTTGCATTACATTGAAGAAGCCTGGTGGGAACATTTTCTCAAGCTTGCATAATAGAACAGGAACCTCCTCCTCAAGTTCACGCATCCGTTTTGGAGCAATTTCTTTGGCACACAATTGCCGATAAAAAAAACTTAACTCTGCTATGACCTTCCATTCAGGTTCTGGGATGAAGCCTCGTAGGGCAACTGGCAGGAGGCGCTCCATGATGATGTGGTGGTCATGGCTTTTTAGCCCAATGAATTTGTTTTTACTCAAGTTGACAGTTTTACTCAAATTAGCAGCAAACCCATCAGAAAACTTCACTTCTTTAAACCACTTAAGGATGGTCATTCTATCTTCCTTGCTGACACAATATTTCGCTCTAGGTTTCTTCCACACACCCCTTGAATTCTTGTTCAGGTGTAGCTTTGGTCAATCACAATACAAAGCAACATCAAGGCGTGCTTTGTTGTTATCCTTAGTTTTCTCAGGAATATCAAGGCATGTGTTTAGTAAAGCCTCAGATACATTTTTCTCATTGTGCATTACATCAATGTTATGGCGAAGCAGCAACTTCCGAAAATACTCTAGCTGCCACAAACCACTTATAGCTATCCAATTGTGCTCCTTCCCAAACCCCTCAAATTTACTCTTGCCAGTTTCATCATGGACAAGACTTTGGAGTTCTTCATACACCTCTTCTCCGGACAAGGGCTTTGGTGGAGGATCTAAAACTGTTTTTTTCTTGCGAAAACATTTCACACTCCTACGAAATGCATGGTCAGTGGGAAGGAATCTCCTATGGCAGTCAAACCAGCATGGCTTTCTCCCATTCTTCAATGAGAATGTCTTTATGTCAGATCCACATATAGGGCAAGCAAGCTTTCCATGAGTGCTCCAGCATGCTACTAATCCATAAGCTGGAAAGTCATGAATAGTCCAAAGCAAAGCTGCCTTTAAGGTGAAATTTTGCTTTCGATAACTATCATAAGTTTCTACACCATTTCTCCACAAATCATCAAGTTCGTCAACTAGAGGCTGCATAAAAACGTTTAGGTTCTTTCCTGGATGATCTGGACCGGGAATAACTAGTGCAAGGATCAGGTTACTCTGCTTCATGCACATTTCTGGTGGAAGATTATAAGGCACAACAAATACTGGCCAACATGAGTAGGAGGCTGCTTTAATACCAAAAGGTGTGAAGCCGTCAGTCGCTAGACATAGCCTTATATTCCTTACTTCCTCAGCAAATTTTTTAAATTCCTTATTAAATTCCTTCCAAGCTTCACCATGAGAAGGGTGAACCATTACTTCATCACTGTTATGAGGCCTTGCGTGATAGTCCATGTGCTTGGCAGTGCTTTGTGACATGTACAACCGTTGTAGCCTAGGAGTAATTGGGAGATAGCGCAGAACTTTTCTTGGTATCTTCGTAGATTTATTTCCTGCGGTTGTTTCCTCATATCTAGGTTCTTTGCAGATAGTGCATTTTTCTTTATTTTCATTCTCCTTATAATAAATCATACAATTATTGGGGCATGCATGAATTTTGACGTAAGGCATTGCTAGACTATGCACAAGCTTCTTGGACCTATGGAAGTTTGCTGGGAGATCTTTTGCAGCATCGTCCCCAACAATGTCATGTATAAGAGTCATCATCTCATTGTAACAAGCTTCTGACAGATTATGTTGTGTTTTAATAGTCATTAGCCTTCCTACAATGGATAGACGTGATTGTGTGGTCTTCTCATGCAAAGGTTTGTCGGCTTCCATCAACATTTCATAGAATTTTTTGGCAGCTTTTGTTGGCTCATCACCTTTAGAAACTCCTTCAGCAACAATTGCATCAACTAGCATGTCATTCATTCTATCTCCATCCCCCACGTTATCATGCTCTACATTTTCAGGTGCATCAGACTCCCCGTGGCTAGTCCATCTCTCATATCCTAACATGAACCCATTGCTGCACAAGTGTGTGGTCATGACATCCCTTGTGCACTTATGACCGCAAAAGCACTTGCTGCAAGGACAATGGGATTTCCCATCTACAGCAGCATCGGGCAATGAGAATGCATGATCTAGGAAATTATCTACTCCATGTTGCCAAGCATCACTGATCAACTTCCCTCGTCTCTCTTTGTACATCCAACTACGGTCGACATCTACATTGCTACAAAAATGTAGAATGGAAGTAGGAGGTATAGTATAAGCATTGGATTTAATCATGAACATAAAGTGTGATATATATTAATTATATAGTAACAATGAGAAAATCAATCAAACAATTCTATATTTGGCCTACATTGGCCATAACTAACAAGATGGTCATTAGGAGCTCTATCCAAACAAGCTAACTAATGTGCAAGTTTATTAATACCTATTTCAACTTTCTGAACCAGAAACTGAGGGAACTCTTCAGGTTATTCATGGCCATCAGAAGCACATACTCGTTGGACATAAGTTGCTATTGTAGTAAACACATAAAACATAACCTTTTTGTGAGCATACCAGCTGAATCCTAGATTTAAGGTTCTACAAATATTCTCTCCGTTTCTTACATAATTAGTTCCCGGCTAACATGGTTTAGAAAGAAAAGAAAGGAAACAAGATCAACTCGTACAACAAGAAAACTTGCCAAACTAAAATTATGAACCGCCAACAAACCAATACTGATGGATCGTGCAGAAAAGAAATTGCAATGTACAAATAATGGACAATCAGCACAATCACGCGAGACAGAAAAGAAGAGAAGTACTCAAGGGGGTGTGACAGAGACGAGGAGAGAGGGGAATGGGGAGGGAGAAGAGAATGATACCGTGGCGCCCCACTGTGATCGCTGCGTGCCGATTGATCGGCCATCGCAGAGGAAGCAGAGGATTTCCTGACCACCCGCCGGAGTGGAAGCAGAGGGACGCCGGGCACCCCTCAAGCTAGATTGGTTTGGAGAACGAGGACGTGTTTGTTTTCAAAGAGGACCAGGAGACTATGGCGGTTAGTTTAGGACCTGATTTGGTGCGTGGTGCGCCGGCGCGCGAGAAATTTTTGGTGGCCGCGCCAAGAAATCAGCGCCAGATCGCCAAATAATTCGGTAACAGGAGTCCACGGCTGCGAGGTGGGCACTAACCACTACGCGAGAAACGTGAAAAAAAAAAGATAACCACGAGGCCTCCTCAACGGATTGAACGGACTCAATTATATTATCCCACGAAAACCACGATACATATCAGGGTTCGAGTAGCAGTAAAACATGAGCATATCTCATTATCTCTACATCACATAATCGTGTCAATGTTGCGACAAATTGTCTCTGGTGTACGTCCTGATTAACTAATTAACCAAACAACTCAGTCTCCACACTCAATTGTCTCCACACTCAATTGTGTCAAAATTTCCTCAATTTCAGTTTCAAAAAAAATATCCCAAATTGCCTACTGTAGTGTACTGACCTGAAGAGATTGGGCGTGGTTAGCTCGTGGCCCGCCCAGACGGTGTCGAAGAAGTCGCCGTGCTTGCAGGAGGCAGGGTCGGACTGGATGCGGCGGCGAGGTAGTGGAGGTAGCTCCGGGGCCGCCAGCCCTCGTTCGTCTTCTCCGACAGTGCGGGCTCTCCCCACCCAACCCCCGCTTCCCCATCCAGCTCATGGCGACACGGGAACCTGCTGCTGCTGCTTGCCGCTTGACTTTGGGGTCAAATCTGAGACGAGAGTGGAGGACGGTGGCAAGTCAGGTGACACATCTAGGCGGCGACCGGCGTTGAGAGAGAGGTGAATGTGAGCCGCAGGACTGAGGGGATATAAGCGGCGGGGCTGGTCAACGGCGCTTTCAGAAGGTCTAGTATAGATAACATTTGAGGAGGTATATGTCACAACTTGTCTGATGTCCACTTGGTATAGCACGCTAGGCTAGCTTGTTTGGTCTTGGGTTCGAACCATGCGGTGCACTTAATTTTTGCACACGCGTTATTAATTAATTATTAGTACGTATGAAATCATATAGGAGTACAATAACTTTTAACTTTTATTTTTTGAGCCATTTGTTTTTTAAAATCCTATTTTTATTCTTAGATTTCTCACAGTTCGTTTGGCACATACACGATTCCTTTTTTTTTTGACATGGCACATACACGATTCTTGGTATGATCATAATACGTTTTTTTTTTTGCGAAAAATGGCCATAATACCTTGGATGATCCATTGGTGTGTTGTATTTGGTTCCGCCGCGCATCGGTTTTTTTTCTTTTGCATGGTAATACGTGTCTCATTCATATCATAAAGATCAAAGTACAAGCCACGTAAAGATCGACATGACAAAACTGAAAAGATAGCAAAACATCTCTGAGCTAGACACCGACGCTCCGTCACCTGCCCCCAGCACGACCACAACAGCTACCGAAAAGAAGAACGACAGATCACCTCCTCACCCAAACTCGACGCGGCTCCATCGCTGATATGCAGCTTTGTGGACCTCCAAGGTGGCTCACCAAAACTGAAGTCATTGTCGTTGAACGAATCAGATCTGGGCAACACCCCCGGGCACTCTATCAAACTCAAGGTCTGGCACCCCACCACGACTAAGACACCGAAGGAGGAAACCACACTTTCCATCCATCAACCACGAACCCAGCACATGTTCCGTCTTCCAGATGTCGTCGATGCAATCCACAATCTACATCCGCTCCTGAACTACGTACCTCCCAAGCTCTGCACCGATGTTCGGGTAGACGCCGGCCCGAGGACACATGCCCACCACGAGGATGCCGCCGCCACACCGTCCTTGCTTGAAAAGGCTGGTTTTCAAAACCACCCCCAACGATAGGGCCGATCGACTTGTTGGGGAAGGATCTGAAGACGATGAGCAACCTAGAAACAAAGCTGCTTTAGCCTAAAACTATCCGCGCGCGCGCGCGCACACACACACACACACATGGATCCAGCAACCCCCCTAGCACCGACGATCGAGGTCGTCGGCGGAGGGGAGCCGCCGAAGGACGGTGACGATCGAAGGAACTCTCCTTGGGAGAGACGCTGGCGAGATCGCCCTTTTTCTTCCCGAGGAAGAAAGAATGACCACCGCTTAATGGTTGATTTGTTGTGTTTGTGGTGTCTGATAAGGATTGTACGTAAAGAATCATATGTATATATATAGTGACTCTTTTTTTAGTTTTGAAATACGGAACACGGGCTTGTATGTCACGATAGTACTAGTACTTCATGACCAGCCATACGTGTTTACTAAGAACCTAAAATGGTGATGAAAAATACGAACGGGTTTATATTGTACGAACATAGCCTCATCGATGCAGGGGACGGCAGCACTTTGAAACGGTAATGCCTCTGTGGCTCCATGTGGCAGACTCTTTGTAGAAAGGGTGATGCCTCCCTTTTACTTTCTTGGTTGGGAGGAAAAAGAATGGTCGCACTGCTTCGGACAAAAAGGATCATATGTACGTATAGGATCGTATGCATAGCATTCCACTTTCTTAATTTTAAAATACAACACTCATCCTCGTTATAATTCAAGATGTTATTAATACTTCACGACACATTTACATTTAATTAATAATATACATGAAGGTCGGGGTCCTTCTAGACAAAGTTGCATTTATTAGAAAAACTAAAGATTCGTTCAAGGCAAGTTACAGAAGTACATGACCAAGAAATTAGCAAACTAGTACTTTTGTAAGTGCAATTTTTGTAAACATCATATTTGTATTATCCTCTACCAATTTTTAAGCATCCTATATATTAATTGTGAAAAAGAACATAATGCACTCGCTTACAATAGCAATGCAAGATGTTAGTTCTTGGAATCTTCTTATACTGAATTATCTCGAATATAATATCGGTCATTCTACATATGTTGTCCATTGAAACATATCATCGAGAGGGAAAGTCAAACGCCGGTTATCACTATACACCGTCGGGTATTTTCTCAAATAACCAAGAGGCACATATCTACCGCCGGCCATGTCCTCTCATAGGTGAGAGTTTCGTTTTCACCTTCGGCTATTAAATTTCACCGTCGGGCATTACATGTAATCCCCGTGGGTGTGGCAAAAACCATCGGGCATTACATGTAATCCCCGAGGGTGTACCAAAAATCGTCGGGCATTACAATTAACCGTCGGGCATTACATGTAATCCCCGTGGGTGTAGGGAAACCCGTCGGGTATTACATGTAACCCCCGTGGGTGTAGGGAAACCCGTCGAGCATTACATGTAATCCCCGTGGGTGTAAGGAAACCCGCCGGGCATTACATGTAATCCCCGTGGGTGTAGGAAAAACCGTCGGGCTTTATGATGAACCATCGGGCATTAAGTTGGATATCCGATGGGTGAATTTTCACCGTCGGGCATTCTAGTATACCGTCGGGTATTAGTGGTAATACTCGTGAGTTGACAGTAACCGTCGGCCATTATAACTACCGTCGGCTATTACTGTAATACCCGACGGTCCGTCGGCTATTAGATTTCACCGTTGGAAATATGGGGATTTCTAGTAGTGTGAGCGGCACTGCCTTTGCGGCCTTCGCTTTGAGGAGGAGATTTTGCCGTGTCTCTGAGTTGATCTTCCGGGCAAACGTGATCGTCGAATCCTCCACCACTGCCGTCTTTGACAGCTTCTCATGCGGGTCCATGCGTCGGCCTCGGTGAAAAAGCGAGATAATTGGGTGGAGAGAAGCGGGATAGAAGAGAAGAGTGGGGGATTTTGCTGCAGAAAACAGTGCAACCAACTACAAAAGCACGGGCTTTTAGTTTTGGGTGGGAAATCAACTCTGCTTTCTACTGATGCTCATTTAGGTAGATTTCCTTTTCCTTTGTGTCTTCTTAAGGATAGATAAATAAATTTATTATTTATAAGGATATGGATCTATTAGGATGAAAAAGAATAGCTTCATGTATTGGCGAGATGTGTGACTTTTCTGTTTATTCCCCAATAGAGGAGTATTCAAATATCTAAATGCAGCTACAATACTTCTATGATTCGAGGTGCTCCAACATGCTTTTCACTCCTCTAAAGTTACCAAGCAACTAGATGTTCTATGATTGACAACAAACCTTAATTATACTTGTATCAAACTAAACATTAATTCAACAGAAGCTTATTTATCATGAATTGTATGAGTGGGATTGAAAATGCAACTATATTGACCTATGATTACACACAGTTATTTAGACATACATACCAGTATTTCTTGATCTTAGTCGGTCTTGACGAACTCGTTTACACTTCACCTGTGAGTTGTCTCAAAATGTCGCAAAAGGCATTGCTGAGGGTAACGACATCGCAAAGGAAGATGTTTTAAATGTCTCTTAAGGCATTGTTGAGGTTAACGACATCACAAAGGGAGATATTTTGAATGTCACAAATATTTTTTGACGCAATTGCGTATCTACAATGAATGTATGAGATGTTCGTGTGTTATGTGAACATCAAAGTGTGTGTGCAACGTGAATAAAATGGATGTGCAATGAATGTATGAAATGTATATGTGTATGCAATGGCATATGAAGATTTATATGTTCATGTGTATGAGTGTGTTGCAGTGCGTCTGGGGCTACCAAAGCCACTACCACTCATCACTGACTATCCATAGTGACACGGCGGGCCAGTATTGACCCTCCTATGGGCCAACTTTCGATAGTCGTCACTGATGGGTAAGATTACCGTCATAACAATCACTAACGGGTCCTCTCATTTCCTCCCCTAACACTAGGCGGCTACGGCAAACTCTCTCCTCCAGGCTTCATCGGGGAGCCCGTGGATGCGCCTCTCGTCTGGCTGCCGCTCTGGTGGCCGGGAGGGGAATCCCGGTGCTTCTGCTCCTCTTGGTAGTTCAGATTAGGGTTTTTTAGTCCTCGCAGGTGCGGCACTCGAGCGGAGGACGACGCTTCTTTTTCGAGTTTTTCTTCCGGGCTTCGACCCTCCACAAGTTCGTCCATCTGGACGTAGTCGACGGAGTTCCGACATAGATTCCCGCCGTCTCGTTGAGGCGGTGAGGTTAAGGTTTTTCATAATGTGACAAGATTTAATGTTAGGTGCTTCAGATCTATGCAAGGGTTTAAGGGTGACAACTACAGCTCCAGGGAGCTCGTCCTTAGGGCCACGTGCACAAAATCAAGCCGGCTCTGATAGGGGAGCAGTGGCAGCAACGCGTCGGCGGCTCGTTTCGGCGGGAGTAGTGGTTGTTCGGTGGTCATAGAATCTCGATGTAATTTTTATTATGTTTGAGATGCTTTGTACTGCTGGTGTACTTTTATAATAGGTCTGATCCTTTTCACAGAAAAAAAAAACACTAATGGGATGTTAGAGCTGTATCAGATGACCGGCTTTTGCTTCTTTCGCACAAGGACTGCTACATGCCTGACGTGATGTTATGGTTGTACAAGAATTGTACAGCTTAAACCTGTCCTTAGCACAACAAACCTGGATAGCCGTCGGATGAAAAACCATAACCTCACCGCCTCAACAGTGGATGGGAGTGTGGGCTAGTATCACCCAATCCCAATAATTACGCGATGCAAAAACACACACACACAATTTAACTGCGCCTACTGATTTTTTTATAGTTCTTTGCGCTTATCAAAGTCAATTATCATTTTTATTTTTCAATTAAATTCAACAGACTAGAGTAGTTTTTGTAGCAAACAGAATCATCAATTGCATACCTTGAATAGTTTTTTGCACAAAAAGAAGGTAAATTATCATTTCTATTTTCTAACTAAATTTATGGTACTAGGGTAATTTCTCATAACAAACAAAATAATGTTTCTCTATTTAATTGTAATGATACTTCGAATAATCACATCTAGCATGTTACATTACACCAAGGTATAACATTCAATAAAACACTTTAACTCTATAATCCTGGAATAAAACAGTTTTATCCCCGCAAAGGAAAAAGGTATAACATTCAGTGATGAGTTTCAGTCACTCCTCCAAGCTGACAGGAACCCGTTGCACTGTTCTCCAACTTGCGTTTTTTCCTAGGAAAACATGCATAGTGTTAGTCTAATGAAAACGAGCTAAAAGCAGTACCGAGTAATATAGTCCATTTTAGGTGATCATTACCGTCTCTCAAAATGGCGTGGGAGTTTTACGGTATCATCAAGAGCTCTCTCCTGCTCCTCTCGATCATGCTTTGGCAATTCATTGGGTAGAATTGGCCTTTGTAAGTTCTCAAGGAATTGAACGATTGAGTTGTCTGGATCCTTGGAAGAAATTATGCACAGCTGCAAGTAAGCAGAAGTAACTGGATTATCAGTTATGCATGCCTAACTATCTCACACGAATAAGCAGTGTTAACTACACGTAATTAACTAATTACAATGATCAAGCGCTAAACGAATTCACAATGATCTAGGTATGAAGAAAAATAGGTAGGTCAGAATTCCCGGTCACTACCCCATACGGATATAGATTACCTGCTTGATAACTTGGTTTATCACTGTATCCAGAGTAAAAAGTTCAAAAGACATTGGCCCAAGATATTTCAGGCAGAAGTCCTCAAAATTGGAATTATCAATAACGCGATAATGCAGCTTGGTGAGTTTCTCCTTAAATCTGCACCATTCAGTGAAGAAGCTATGGTTTTAAAACAAACTCTTACATGGTGAAAAAATGAGCAATTCTGTTGAGATAGATGTGCATCCTAAACATTACTCTGCATATAGGTTGTCACTGGTGCATAAATATCTCGCATTCTGTAGTCTGTTATATAAAATCTGCCATACAAAAAAAAATTTGCAGGAACATATGTAGTTTGCTTAAATGAAACTATATTCCTTTGACTTCCAACCAAAAAATAAAGCAGAGAGTAAGATGAATACCTGGTAGAGCCTGCGAAGCACAACGAGGAAACAACAAGTTCCTCCTTTCACACCACGCGGTTTAGCAGATGTTTGCCTTGATTCATGCTGCTTTTCATGTTTGTCCCCATGGTCACGAGTACTAGGTTCGGAAGAATCGATTATGCGGCAACGAGAGCTCAACCCATCTCTAACAGAAGCAGCAACATCACAACTTACTGGTTCTTTTCCGGCACCACGCATGACATCCGACACAATGGTTTCTCGATCGGGTATGAACTCGCCTTCCTCAATGTCTGCACCAGAACCATCGTGTGAAGAGCTAAAGTCTTTGGAATTTTTGCTTACGAATTCACCTCTCTGAAATAAAAATTGACAGGGTGCAGGTTAGTGTTACTGAACATGGATACTAAACAAATCATGTTATTGCATAATCAAAATTTGGGACACAATTCTGAGGAACAGAATATTATGTCTTATGTGTATGATTACCTTGGACGATAGAGGAAGATTATTGTCAGTGAAAGCATCAGGATTGTTATTTAGAATATCTTTTCTGGTGCCGCAATGTTCACAAGCTTTTTCAGGAGCTACAGTTTCCTCTGATGAAGGCTGTGCACAGTGAGCAGAAAGAAATGGATGTACTATTTTTGTCCAAGTCACCATCTGCTTCTCTTCAGAAGCGCATGCAGAGGAGATTATGCTGCTTATGTCCCTGTGTATGTCAGGATTAGCATATTGATCTTCAGCCTTTGGCTTCATTGCATTGATTTCTTTGGCTTCAGCCAGCAAAGCTGCACGGGAAATATGTATGAAAATAAGACTAACAAGACAAAAAAAGAAGATGGAAAAACTTTCTTGAGTAGATGAAGCAGTGCCTAATGCTGGTTATAAGTGCCATTATATTTGAGGCGGAGAAAGTTGAAACTACCTTTCCGGCTCATTCTCTTTGCATCCAGTTGTTTGAAAGAGGGGCCGCGATGATCAAGTGCTCTGTAGTAATTTTTTGCCATAACTTCTGAGCGAGTCTTACGCAAACGCAATCGTGCCTCCTGTAGTTCTACTATGCTGTGATTCAAACGAGAAAGTATAACAGGGAGAGCAGCACTAGCATTGTCGGTATCCAACAGAGCTTCAAGAAATTCCTCACCATATAGTCTTATGATGCATCTCCTATGTAGAGCTTTGTACAGTTAAAAACAAACAAAAAAGGAATAGTTAGTTAGCTGAACGTACAAAGAGGCCGACTCAAAGTTTTGTTTCCGGTGACGGTGACCCATTCTTACGAGTTAGTTGTTCCTTAATCTTCACATCGCTGCCAGCACGATGTTGGAGATTCGCAATGAAGTCCGCAGTCACACTAAACCACTGCAGGAGCATGTCACTCTCAAACCTGAAGAAAGAACACAGCAGTGAAACATCTTCAAAACAACAGGGCACTATGAAAATAATCGGTTATTCGCTGATATATTTCTGAATAAAACAAACACTGAACGATAATGAACAAATTAGCAACTGGTGCATACATGTCTTCTTCGCAAAGCAACATTTTTGCTTCATATTCATTTGCAGCTTTATGGTTAGGGCTTTCCTCCTCAGATACAGGACAAATCAAAGCATCGTTGAGAATAGACCTTCCCAGTTCGGTCCGGTAACTCAATTGAGGTATACACTGCGATCGAGAACAAGTATGATTTGGATTAGTTCTGCCAGTAGTAATTTACATGAGAAACTCATGGGTTTGTAGGGATTATTTACATTATCTGGCAGCAGGTAATAGCTAGGAGTGCAATGTCTTTTGAGTTCCTTGGGTTCCAATTTTGGGGGCAATTCATCAATTCTTGAGGTAGTCCATGCTGGCAAGGGTTTAACCTTGTCTTCCTCGTCCTCTTCAGTGTGAGGCGACACTCCATTACCTACGAGACATTAGTATATCTCTTAAGTTACCGATCCTGCTGCAGAACTGCAGTTTGCTATTTCATCTTGGAAGATCAGACATGGCAGTGGCGATATTGATGTGTTGGTCAATAGCAAGGATTCAATTAAACAGAATAGGTTGAATCACGGACTGCAAATAGCATTTTGGGGAGTAATTAATAAGAAAAGGGCATAAATAATTGCATCTAGTTATCATAGGTGAATGCTGAAATAAAGAACCTAGGGACTGTTTGCGTTCAGGGCAGGAGGGGCGGAAAAACCTTCTTTCATATGGACACCATCCAAGCTGTGATTATCATTTTCTTTAACTAAGGCCTGCAAAGGAGAATCAATGAGGTGACCATGTCACATGAGTAAATAACAAACTGAATCATGTCACCTTGATGAGAAAGGGTACCTTCAGGTCTGCCGGGAGAAAATTATCTATAAACTCTTCCAACAGCTCAGGGCAGTTACGCATGCATCTCTCCACCTACGCAGACAAGGAATTATGAATCAAAAACGCTGGTCTTTTCCAATCTTCTACAGAGAAATTACTGAATGATTACTTAATGCACAGTTTCTGAAGAAATAATAAGTACATTACTGTAAACTTCTCGAGGGGTCATGGTCCTGTCCCTGCAAAAATCTTGCATGGTTTGTAAAAAAGCAGCATAATCATCGTCGCTGATGTTAGGACATGTCTGCAGTCATAAGTTAGTCGAAGATCATATTAGCAACCAGAGGCGAACAGAAGGAGCAACCATGAGATTTTTTTTTTTTGAAAGAACATGAGATTTTATTCACCACCTTCACTCTGGAAAGAAAATCCATTGGTTTCTGCATCAGGGGGTTGACAGCAACGGCATCGACATTGCCATTGCCGTCGAAGGGGCTACGGCCTTCGGTAAAGTTCAAGAAGCTCTGTTTAACTGTAGGACAGCCCTGGAATAGCTTCAAGGCCGTCTCTATGCAGTTTTCAGGGCAGATATTCCTTATTTCACCATCAGGGTCGGCACTGCAGTTGGGAATTCTGTGAATATGATCAACAAGTTATTTAATACCGACTAATTATTCAGAACATACATACCGTTTTTTCCAAATGCCGGTCATGGTCTTGACAAACTCGTGGTACACGTCACCGGGGAGGTTCTCTCTAGCAAATAGCAAGCATTGCATAGTCTCCAGCATGTACTCTTTTTCCCCCCCTTTGTATCCAAAATTGTCGTCGTCAGCTTCATTGGGAGACGCCATTTTCTTTCACTGCTGCTAGCTCTGACGGTCAGTCCTGCAACAACACCTGCACGTCACAAACGAAAATGTGTCAATTAATGGCATGTCTGAATTCTGAGACTACCAAAATCTATATATTGCCGCATTTCCCCCTTTTTAGGGTGTTTCGCAATTATATTCCTATGCACACAAACATCTTGTGTAGTGGCGTAGACAGTATATAAAAGGGAAATAAAAGAGGAAGTGCTATTTTTTTAAGTTGATTTTTGATATTATCTGATACGATTGTAAAATGTGCAACTATCCAAAACCTCATTTTCCACTAATCAACGCCCACGATCGTCGACTTAGAAGACTCGCGGTCGCCGCAACTGCTAAAATGTGCAACAACTTAATTTCCACTAATGAACGCGCATAATCTTTGGCTTGAAAATAAGGGAAGTGTCTCTAAAACATCTAGAGGTACTCGCATGAGCACCAGCACATCATATATTGGCCAAAGAATCCAGAAAAAGGAATCAACTATGAAAGAGATGGGAATTGCAAACATGAAAGGTAAGAAAACCCATTGCAGCACGTGCCTACGGCAAGGGTTGCTGCGGATTCGAATCAATCAGCCTGCTCGCGTCCACGGGATAAGCTGGCGTAACCTAATACGATGTAATCAGCCCTGCAAACTAATAAGCAAACAACAACACCTGCATGTCACAAACGAAAATGCGTCAATTAATGTCATGTCTGAATTCTGAGACTACCAAAATCCATATATTGCCGCATTCCCCCTTTTTAGGGTGTTTCACAATTATATTCCTATGAACGCAAACATCTCATGTGGTGGCATAGACAGTTTATAAAAAGGGAAATAAAAGAGAAAGTGCTATTTTCAAGTTGACTTTGATATTATCCGACACGATTGTAAAATGGCGACTATCCAAAACCTCAATTTCCACTAATCAATGCGCACGATCGTCGACTTAGAGGACTCGCGGTCGCCGCAAGTGCTAAATGCGCAACTAGCCAAAACCTGAATTTCCACTAATCAATGCGCACGATCGTCGACTTAGAAGACTCGCAGCCGCCGCAAGTGCTAAATGCGCGACTAGCCAAAACCTGAATTTCCACTAATCAATGCCCACGATCATCGACTTAGAAGACTCGCGGCCGCCGCAAGTGTTAAATGCGCGACTAGCCAAAACCTCAATTTTCACTAATCAATGCCCACGATTGTCGACTTAGAAGACTCGCGGTCGCCGCAAGTGCTGAAATGGGCAACAACTTAATTTCCACTAACCAACGCGCATGATCTTTGGCTTGAAAATAGGGATGAATCGCTAAAACATCATGTATTGGCCAAAGAATTCCGGAAAAAGGAATCCACTATGAAAGGGATGGGAATTGCAAACAGGAAATGGAATTAAAGCCGTTGCAGCACGCGCGTGCGTACGGCAAGGGTTGCTGCGGATTCGAATGAATCGGCCTGCTCTCTTCCCGCAGGACAAGCCGGCGTGACCTAACACGATGTAATCAAGCAAGCAATCAACAGGCCGGCGGCGCCCGGAAGAGCGCAAAACCCCACCGCAAGTGCCGCCGGCGGCACTGGTGTCCCGGCCGGCGCCAGATCCCGGTGGGCGAGAGCGTATGGATCGGTCCGGCCGCTGGAAGTCGGCTGATCTCCGTCGTGATTTTCATCCAGCAATTAATACAACAGGTGATTGAGGGTGGGTGGGATCGGGATCGATCGGAGTCGGTGGGCACGTACCGACGGGCGTGGTGGGTCGGGATCGAGCGAGGACGAAGGGAAGCTTCCGAGGGCGAGGACACGACGCGGCGGAGGGAATGGGGCGCCGGGAGAGGGAGGGAGAAAGGGGGTTTGAGCGCGCCGCGGGGTGGGGTTTGGGGTCAGATAGGGTCGGGTCGGGTCGGGTCGGGGTGACCTTGGCGTTAAATTGCACGAAAGTATCACAATTGGGGCATTGGAAGCAGATTGGTATCAAGATTGGTAATTTTTACGTATCAGTACCAAGATTGGGGCTAGCCGTTGCAAAAAAGACTAAAAGCTCGTTTTGTACGTATTGACACTAAAGCTGACCGATTGGGCCCGCCCGTCAGGCGCCACGCTGGCCAGTGCGCGCGTCGCCTGCGCTAGCTGCGCGCTGACTCGGACGAGGCCGGCCCGTTGGTGCGACCGAGCCAGACCCCGACCCCGCTCTGCCCTGTTCCTTTTCCTCGCACCTCGCCGGCGGCTGCCTCCCCGCCCGCCCCGCCGCCGCCGCACCATGCCGCCGTAGCCATGGATCGAACTGCTTAGGCGCTGTCACCTCCCTCCTCTCCCCCGCGGCTGCTGTGCCCTCCTCTCCCCCGCGGCCGCTGTGCCCTCCTCTCCCCCGCGGCTGCTGTGCCCTAGGCGACGATGGCCTCGGCGACTCCGGCAGGCGGCGATGGCCTGGGCGATGCGAGCGGCGGCGACCTCCCCCGCTTCGATGGCAGTGGCGGCTACTCCAGCTCGGAGTACAGTAGCAGAGGCTGCGGATGGCGCGAATTTGGGTGGACAACCCTAGCACCGCCCATCACTGGACTCATGGCTTTGGTGGTGTTCTGTAAGTGCTCCACTGTTCCATTCTTGCTCCATTCTTGCTCACTGAAATTGGGGATTAGGGTTAGAGTTTACTGCCTGCATGTTTAGCACTCTAATTGCTAGGCCTAACTAGAGCAGAGTAGTATAGTGGATTACATGAGTCCTAACTAGAGCAGAGTAGCATTATGTGTTACCTAACTGGAGCAGAGCAGAGCAGCATCAGTGGATTATATTGTTATTTCTTAGTCCAAATTGTCAGAGCAGCATTAGGTGTTACCTAGCTAGGGTAAATAAAAGCTTTGCTTATATGTTAACTTAAACAAAGCTCTGTTTATATGTTAACTTGTGTATATGTTAACTTAAACGAAACTCTGTTTATATGTTAACTTGTTTATATGTTAACTGAAACAAATCTTTGTTTATATGTTAACTTGTTTATATGTTAACTGAAACAAATCTTTGTTTATATGTTAGACAATATGTTAAGTAAAATTGTTTATTAACCAATTTTGTCTGTTATTTCATTTTGCAGTTTGTATGATGACATTTTGGATGTTAGGTTCTTTTTTTATGCTTCAGAAATGTTAGAGCTAAAGCTCTGCAGTTCAGATGTAACATACCTGAATATGATTGCAGTGATGGAAACCCAAGGATTTACTGAATATGATCTGCTGTTTCACATTGAGAATCCAAATTTAGGGGAGAAAGGATTGGAGATGGTAGAGAGTAATGCTGAGTTGCAATTAGTAAAGAGGCAGGTTGAGGAGTGTAAGGTTTTAAATTTGCTAGTGAGGGCATGTCCACCTCCTTGCAGCAAGTTTGAGAGGCAAGAATTATCCACTGTTGTGTATGAAGAGCCTGTGTTATATGATCTCAGTGAGCCACCCATCTATGCTGTTGATGAAGATGGAGTTGCCTTTGAATGTCAGAGTAGCAGCTGCAGTTTAGTAGCTCATGGTACTGGTGTTTGCACACAAGAGAGCAAGAATGTAAAAGGAAAACTGAAAGCTGTTTTGGAAATAGAAGAAGAAGAGGGATATGATGGCAGTGGTGGTTCTGATTGTGAAGGTGAAGATGACAGTGATGTAAACCCTTTTTATATGGGTGATGCTGATGACATAGAGATGGATGAGGGAAAGAAACAGAGAGAGTATGATGAAGTAGAAGAGGAAGAAACAGATCATGAAGAATCTGAGGAGGAAGAAATGGTGCATTACTCTGGTGACACAGAGGTTGAGGAACCTTTTGAAATGGATGAAGATGACAAGGTTGTTTCACAGGATGAAGAAACTGTAATTGTACATGAAGAGAAGAAGAAGAAGAAACAGAAGCTTCCAGTTAGGAAAGGGCCTACAACAAGGACACATTCAAGTGTAGTTCAAGAGGAGGAACCTGATTTCCAACCTTCATCTGATGAAGAAGAGAAAGGATTGTTGAAGGAGGCTGATGATGATGGTTATGAGCCATTGTCATTTGTGCTGCCAAAGAAAAGGAAGAGCAGGGCAAAGCAGAGGCCTCCTAGAAAATGGTACAATGAGAAAATGGAGGCACCACATGAGCAATTATGTCTACAGATGTGTTTCAAGGATCAACATCAATTCAGAGAGGCTTTGTTGAACTTACACATCACTCAAGGCAGAAACTTCAAATATCATAGGAACTCAGATCAAAGAATAATTTTAGAATGCAACCAAAAACATTGCAACTTCTTTATGGTGGCAGCAGTTATCAAAGGTGAAACTACTTTTGTAATTAAGAAGATGAGAATTAAGCACACTTGCCCTATTAGTACAGAGACAACAAGGGTAAGTGCCAAGTGGCTTGCACAGAAGTATGAGTCACTGTTCAGATCTGATCTAACAACTGGCATTCAGACTTTGATTGATGCCTGCATGGAGAAGTATGGTGTGGATGTGCCCAAGTCAATGGCATATAGGGCAAAGAACCTAGCTATTGATGCTGTGCTAGGAGACCACAAGAAGCAATACCCTAGGTTGAAAGACTATGCTCAGACAGTGATGGATACAAACCCTGGGAGTAGAGTAGTAGTCACTACTGTAACTCCAACACCCACTGAAAAAATCCCCCATCCAGGTCCAAGATTCCATGCTATGTTCTATTGCATCAATGGAGCAAGGGAGGGGTTTCTCAAGGGGTGCAGACCATTCATTGGTTAGTTTGTTCACCTTGTGCATTAGTTACATATTGTTTCATCTTGAAATGCATTTGAATGTTTTTAATACTGAATTTGCTTGCTCAGGTGTTGATGGGTGCTTCATTAAGTTAACTACTGGTGCTCAACTACTTGCTGCCACTGGTAGAGATGGCAACAACAATATATACCCACTAGCATTTGGTATTGTTGGGCAAGAGGACACACCTAACTGGTGTTGGTTTCTACACCAACTTAAAATCTGCCTAGGAGGAGAAGTGGGAAGGTTTGGTCCATATACAATAATGTCAGATAGACAAAAGGTATGTGCTTGCATCTTATGTCATTGTTCCTATATGGTTGTTTTGTGCTAGATAGTAGCTTAGCTAGTTTAATTGTGTGTCCTAGGGCCTACTAAATGCAGTGAATGATGTCTTTCCTAAGTGCAACCAAAGGTTCTGCCTTAGGCATATCTATGCAAACTTCCAAAATGCTGGGTTTAGGGGGGAAGATCTGAAAAAGTGTATGGATAATGCTGCCTATGCATATAGTGAACACAAATTTAACATTGCAATGAATGAACTTAGAGCTGAGTGTGAGCAAGCTTGGGAGTGGCTTTGTCAAATACCCAAGAAAACATGGGCAAGGCATGCATTTGACACAAACTGCAAGACTGACCTTGTAGTTAACAATTTATCTGAGGTGTTCAACAAGTATGTCCTAGATGTTAGGAAGAAACCAATTAGGACAATGTGTGATGGAATAAAGGATAAGCAGATGGTGAGGTGGCATAGGAATAGGGAGAGTGGAAAGAAAGCTAGATGGGACATAACACCCCATTATAGTGAGAAGCTAGAGGTTGAGAAGGAGAGGGCCAAATATTGCAAACCAATTCAAGCTGGTGTGGACTTGTGGCAAGTTACAAGTGGGCAGCAAACCCATGCTGTTAACTTGCAAATGCACACATGTGGGTGCAGAAAATGGGACCTAAGTGGCATCCCATGTAACCATGCCATCTCAGCAATAAACAAGGCCAAAAGAAAACCAGAGGATTATGTCAGCAAGTTCTTCAAGAAAGAAATTTATCTGGCAGCTTATGAACCAATGATCTATCCAGTTCCTGGTGAGCATGACTGGACAAGGACCCCTGGTCCAGACATTGACCCACCTGCATTTAAAGTGAAGAGAGGAAGAAAGAAAGAGAAGAGGATCAAGGGGAAATTTGAAGTTCCAAAGCCTAAGGAGACATCAAGAATGGGGACTATAACATGTGGCAATTGTGGACTGCAAGGACATAGGTACACAAGCTGCAACAAGCAGTTGAAGCCTGAGCTGGCTTTGAGGAAGAACAAACATGTGGTAATCCTCTAATAAGTAGTAACAGGTTTTCCTTCTTGTACATTCTATTTTTTTAAGTACTAACTCATTTTCCTTCTTTGTTTATGCAAGCCTCTTGCAAGGAATTCCAATGCTGGTGCTGCTGCTACTACACAAGCATCAAGAACTTCTCATCCAACTCCTACAACAACACCAACAGCTAGAATAGGAGCTGGGAGAGGAGCTGGGAGAGGAGCTGGGAGAGGGGCTGCAGCTGCAGCTGCTGGGAGTGGTGCTGCTAGAGGTGCTGGTAGAGGTGCTGCACCAGGTGCTGGGAGAGGTGCTGGGAGAGGGAGAGGTACATTCTCTGCCCAAGGCAATCTGGTCCCTCCACATCTACTGCTCCCTCTACATCTACTGCTACTCCACCTTCTGGTGGTAGAAACAGAGGATGGAGAGCCTACTTCTATGCAAGTGGTAACCACTAAATGGCACATGTGCCATGTAATGTTCAAAACTAGATACTTCATGTGTGTTCTTGCATCCTATGGTACAATGTAATCTTGCTGGTGCTCTCAGTGTACTTTGCTGGTGCTCTTATTGTACTTTGCTGGTGTACTTTAAGAATCAATGCCATATATGGCTTTTGTTCATGTGGGTGGATGGATTTATTTATTAGTTAATGCCATTTCTGGAGTTGGCTTTTGTTCATGTGGATGGATGTGATCTTGCTATTTATTAGTTAATCAATGCCTGGAATGGACTATGTTCATGTGGATGGTTCTTTTTATATCTTTTTATGATTGATATGTTCATGACAATGGTGCATACTATTGGATAGAGTAACTCTGTTGCTGGATATATTGCTGGATATATTGTTGTATACATTGTTGGATATGTTGTTAAGGTCTAGGCTCTAGGGTGGCTCGGGGTCAACGAAAACACCTAAAGGCATCAACTAGGGTCTAGGGTGGCTCGGGGTCGACAAAAACACCTAAACCTATCAATTAGGGTTTTGGTGGCTCGGGGTCGACGGAACCACCTAAACCTATCATCTAGGGTCTAGGGTGGCTCGGGGTCGACGGAACCACCTAAAGGCATCAACTAGGGTTTTGGTGGCTCGGGGTCGACGGAACCACCTAAAGGCATCATTTAGGGTCTAGGGTGGCTCGGGGTCGACGGAACCACCTAAAGGCATCAACTAGGGTTTTGGTGGCTCGGGGTCGACGGAACCACCTAAAGGCATCAACTAGGGTCTAGGGTGGCTCGGGGTCGACGGAACCACCTAAAGGCATCAACTAGGCTCTAGGGTGGCTCGGGGTCGACGGAACCACCTAAACCTATCAATTAGGGTTTTGGTGGCTCGGGGTCGACGGAACCACCTAAACCTATCAACTAGGCTCTAGGGTGGCTCGGGGTCGACGGAACCACCTAAACCTATCAATTAGGGTTTTGGTGGCTCGGGGTCGACGGAACCACCTAAACCTATCAACTAGGCTCTAGGGTGGCTCGGGGTCGACGGAACCACCTAAAGGCATCATTTAGGGTCTAGGGTGGCTCGGGGTCGACGAAACCACTACTAGGAAAAGGCCTACTAACGGCGCACCTAATTTGGCTATTAATGGCGCATTAGTGGTGCGCCATTAGTAGCACGCCATTAGTATATTTTACTAATGGCGCACCACTGGTGCGCCATTAGTATCTGGTATACTAATGGCGCACCCCAGATGCGCCATTAGTATATACAACAGTGCGCCATTAGTATGCCTCCCAGGGGGCCATCTATACCCAGGTGCTTTGGCATACTAATGGCGCACAACAACTGGATGCGCCATTAGTAACTTCGGCATACTAATGGCGCACTGTTTAGTGATGCGCCATTAGTATCCTCTGGCATACTAATGGCGCACTATGATGTGATGCGCCATTAGTATGAATATTAGGTTTTTTTATTTTTTTATTTTCTGTTTTTTGCACAGGTTACAAAATGTATAATTGGACAAAATATAGACAGCACACATCAACAACAGATTCATCGAATACAATAGAAGATTAGTCTCTGAATACAATTCATCATTTTAGTCTCCGAATACAATTCATCATATTAGTCTCCGAATTGAAAAGACCGAACAAAGATAGAACATTATATTACAAGTCTCGAGACCGCGAGTTTGTCTTCACATTACAAGTCGATATCGATCATCTAAACTACCATCACATAGAAGAGAGCTGCGGTCATCACGATGAGCATCATCACGATGAAACTCGTCTTCATCCGGTTCCTCCAACGCTCCCTCCCCTCTCCCGCTAGATAGCGGGCGTATCTAGATTCGGCCTCGGCCCTAGTGGCGTACCCTTTGTAACTGTTACCGCTGAATCGGTGAACCTGTCTCCGACACTCCTCCCAGTCGTCGTAGACTCCGGGAACCTTACCCTTGTACACGACATACCACGGCATCGCTATGCAGTAGCCAAACGAAACGTTAGTACCAATTCACAGACAATACATAAGCAATATATAAGTATGCAACAGAACGATCGGAAGAGAAAAGCAAGACATTAATAGCATCGATTACATCTAAGTTGAAGGACTCTCGAAACCAAAGAGACATACTACAAGTTCATTAAAGTTTAATTACAACATGAGCCAATCGATGTTTCAGAACTAGACACAGCATCACTGCTTTCGACTCGACTCAAGGGACCGGAGCGTGGATGAAGCCGCCGTCTATCGTGGGAGTCATGAAACAACGGGCGTTGTCAGCCTGCATTTGTAGGATTGTGTCGATGTCACTGTTGGACGGTTGATTTCTGAGGTAGAACTGCCCCGAGGTACGAAGGACATCTTGATGGATGATTTCCGCAAACTCCGACTGGATGCGAAAGAATTCTTGTCTGATGTCCGCGTCCTGGATTGCCGACACGCTCGCGGCCCAATCTTTGAGTCTACTCGGTAGCAGTAGTTGATGATGGTCCCGTACGATCGCCCGCATGTGATGGATGGCGTAGTAGGCACCCTTCTGACCGCCAGGCGGCTGCTTGACGCAGCAGAACGTCGTATTGTGGGAGAACACGTGCTTGCCGTACTTACGAATAGGCCTGGTGAAGGTGCCTCCAGATTTGACGTAGCCGGGGAGAACATCATCAAGAACCTTCTTGACATTTGTGTAGTCTACGTTCGACTGACGGTCCGGGTCGAAATACGTGGCCATGGAATATTTGGGGCTTAGGAGGATGAGCGTGCAATGTGTGTCACTGCAGAAAACACGGAATGTTAAAAGAAAAACGATCGAAATCTAAGAATTCATATGTTACGGGGCGGTTGAGGGGAGGACTTACTCGGGAAAGTAAGGCACGAGGAAGTTGTCCTTATCTTGGTTTGCCAGAATGACGCCTTCGAGGTAAGAACTCGCGACTTGCCGGTCCCCAGCGCTGCCCAAGATCTTGGCACGCATGTAGAAGGGGTCGACTATCACGATGTCCGGGGTCTTGTCGCGAATGATCCGCATCTCCATACTCAGCGAAAATAGCCGAACGAAGGTGTAGTGCAGCGGATGAAGGTTCAACATAGCGTGGATGTCATCAAACCGCAGGACGATCGTACCCCCGATGGAGTTATCCACAAAGCCCTTGCCCTCTGGCACCTTGGCCGCGAAAACCGGGTATGCCACATCCTTCTCTCGGAGACGCCGCTTCTCCAAAGAAAGAACACTGTCATGCAGACTCCGCATAGCACCGGTTGCAGCATCGAGCATATTTCTCGGTAGCATCGGCCTACCCGCCACATGCACCCTCCTCGAGATATCCGCAGTTGAAGGTGGCCCGTCCTGAGCACGGATCGTACTCGGTGCCGGCTGGCCCGCACCCTTGTTAGTCTTTCTTTTGCGTGCCTTCTTCTTGATCTCCTGTAATGGGACCGAGTTCTGCTCACAGACCGCCTTCTTGAGTGTGTTGGGGCTGATCATATTTCGCACCTCGCCTATCTGAGGCTCGGTGAAGTCGGCAGCTGGAGGCGTCTCCTGAGAGCTGAACTGCAGACGACGCCTGTTGCAACTTGGCTTCTCCGCGGTACCAGCTAGATCGCACACGTCTTTTGTTGGGTTGGGTTCTTGAGAAGGAGGCCCCATGAAGTCGCCACCGTCCCCATGATCGGCAAAGTACTGATCGACGTTGGCAAATGTATCGTCGTCGTCGTTCTGATCCTGTGCCATATGCATGTTTGGATCCAGTGGCATAGGGATGTCCGGCACCGTTGCGGCGGTCTTGCCATGGGGCCGACTTGGCGCCGGCACGACTGGCGGTGTTGTCTTTGGGGTGGTGTCCCCCGCCCCCAAACGAATCTGGCTCTTCGGCCAAAGCAGGGGCCAGCTCAGGCAGGCGCTGAGGTTCATCACGTCATCATCGTCGGCCCCGATGGGTCGAATCGGAGGTAACACCTCGTCGCAGCCTGGCAGCACCCGAACCAGTTGAACCCTAAACAAGTTGGGTGGCATCTGGGTACCGTGGAACAAGGGGTTGCCCGGTTGAACGATTTTGCCCTTGGCGACATCGACCAACTCGTTGTTCACGAAGTGCAGGAGAGTGCACGGAACGTCGGCGGCGCCCTGCGAAAACATGTAGGGCGTTAGGGATGCCCAGTCAAAGGCAAGGAGATGAAGTCCTCGGCCGAGAGAGGCTTAATTAGTTACCGTGATGATGGCGTCGAGCTCGGCTAATGTCGAGGCACCGCCAACGGCGGGCGTGCAGTTGACGGAGGGGCCGCTTGCTGCAGAGGTGCCGGCCGGCGTACACCCGGGTGCATTAAGCTCCCGTGCCGGCGTCGGAGACACCAATGCCGGCTCCGCCGGAGACACCAATGGCCCCGCCATCGCGTTCTGCGAGTTGCTGGCCGTGAAGCTAGGAATCGGGGGCGGCCCCTGTTGGCCGCCCGCAATCCACGCACTAATCCCCTGGATCAAGGTAGGCACAATGGCGGTGATCGTCGCTCCGAGTTGTTGTTGCACTTGCTCTTGGACAATCTCCGGAATCCGCGCCACCTGTGCCCTGAGTTCTTGAACCTCGCGCGCCTGGCTTTCCGAGCTGGTCTTTTTCTCCTTTCGCCCAGCAGTGTCATAGTATGACGACCATTTTGTCGACAAGCCTTTGCCGGCCACACGACCAGCTGACGTCGGCTTACTGAGCTTATCCTTGTTCTTCATTACATTCAACGCCCTATTTAGAGTGGTGTCCCAAGGGTTGCTCTTAGTCGACCCCGCGCTACTGCTTTCAGTCGCCTGCGGAAGGAATGTGAACCATTTAGAAATTTGGCTTCATTAATTAGAATGCAACCATATGGAGCTAATTACGCGGGGGTGTATTCCTTACCAGAACAAGCTCAAGCGCCCTGGTCTTCGGATCCGTGGTAAGCTCCTTTGTTTTCGGGTCCTTCTTGTACCGGGCCCTGACAAAGTTCCTGGTCTGCTTGTCACCGTATTTATCGAAGAGGGGCGGTAGGCCTTGCTCGGCACGGTCCGCCTCCTCCTTGTCCCATATAGGCTCCGCCACTCTGTAACCGCCGGGACCGAGTGTGTGTTCCCCTAAGTTCAGCTCCCGCATTTCTTTCCCCCACTTACTTGATTCGGAGTTTGCGGTGCTCGAGCAATTGATCTTGAAGTCGTTGTAGTCATCTTCGGTGATCGAAGGATTTTTCTCCTTGATCTTCTCATAACTCTCACCTTTCTCGATCATTCTCTTCACATTGCTTTTCCAAGTAGACAGGGCCTTGCTCATCTTCGTGAGGGCAGCATTGTTCACTTTATTCCCTTTGAGGCTTGTGTTTTCAAATTCAGCGGGGAACTTGTATCGTTCGTGCAGCTTCGTGAAGAGGAGGTTGCGCAAATTCCCTCGGTCAGGATGCCTCAGGTTCTCGGTGTTGATCGAGACGGTGCTCCGGAGAATGCACCCGAGCTGAAGCGAGTACCCCTTGACTATTCGTTCGGGCGCCGTTGGATTCCCGTCGGAGTCCACTTCAGTAACTTCCTCCTTGAGGGTGCGGAGCACGGTCGGGCGCCGGTCCTTCCGTTGCCTCTTCGGTTGGCTGCCATCTGTGCGTGCGCCGCCATCATCAGTGGTGGCATCCTCGGCGGCACCATCAGTGGTGGCATCAGTGGGGTCATCCTCGGCGGTACCATCAGTGGTCTCAGGATCGGTGGGGAAGGCGGCGTCCTCATACAAGTGAGGTTGTTCCTCCATCTCCTGGGACAGCTTCCAGAATGGCTTGTCGACGCCCGAACCCCCGGCCTCATCGTTGTTGGCCATGTTTCTCTCTAAATAGGAACAAAGTTTGGTCAAAAAGTTGGTTATTGTCAAGGAACAAGATCATGGTCTCATCATTTAGGGTTTGTCGACACCGAGGCATCCTAAAAGCTAAGCTTTTATCATTGAGGGTTTTTCGACGCCGAGGCACCCTAAAAGCCTAAGCTTTCATCATTTCGGTTTTTATCGACACCGAGGCACCCTAAAAGCCATGCATTAGTCACAAGTACGCCGGGGCACTTGATCCTACTTAATTACCTACTAAGATACCCCGGCCCATGCATTAGTCACAAGTACCCCATATGTCCTATTTTTAGCAAAGTCATGCTAAAATTCACGGAAAATTTCAGCATGACCTTTGCTGAAAATAGGACATATGGAGTACCCGAATTTGCCGGAACGGAAGTTAATCGACATTCCGGCAAACTCAAGGGCCTCTCGGGTGGACAAGGCAAAAGGCCTCCATCACAACATGGAAAATACATTGGCATGTGAAGAATTGATACATCTTCTTGACCATCTACTACAATTGATACATCCTATCAAGAATGGTACACATCACCATATATTGCAAAGATGTACTGGTCAGCAGCAATTTTAACAAGATGTACTGGACAGCAGCAAATTGAGCAAAAAAATGTACTGGACAGCAGTATATACAGGGGGAGAGGAAGAGGGGTTGGTACCTTGGGAGAGGAGGGTGTGCTTGGCTCTGCCGCCGTGCCTGAGTAGCAAGCACCTACGCCCCTGCCTTGTTCCACTTGTATCCTGCAGATCGAGAGAGGATGAGATGAATCAGATCAGTTGCTCATGCTTTTTACAAATTGTAGCTACTGTTTTTTATACCTAAACAAAATTGCCCTAGCTATATTTGCTACTGTTTTTATACCTAATTTTTTGCTACTGTTTTTTTAATTTGCTACTGCTTTTTTTTATTTGCTACTGTTTTTATACCTAAACAAAATTTCCCTAGCTATATTTGCTACTCTTTTTTTATTTGCTACTGTTTTTATACCTAATTTTTTTGCTACTGTTTTTAAAATTGCTACTATTCTTTTAAAATTGCTACTGTTTTTTATACCTAAACAAAATTACCCTAGCTATATTTGCTAATATTTTTATTTGCTACTGTTTTTATACCTAATTTTTTTGGTACTGTTTTTTTAAATTGCTACTGTTTTTGCTACTACCCTAATTTCCTAAAAGATTTCTAACTTTGCTAACTGTGCTAGATTTGCCCTAAAATTTATGCACAAAAACACAGAGAAGGCATTAGGCATTACACAAAAACACAGAGAACTGCTATAATTTACAACAGGCTTTTGGTTTCTGGAACCATTTCATGCCCAAGTGATCTGATCCTTGTACTTTTGCTACAATGATACAGTGATACAAGTAGAATATGAAGGCATTAGGCATTACAACAAAAGGAACAGAGCTGCTATATTTACAACATGCTTTGTATTATTTTATATGGGAAAATTTTGTTTTTGCCACTAGATTTTGTCAAATTTTCTTATGCCACTCTAGATTTTGACATCTCGCTTTTGCCACTCTTAGTTTGTGACAATTATCACAATTGCCATTCTGTTAGGTTAATGGATGTTTTGACCAAACGGAGCAGGGAAAAGACCATATTGCCCTATGTTATTTGTTTTGCTTTTGACACTCCAGTTTTCGCCAAATATTGCTTTTGCCACTAGAGTAACATCTAATGTTACACAGTATTTTAGCATGACCTATTTGAAAATCTGACATCACACATCTTATGTTAAAAAGTTTGGCATGACCTATTTGGAAATATGTCATAGATAATTACACAATATTTTCACACAAGTCTTGACAGTTAATGGCATCATTACCAGCAACATAGTTCATAATATCAGGAAATTAGTTCATAGGAGTACACATCCATCATCTAAACTTAACAGCAAGGTTCACATGTAGTTGCATCAACTACGCAACAAGGTTCATATGTAGTTGCATCAACTACACTGCAAGGTTCACATATGCATACTGACCACCCAAAAGCAACATGTAGCTGCATCAACTAAACAACAAGGTTCACATATGCATATGGACTACCCAAAAGCAAGGCCTTTACAAGTCTACATAGTACAATGCAATAGCTTAACAAGAGTGCCACTAGGCTGCTATGCTAACTACTACAAGACTTGTGCTTGATGTAGTGCTGCTGCTACAACAAGTGCACCACAAACAAGCAGCAGCAGCAAGAAAATTAAAATTTGGGCTGCTGTTATGTGGTCGTTGGAGGTGCACCACAATGCAGTAGTATGTAGTCTTGATGGCCAGCATCCAGAATTAACAATGGCTTGATGGGTGCAGACACGCATACCATTCCAAAATTGTATGAGCACAAAAGAGGACAGATTATTTTAAGAAGACCAATAGCATCACCATCTACTGATATAACACGTGAAGTTCTACTCATATTGTATCAGCTTAACAATTAGTCATGCAAAGGATCCAAAAAAACTTGCACGTCAGAAACCTAAAGAAGATGATCCAACTCACAGGTACGTATCAATAGGCATGCAGGTTCACTTAGACTTGGTTGACAATATAAATCCAAACTATAAAAAAAACATGCAACGGTCCTATGGATCCAAATATAAACGTAATTATTAGTGAAGGTCACCTAGATGACAGCAGTGGTAACATGAAGTGCAGGTCACCTAGACCTGATTGAGACTTCGAGGAATCTTGACAATGTAAATCCAAACTTAAATTATTAGTCAAGCAAAGTTCCTATGTATCCAAATAAACTTGCACATCAGAGAGCTACAGGAACAATATGATTAAGTCTTGCACATCCAAACTTGATGACAGCAGTGGTAACATGAAGAAACAGAGCAAAAATGTAGTTTTGAGTAACAAAACAACCCTAAAATTTACAAAGGGGAAGGAGGAGGCCGGAGGGGGAGGGAGAGGTGGGGGCAGTACCTGAGGAGGCGGAGGAGGCCGGAGGGGACAAGGAGGAGGTCGGAGCGGCGCGGCGGTGGCGCGGACGAGGAGGAGGGCGAGGACGAGGACGACGGGGCGGCGGCGTCGGGAGAGGAGAGGGGAAGGGGATCGAGGGCGACGTCGAGGGGCGAGGAGGAGGTCGGGGCAGCGGCGTCGGGAGAGGAGAGGGGAAGGGGCAGCGGCGTCGGGGCGTCGGGGCGGAGACGAGGACGACGGGGCGGCGTCGAGGCGGCGGGGCAGCGGCGTCGGGAGAGGAGAGGGGAAGGGGATCGAGGGCGAGGGCGAGGGAGAGAGAGGGGATAGGTTTGGGCCGGGGATAGGCGAGGGCGAGGGCACAATACTAATGGTGCACCACCCCTCGGTGCGCCATAAGTACATCCATACTAATGGCGCACCTCACCCTGGTGCGCCATTAGTATTTTTTTTTGATTTCTGCTCGAGCCAACAGGTTATCTTCCACCTGACCTGGTCCACACCAAGTTCCCTCTACTAGCTCGACTGGTCAGCAGCCAGTTCTCACACCAGGAGGTCCTGGGTTCGATTCCCAGGCTCCACAATTTTTTTATGCATTTAAAATGTTGTTTGATATTTATTTGTGTTTAAATATGTTCAAACTTGTTTAAATCATAACAGTAATATTTTTTATAAGACAGTAATAATTATTTAAAAATATCATCAAACAGTAATGCCGGTGGAGCGGAGGAGGGTGCGCGGGGTGCGGGGGGCCGGTGGACCGGGGGGTGCTCGGCGGCGAGGGGGACCGGATCTGGCGAGGTGGGATAGCGATCGAGATGGAGGGGGATCGAGATCGAGTGTCCATGAAATTTAAAAATATTCATGATAGTTCAAAAAGTGCCCATGAAATACAATCGAGAAATGAAGGCTACGATTTAAATACAATCGATCTTAGCTAGCTATCTGTTCACAATCTTCTTGCCCTTCTTTTTCGCAAATGGAGTTCTTCTGTGGAACGGACGTCCTTTAGGTAGGGTGGTCCTGCTTCTTCTTGTGGTGTATGCTGCTACTTCATCATCGTCGTCATGTTCGATTCTCGGGTCGCCGTACTTGTCGAAGTCTTGCTCATTGGCTACTCCATCCATTCCGATGATCTTCCTTTTGCCTCTCCTCACGACAACACGACTGGGCTTTGACGGGTCGGTAATGAAGAAGCATTGGTCCACTTGGGAAGCCAGTACCCATGGCTCATTTTTCGCGGTGACGTTTGCGCCTGCGGTCTTGGATTTGGCTTCGGGTATAACCATGGTGGTGAAATACCGGTCTTCTTTTAGGACGCTCTTGGCCCATCTGACACGGAACATCGGGACCTTCTCTCCAGCGTAGCTCAGCTCCCAGATCTCCTCGATCCTTCCGTAGTATCTGTCCTTGTCGTTACCGGTGTAGGATTCCATCGTTACCCCGGAGTTCTGATAACCATCGCTCTTCATGTCCTTGGCCTCGGTGTAGAATGTGTAGCCGTTGATATCGTACGCCTCATAGGTCATCAGGTTGTGCTCGGCGCCCTGTGACAAGGCGAATATGAGTTGTTCTTCCGCGGAAGAATCCTCATGTAAAGGGTACGACAGAAGCTTCTGCTTGAACCAACGCGTGAAACATGAGTTGTGCTCTTTGAGTATATCTCCGTCCGTCCTCTGTTGGCCTCGGTCATTGTACGTCTTCTTAATAAAGGTTTTGTGCTCTACCACCCAAGGATCGACCACGTCTATGTGTTGTAGCGCGACTAGGTTTGCTCTTTCAAAGTCGGCGAGTCGACCCTCGAAGTCGACATGCATTTCGCGGCGACCCTCACGGTGACCCCATCCAGCGAGCCTGCCGAGGTGCCTGTTGACGGGCAGACCAACGGGGTTCTCGATGCCTAGATAATTCGTGCAGTAGGAGATGCACTCTTCGGTCAGAAAGCCCCTGGCTATGCTTCCCTCTGGACGTGACATGTTGCGAACGTATCCTTTGATGACACCATTCATCCTTTCGAACGGCATCATGCTGTGCAGGAACGTCGGCCCGAGTTGGATGATATCGTCCACGATATGGACCAGCAGATGCACCATAACGTCGAAGAATGCGGGCGGGAAGTACATCTCAAGCTCGCATAGTATCACCACGATCTCTTCCTGTAGCCTTCTGAGTTGCCTCACGCCAACAGACTTCCGAGAGATGACGTCGAAAAAGTTGCATAGGCCAAATAGCGTTTCACGGACGTGCGCGTCCATGATCCCACGGATTGCAACTGGAAGTATCTGCGTCATCAGCACGTGACAGTCGTGAGACTTCATCCCGCTGAACTTCAGCTTCGCTAGGTCTAGGTATCTGCTTATCTTCCCCGCGTAACCGTAAGGAAGTTTTACTCCTACGAGGCAGGTGAAAAACTGCTCGATCTCCTCCTGACTTAGAGTGAAGCACGCGGGAGGGTAGTCATTTCCGGTCTTCTTGGCCTTTTTGCCTTTGCGACGACTTTCCGTGTCCTGCTTCGCCTCATCATCATCATCATCATCATCATCATATATAGCGTGAAGCTCCTGCCTGATGCCCATTGATTTCAAGTCTGCCCTTGCTTTCGGCCCATCTTTGGTCCTCTCTGGCATGTTGAGCAGGGTACCAAGCAGACTCTCGCACACGTTCTTCGTGATATGCATGACATCAAGGCTGTGAGGCACACGGTGGATCTTCCAGTACGGCAAGTCCCAGAAAACAGACCTCGTTTTCCATACCTTCAGCAGCGGCTCTGGCGCCTTTCGCTTCTTTCCCGGCTCTGGCGCCTTTTGCTTCTTTCCCGGCAGTGGGCAGTCTTTCCAATTTTTCAACAGCTCGTCTATTTCCTCGCCGCTCCTCGTACGCGGGCGTCCTCGGGGTTCGGTTTCACCATCGAATAGATCCTTGCGTTTTCTCCACGGGTCATCGTCGCGAAGCCACCTTCGATGTCCCATGAACACGGTTTTCGAAGACCCGGGATCTCTATCTAGCTGGCGATACGTTGTGTCATCCATGCACCTGACGCATCCAGAAAATCCGTGGACCACCTGCCCCGCGACATATCCGTAACCGAGATAGTCATGCACCGTCGTGAGCAGCGCGGCTCTCATAGGGAAATATTCTTTCTCTGCGGCGTCCCACGTATTGGCTGGCGTTTTCCACATCGTGTCAAGCTCCTCTTTCAGCAGCCCCAGATACAGATTGATGTCGTTCCCTGGTTGTTTCGGTCCTTCGATTAGCATACTCATGTGAATGTACTTCCTCTTCATGCACAACCAGGGGGGAAGGTTGTACATCCACACAAACACAGGCCAGGTGCTATGTGTGCTTCTCTGGCTGCCAAACGGATTGACTCCATCGGTGCTCGCGCCCAGCACGATGTTCCTTGGATCGTTCCCAAATTCTAGGTCTTCGAAGTTCAACGCTTTCCACTGGCTCGCATCCTTAGGGTGACTCAGCATCTTGTCTTTTTATCTATCTCCGGATCATTTGCGTCATCTTCTCGCTTCTTCTCCTCCCTATCCGTGTGCCAACGCAGGAGCTTTGCTACCTTAGGGTCCGCGAAATACCGCTGCAGACGAGGAGTGATCGGAAAGTACCACACCACTTTTCGAGGAGCTTTCTTCCTCTTCTTGTATCGAGTGACGCCGCACACCGGACATATGGTAGACTCCGCGTGCTCGTCCCGATAAATGATGCAATTGTTCATGCACACATGGTATTTCACGTGCGGTAAATCCAGAGGACACACGATTTTCTTCGCCTCCTCCAAACTGGTCGGGCACTTGTTCCCCTTGGGAAGACGTTCGTGCCAGAATGACATGTTCTCGTCGAAGCATGCGTCGGTCATTTTGTGTTTTACCTTCATCTCCAGAGCCATGAGCGTTACTTTCAGGCGGGTATCCTCGGGCCTGCATCCTTCATACAATGGAGTAACCGCGTCTAACTCAAGTTGATCCATCTTGGCTTTCTCTCGGGCGGCAGCTCTTGCGTTATCCGTCTGCTTGAGAAGCAGCTCTTGAATATGAGGGTCCTGCACCCAGCCCATCGATGGTCCAGCGTCGTCTGCTCCGCCGGCATCATCATCTTCATGATCATGCCCGTCGTCTGCTCCGGCATCTTCCTCATCATCATGTCCTGCATCTTCTACATGATGACTGTGTACAGCATCACCGTCGTGATCATCTCCTGGGGATTCTTCGTCTTCTCGCCCGCCCGAGCCGCGGTGGTTGTCTTGCTGCCCTTCCTCATTTCTTGCCCGGCCCCCATGGACGACTTCGTAGTCATCTTCATCACCTTGCCACCGATAGCCATCCATGAAACCACGCAAGAGCAGGTGGTCCCGCACCTGCCAGGATTCCGGGTCCGCAATAAGGCTCTTCAGCTTGCATCTTCGACACGGACATCTTATCTCCGTCTCGTTCTTTTGAAGCATCTCGGCCTTCGCGGACCTCAAAAACCTATTCACGATGCCTTCGGTCATCATGCGGACCATGGTCGCCTGCGGGGTAGAGCAAAACGATATTTTAGAACCAAGAAAAAATTTGGCATGACTTTCCCTAAAAATAGGACCAAAAAGAATGCTTAATGCCAAAATTCTCGCCGAAACGGAAATGAATCAACATTCCGGCAAAATATTGGCAACTATCGCATTTCAAATACCGGTACACCTCCAAACACAAACACATATGCAACACCACAAACATATGCAACACCACGAACATACATAGATCTAGCTAGGCCATAAAAAGTGCATGTGCACATTGTTGTAGGGAGAACAACATAAATATAGCTTCCCCCCTTACTTACCTATCAAAACAAGGTAATTTAACCACTTAAATTGAATGAATCTATGGTGGAAATGAGGTGAAAAAGAGGAGGCACCCGAGACAAGGAGGAGGTGGAGAGAATGAAGTGGGGAGAAAGTGAGTGTGGGTAGGAGAGGCTGTCCAAAATATCTTGTTGCTGCCCACTTACTAATGGCGCACCAACTCTAAATGCGCCATTAGTAATCCAGGTTACTAATGGCGCACCTTCTGGTGGTGCGCCATTAGTATGTTTGGACAGGCGCACTAGTTAAAAAAAATTGATACTAATGGCGCACCCTGGGCCAGGTGCGCCATTACTAGTTACAACTAGTAATGGCGCACTGTGTCTGGATGCGCCATTAGTATGTTTGGACAGGCGCACTAGTTAAAAAAAATTGATACTAATGGCGCACCCTGGGACAGGTGCGCCATTACTAGTTACAACTAGTAATGGCGCATTGTGTCTGGATGCGCCATTAGTATGTTTGGACAGGCGCACTAGTTAAAAAAAATTGATACTAATGGCGCACCCTGGGCCAGGTGCGCCATTAATAGTTACAACTAGTAATGGCGTACTGTGTCTGGATGCGCCATTAGTATGTTTGGACAGGCGCACTAGTTAAAAAAAATGATACTAATGGCGCACCCTGCGCCTGGTGCGCCATTAGTAGTTTCAACTCTAATGGCGTATCAGAAGGTGGTGCGCCATTAGTATATACTAATGGCGCACCGCTTGTCTGGTGCGCCATTAGTGTCAATCCCATCTATAGCCCTTTTTCTAGTAGTGAACCACCTAAAGGCATCAACTAGGGTTTTGGTGGCTCGGGGTCGACGAAACCACCTAAAGGCATCAACTAGGGTTTTGGTGGCTCGGGGTCGACGAAAAGACCTAAACCTATCATCTAGGCTCTAGGGTGGCTCGGGGTCGACGGAACCACCTAAAGTCATCAACTAAGGTTTTGGTGGCTCGGGGTCGACGAAAACACCTAAACCTATCATCTAGGCTCTAGGGTGGCTCGGGGTCGACGGAACCACCTAAAGGCATCAACTAGGGTTTTGGTGGCTCGAGGTCGACGAAAACACCTAAACCTATCATCTAGGCTCTAGGGTGGCTCGGGGTCGACGGAACCACCTAAAGGCATCAACTAGGGTTTTGGTGGCTCGGGGTCGACGAAAACACCTAAACCTATCATCTAGGCTCTAGGGTGGCTCGGGGTCGACGGAACCACCTAAACCTATCATCTAGGGTCTAGGGTGGCTCGGGGTCGACGGAACCACCTAAACCTATCATCTAGGCTCTAGGGTGGCTCGGGGTCAACGAAAACACCTAAACCTATCAATTAGGGTTTTGGTGGCTCGGGGTCGACGGAACCACCTAAAGGCATCATTTAGGGTCTAGGGTGGCTCGGGGTCGACGGAACCACCTAAACCTATCAATTAGGCTCTAGGGTGGCTCGGGGTCGACGGAACCACCTAAACCTATCAATTAGGGTTTTGGTGGCTCGGGGTCGACGGAACCACCTAAACCTATCATCTAGGGTCTAGGGTGGCTCGGGGTCAACGAAAACACCTAAACCTATCAATTAGGGTTTTGGTGGCTCGGGGTCGACGAAAACACCTAAAGGCATCAACTAGGGTTTTGGTGGCTCGGGGACGACGGAAACACCTAAAGGCATCAACTAGGGTCTAGGGTGGCTCGGGGTCGACGGAACCACCTAAAGGCATCAACTAGGGTTTTGGTGGCTCGGGGTCAACGGAACCACCTAAAGCATTCAACTAGGGTCTAGGGTGGCTCGGGGTCGAAGGAACCACCTAAAGCATCACTGTAACATAACATATGTAACTATTCCTTTTGCAAATGCATTTAAACCATCAATATAACATAAGCATCACTCTAACATAAGCATTACTTTTGCAAATGGATTTAAGCATCACTATAACATAAGTAACACTGGAGTTCAACACATTATACAATACACATCCATTGTTCACATTACATAGTGGAGTTCAAATGCACAATCCATCCTTTTCTCACAAAAGGATGAATAGCATAACTACTAGGTACATAAACAACCAGAGTTCACAATTAGTACTAGAACCATACATTACACAACCATAATTCTAAGTTACTAGGTCATTGCACAACCATCATTCCCAAAAGGTCTGCAATGCCCACTAATCTCAAGTCATCTTGTTCAGTTCTGCAAGATGGCCTGGATCCCCTTGATCTTCTCCTTCAGCTTCTCCTCTGCCTTGATGAGCTCAGTAATCTTAAACTCTTGCATCTGCTTCTCTTCATTATGGTTTTCCTTGAGCTTCAGCAAATCAGCAACCTGGAGCTTCAACTCTAGCTTCTCTTGGGTGAGCTTCTCCTCAAACTTTGTGAACTCTGCATTCTTCAACTCCAAATTCATCCTAGCCTCACTCAACAATTCCTTCTCTTTCATATTCTTCAACTTCAAGTTTTGGATGACAGTTTCTTGAGCACTTGTCAGGTTGCACAGGAGTTCATACTTTTGTTGAAGCTTCTGTGCAGCTGCATCTTTCTTTGCCATTTCCGCATTCATACCAGCCACCAATTCAGCTCTGCATTGGTGCTGATATGTGACAGCAGACTGCAGATAACTGAAATCCACAACCCTATCCTGCTGAAAGTCCACAAGTTGATGCACATCTTTCACTAACTTGTCATAGTCTGCATCCAGCTTGTTCTTTTCTTCTGTCAACTGATGAATAGTTAGAGCACTTTGAAGATTATCATTCACCCTAGCAGACTTGCTCTCTTCAACCATTGACCAAAGCTTCAGCAATGCATTCTCCATTGTTGGGGGCCACTGCTCATCAACCCACTGAACAAACCCACAATTCTGACCTTCCTGGAAAAATTAGAAGGGCAAAATTTAGTACAATACAACTACTAAGAGTACTAAGCAACAGTTAGTTCATGGCAGTACCTAATGTTGGCACTGACATTAACTGGATTTGCACAGCCATTTGCTAAGCAATAGGACCACATTGTAAAATAAATTAATGTAATCCTACAATGGATGATCAACTCATATATTTACCAGGCACCAGAGTAACACTCCATTCAACTTAGAAGTTGCTAAGCAGCCATGTGCTAAGCAACAGTAGTTGCTAAGAATTGACCATTAATATAATAAAATCCTAACAGTAATAAGCAACACAATGTGAACTACTTTGCCCACCTAAATACACTACACTAGCCTGCAGCAACAAACTAGCTAATGAGACTACCTACTGTCAGCAGTAAGCAATTGTTACTAACTGGCTCCACTCGACTTAATATTGAGCAACACTGCATTTGGAAAGAAGTGTAAATAAATAGCATGTGCACACAACAGGAGCATATATTTTAGCAGAAATGCATTCCACTGAACTTAATAATGATCATTCCTAACAAATTTAGCATGCACATAACTGAATCACAGGTGGCAAACAAGACTCTGCCACTTTCAATGAACACATCCAGTGCTTAATCACCAAGGCAAGAAAATTACCGGCTCTGCACATGCTAAGAACCTTCTCCCAGTCATTGTTCCTTCAAACGCAACAAGCCTCTCTGATGGCTTCCCATGCTTCTCGCACAACACTATCAGATCTAGCTCAAGACCCTTGTAATCCGGGTCCTCAAGAGAGAAAGGCACCTGCCCAAGCAAAATCCAAGTTACCATCATGTGCAGAGGACGAGGACAAATCAAATCAAACGAAATCCTAACAACAAAGACCACCTACACACAAAAATCCCCAAATTTCCTAAACCTAACCCTAACCCTAGCTCCAATGGAGTAACTTACCTGGTTCAGCCCATCGGTGGAGGTGTCGGAGTGCATGTACGGGAGGCTTGAGTAGTCGTTGCTGCTCTCGTCCTCCAGAACCATGGCTGCGGCCGTGCTGTGGCGGCCGGCGATGGCGGGCGCAGGCGACGGTGAGGCAGAGAGCAGGAAGAAAGAAAGAAGAAGGCGAGCGAGGTCGGGGTCGGGGTCTGGCTCGGTCGCACATAAACGGTCCGAGCCGGCCTCGTCCGAGTCAGCGCGCAGCCGGCGCAGGCGACGCGCGCACTGGCCAGCGTGGCGCCTGACGGGCGGGCCCAATCGGTCAGCTTTAGTGTCAATACGTACAAAACGAGCTTTTAGTCTTTTTTGCAACGGCTAGCCCCAATCTTGGTACTGACACGTAAAAATTACCAATCTTGGTACCAATCTGCTTCCAATGCCCCAATTGTGGTACTTCTGTGCAATTTACTCCTGCAGCTTGGGCACGCAAAAGGTAGTTTTGCGTCAGCGGGTGATGCAAATTAGGGCACCGTTTTGCTCCAACACAAGCCCTACATTGGGCGACGACCTCCGGCTCGTCCCACGTGCCAAGCCATCGCCCTCATGCGTGATCTCGGCCGAGAAATGGCCGGACTCCCACCGACGAACGAACGTCGTGGAAGCCGGTGGAGCTCCTCGGGTGGCACGGGGCATTGCGGATCTCGACGACGGATACAGCCGAAGAGAGGGCAGAGGAAGGTGAGGGGACGCTGGATCCACAGTG
The DNA here is from genome assembly GCF_018294505.1 of Triticum aestivum. Lineage (NCBI taxonomy): Eukaryota > Viridiplantae > Streptophyta > Magnoliopsida > Poales > Poaceae > Triticum > Triticum aestivum. The sequence continues at coordinate 488,144,185 of NC_057796.1, forward strand.
GCGGCCGATACGACAGCACGGAGAGGCGGGAGGAGGGTGACTCGAACCTGCGACCCATTAGACTAGGTAGCAATGCCTAAACCAGCCCACCAACTGAAGCTGGTTGACTAGTTTATATGCATGTCTTTAGTTGACTTAACTAGTGCTACAAAATAGAATGGTAATTTTTGGATCAGCCAGGATTTGCTGCCATTTTTTGCGGCTCTTGATATTTACCCGGGCACCAGAAGCGCTAATGCTAGGTGTTTTTTTATCTGCAGTTTCTCCATTGATTTTGTATCTTCTTTTTTCTTAAGTTAAAGTAAAATAACAAATCGAATGAAACCGCTTCGGATTTCTTTTGATGAAAACCCTTGTTCCGCTCTCGCTCGCCGCTACTAACGGGGCTCATAATCCTATCCAAGTCCCCTTTTTTCAGATCTTTCTCCTGGTTTTGATCATCACCGTTCACCTACTTGTTACGGAGATCCCGACCAATGCACAATCCAGATGTTTTTAGCTTTTTTTCTCCCATCCCATCTTGGACGAAGGTGATAATCATCATCACACAAGGTACCTAAAAATTTTCAAATGTACCCCCGGTAACTTCTATGTGAAAGTATGATATTTATGCACCATAAACATGGTAACTTAAGTACAAACCCAGCGGTAACTTACGATATCTATCCGGGATAAAAGTTGTTGAAAATCATAACCCCCCCTCCCTCCCCCCCCCTCCAAGGGGGTAACTTTTGTGTGAATAACATGATAACTCACACATCGCAGACCTAATAACTTATGAACCCCATCCTGGTAATTTTGGCAACGATGGGGGCGGGGGGAGTTGACGAACTTTTGTGTTAATACCATGGTAACTCACACATCGCAAACCTGATAACTTATGCACCCCATCCTGGTAATTTTGGCAACGATGGGGGCGGAGGGAGTTGACGAACTTTTGTGTGAATAGCATGGTAACTCACACATCACAAAACTTTATAACTTATGCACCCCATCCTGGTAACTTTGGCAACGAGGGTGGGCGGGGGGGAGTTGATGAAATGTCCTCTCAGTAGCTTTTGCGTCAACAACATGGTAACTCACACATCGTAGAACTGATAACTTGATGTACTTTGGCCCTGATAACTTTGGTGGCGGGGGTGGGGGGGGGGGGTTGATGAAATATCCCCTCGGTAACTTTTCTGTGAATAGCATGGTAACTCACACATCGCAGACCTGATAACTTAAGTACCCTGGTCCCGATAACTTTGGCATGAGGGGGGTCCAATAACATTTGTGTGAATACCATGGTAACCCAGACATTTGCAGACCTGATAACTTATGTATCCCGGTCCTGGTAACTTGGACGAGGGGAGATAAAATATACCCACGGTAACTTTCATGTTAATAACATGCTAACTCACACATCACAGACCTGATAACTTATGTACCCCAGTCCTGATAACTTTGGCGACCGGGGTGGGAGGGTGGGGGAGAGAGGGGGCATGATGAAATATACCCCCGTTAACTTTCATTGATGAAGTGGAATTTTTTTCAGGAAAATAGCTTTTGTTTTTCTTATGATAGTAGTAAGAAAGAGTTTAAAAGACTTTTGTTTTCAACTAAGGAACAACAAACTAGGCTCGCGTGATGGTACTTGGGCTACGTACGTGGGCTTGTCCTTTCCACCTTGACGTAGGGTTTGAATCCCATGTAGGCATTTTTTGCGTTTTTAATTATTGTATAGTAAATCGATCGTGGAGGGGGGGGACGGGAATAGCGGGTGGAGCTTTGTTTCAGCCATCGAGGGAATCATGCGGATCTATCGCTAACTTCCAGACAGTAGGAAGTTAGTCGTGTCCGTGTTAAATTACCATACTTCCCCATGCTTTAACCTTCTCGTGCTGTAGTTACCAGCCTTATCATGGTATACCATATTTATCACGCTGGTCATGCCAATGTTACCAAGCCAAACTTTTTTTTTCTAATATGGCAGAGATAAGAAAGGTTCAAATAACATTGTTTATCTACAATAGACAACAAAAAAGGTGGCTTAGTTGGTTATTAGGCTCAATAGCTATTGCATATACCTAGGTTCAAATCCTCTTTGAAGCACTTTTTATTTTATTTTCTTTTCATATTATGCAGCAAAAAACCACTAGTGATTTACTACGGTTTTTGAGAGAAGGAAAAAAATTAGTGGAAGCAGCATGGGATGATAGCGATCAGGTAGGAACGAATCGTCTGCGCCTGTCGCTAACATCCTTCCGTCTGCAAGTTAGTCACGTCCTTTAGTTTTTAAATCACATCGCAGTATTCTAACCTGATTGTTAGCTTGATGCTTAGATACGTGATTGTCGGCGTGGTGCATAGAGGCGGCAAGATCACCACCATTGTAAAACGGCAAACATATTTTATTTTATAGACCTGTGGAATGGTAACTATGACGATAATAAACACCACAACCCATACACAATCTCATTGCACGCTGTATCAATGAACTAAAGGCAACCGAGCAGCCAGAGAAAGTATTTATTGTTTTTTAGCGTTGTACCCATTTTTGAAGAACGTGCACCAACGCTCAACCACGCTCGAAAGATACACCAAGTTTGGCCGTCCGGACCGCAACGAGTCCATTGCCCGATGACCCCATTCATGTGGATTTCTCAGGCCGATGTTGCCACTCTTGGTCTTCTATCCAACTTCTCATTTATAGCTTGTTTTATGGGCCAATTACATTTCAGTCTTTAACTGGAACCCACTACTGACATTTACCCCTAATTTCTAAGTATGCTTAAATTTGCTCCTATTTCGTCAAGTTTCCTTATAGAAATGTCCTTTTGTGTCGTTTCAGTCCGTCAAAGGGATTTGAACGTTTACGAGACATTTTGCCCCTTTTTATAGGTGGGACCCTCTGAGGTAAAAGATAAAAGAAAAAGGCAAGTCAAAGTAGTTGTAGTGGATGACAAGTGGGATGAGAGAACCAAAGCTAGCCCATGAAAAAGGACAAGTCAAACTACATATAGGGCCCACATGTCATTGTATTATTATTATTATTTTAAAATGATATTTACTGGATTATTAAAGGGGAGGCCCCACTAGTTAGAGTCTGAAACAGGGGTAGTTAAGACTTACAAGAGTTTATCCTAATACAATTACCAAGGCCACTGACAAGTCTCAAACAACGGAGTCTTAACTCTCACGGAGTGCGCCGGCACGCCGACGACGCATCGAATGGCGCAAAGGATGCAACTAGTAGGATAGGTGGGGGCATATGAGATCTCTAGGGCCGCAGCAAGCTCGACCAGCGAGATAGCAGGCCACGGGGCATTCAAAGGCCATGACAACGACGAGCTCTCATGGTTGCGCTAGGCGGGGAGAGTTGCGGGGAACGAGGATGATCGAGAAAATGGGCAAAACATCCGAGTGTTCCCAAGGAAGCAAGGACGGGCTCAAAGGAGCAGAGGAGCATGGAAACAACGACCTTGCCCTCCATAGCGGGCGGCAAAGTGGCTATTCGCAGGAACAACGCCTCAGGGATTAAATGCTCCGGGGTGAGGGATCTAGAAGGTTTAGAAGCATCAAGGGTTGACTAGGAAGCTAGGGGAAAGTGTATTTGTGTTGTATCATATAGGAGATCGGGCGCAGCAGAGCATTGCCGGAGGCGGAGAGAGGATGGAGACCAAGCCGCCTCCTCCGTGCAATTCCTTCGGGTGGGTTAACCAAGACTATGATTCGAAGCTCCCGGACAACGTTTCAAGGCGGGGAAGAGGCGTTGGCCGCGCGGGCGAGGAACGACAGCGCCAACTGTGTCACGCATGAGCTTTCCCATGCATGTGCACGTGTGTGATACGACAAGCGTGCTATGGCGGCAGGTCAGCGTGCTTGACGGGCAGCGAGCGCACCAAGGAGACTCAAGGTTTCAGGAGGGCGGCTGGGAGATGCGGCTTGTGCCATGCGGGTGGCTGCTGGGAGGTGCGGCTTGTGCCATGCGGGTGGCTGCTGGGAGATGCGCTTGTGCGTGCACGGGCGAGCGGCTGACAGAGGCAGCGTGTGTGCGCATGAGTGAGTGGCTAAGAGATGCGGCAATGACGGATACTGCTATTGGCTATCGACGTGTAAGTGATACATGGAGAGGGGTGGGAGATAGTTTCTTTTCTGTTTCTTTTCTTTCAAGGATGGGTCGCAGCTGTAAAGGACATGTCAGCAGCAACCTAACAAAATAGGGAGGGATACAAACATCCATAAAACATCTCGTAGACGGTCAAAGCCCTTTGACCGAATGGAAACCGCACAAAAGGCCTCTATAAGAGGACTTGACGAAGGAGGGGGAAAATGAGGGGCAAATGTGAGTACTCGGTTGCAGTTAGGGGCTGATCTAAGTGATCCTTTGTTTAATGTTGTCATTGAACACGTTGGACTGAGAGACCTGCCTGTCTACCCCACAATGGTAGAAATTACATTGGAAGATAAACACTCTCTTTATAATATGACTACATTGGAAGAGGCATATTCGATCATGTTCCCCTCCTTTTGGACACCGGTAGCCATGTGCCTAAGGCACCTTAAGTTTGAGTGAATGTCTAGATTATTTTGCATGGCTTCATAGGGATGGTTTTTCTGAACTGTTTGCTTTTGTGCGGTTAGACAACAACCACCATGGATCCAACATAGAAAGACAAAAAACTTGAGCCCTGAGGAAAAAAACTGAAAGGATTGGGTAGAAATGTTGATGCTTGGTACAAAAAACTTGAAACTAAAATTCTGCAAAAGTAGATGACACTAATAAGAGATGAGAATATTTTGGTATATCTGCTTGTGAAAGACAATAACAGAAAGATCTTAGAGAACTATGAATAAGCTTTTAAAACATGGAGAGATGAAGTGTTGCGAACATGCAAAGAGAAAGAATTTAAAGAATGGGATAGTAATACTAGATATTGCCTTTTTTACAACAAAACTATTTGGACACCCTGAGCATTCTAACATTGCCCTTATTGTTGCCCCTAAATGTTTAAAGATCAGGTTAACTTGCTTGTTATAATCCTTTTTCCATTGGTAAGCTATATGAGGATGTATCCAGATGGAACACAAGAAAGCCCCTGGCCTGATGTCACTGTAATTTACTCAAGACTTCTACTCCTCACAAAGTCGCCGAACTTGGAAGTGACAAAATGACTGGTTGATTGGCCGCCAAGAAGAATTTACATACTTTGGATGGAAATGTACTTTAGATGGAAAGTATGACATGTTTGCACTCTTTTCCTAATGACGCCAAACTATAAAGATCTCAAGCCAACCGAGGTTATTGGAAGAATTATGAATCATCAGATGGGTCTCAAGGATAAAGAACTCCATTGTCAATCCACCCACCTCAAGTCAAGTGTAGCTTAGAAGCTTACAAGTGCACCTATCAAGATCTCAAATGAATAAATCCGCAAAGGTTCTATGGATGAGGAACTTGGGCTCATGGTCAAGAACTACAATGAGATGTACCCTTAAGGAAAGTTCATGATGGTTCAAGATCAAGATCAAGAAACCCCTCCCTGACTATACCCAGCGACCATGGCATCGTCAGGTTAAAAACTGTATTTACAGTAATAATGTATCTAATAACTTGGTGATCTCTTTAGAAATTATATCTTACATTTTCCATGGTGAGAATAAGCGAGAACTCAAAATAACCTGATCACAATTTCAATTTCCATTTTCTTTGTATACCATTACAATTAAAATGAATAACAACCTACAAATTCAAACGGCAAATAACTAAGATACATCAGATAAAAAACAAAAAAATGCGTGAAAAAGGAAACAGAACAACTGAAAACAAGCAACAAGCATCACTTGTAAAATGACAATATAAAAAGGAGGGTAGGAGGTATACAATGGCTAGGCCCAGGAGGAAGCGATTAGAAGTTTCAAATGCATTATGCAAAAAGAACAGAATTGAACTGCATACTATTTTTTCGCGAAAATGACATCAATTGCATGGGATTAGAACCGAACAGTTATCTGGGCTTACCAAAGCACATTAAGATTTTTGTTTTTTTGTTTTCTAACTAAATTCATGGGATTCAAGTAGTTCCTTATAACAAGCAAAATTATATTTATCTATTTAATTGTAACAATATTTCGAATAATCACATCTAGCATGTACAATACACCAAGGTATAACATTCAACCATGAGTTTCCGTCACTGCTCCGAGCTGAGAGGAACTCCAAGCTGAGGAAATCGTTGCACTGTTCTCCAACTTGCGTTTTTTCCTAGAAAAAAATATGCATTTGTTAGAATACTGAAAACAAGCTTAAAACAGTGTGTATGATTTATATATAGTCCATTTTAGGGAATCACTACCTTCTCTCAAAATGGCGCGGAAGTTTTTCGGTATCGGCAAGAGCTTTCTCTTGCTCCTCTTGATCATACTTCGGTAATATATTTGATGGATTGTTGGGAAACCGAACAAGGCATAAAACACATGCATCAGTAATAGTATGAAACAGAACTAAAATGCACTTCGCGCTGAAACAGCATCTAACATGTAACATGAGGTGGGGTTAGAAAGAAAATGAAACAATGATCAAAGGATTACGTTTTGATGGCTGAACACAGGTTTGGGTAGAACTGGTCTTCCAAAGTTCTCAAGGAATTGGAAGAGCGAGTTGTCTTGATCTCTTGAATAAATTATGCACAACTGCAAGTAAGCCAAAACAGCAGGATTATCAATTATGGATGCCCAAGTATCTGAGACGAATAGTTGACACTGCTTATCCATTTCTGGATACTTTTTCCAGTGTCAACTAAACGGATTTACAATGATCCACAAAAGAAAGATAAGTAGGTCAGAATTCACGGTCATTATCTCATACTAGATTTAGGTTACCTGCTTGATAACTCGGTTTATCACTATATCCAGAGTAAAAAGTTCAACGGACTTTGGCCCAAGAAATTGCAGGCAGAAGTCTTCAAAACTGGAATTATCAATACAATGGGCATGTAGCTTGATGATTTTATCCTTAAACCTGCAACATTCAATGAAGAAGTTGTGATTTTAAAACAAACTCTTACATGGTGAGAAAATGAGCAATTTTGCTTAGATCGTAAACAAGTAAGCATCATGGACGTTACTCTGCATATAATAGATCATCGGCGCATAAACCTCTCGCAGTTTGTAGTCTGTCATATAAAATCTGCCATACAAGGAAAAAATAAATAAACTTCTTTTGGAAAAACATATCGCAATAGGTGCAAAAGAAAACTAAGGTCTGTTGAGTTCCAACAAACAACTTCTAAAACAAAAGCAGAGAGCTCAAGATGAATACCTGGTAAAGCCTGCGAAGCACAATGAGAAAACAACAAGTGCCTCCTTTCACACCACGCAGTTTAGCTGATGTTTTGGAGTGTTGACTTGATTCATGCTGCTTCTCATGTTTGTTTCCATGGTCACGAGTACTAGGTTCAGAAGTATCGATTATACGACAACGAGAGCTCAACCCATCTATACCGGAAGTGCCAACATCACAACTTACTGGTTCTTTTCTGGCACCAAGCATGACATCCAACTCAATGATTTCTGGTTCGGGCATGAAATCACCCTCCTGATCAATGTCTTGGCCAAAACCATCATGTGAAGAGCTCAAGTCATTAGATTTTTTCTTTAGGAATTCCCCTCTCTGAAATGAAAATCGTCAGCATGCAAGTTAGTTTTACTCGACCTGGATACTAAGCAAATTCTTCTAATTTGAGATTATTAATTTTGGAACAACAGAAACAGAAATACAGAATGCTATACCTTGGAAGATGAAGAAAGCTTAGTAGCAGGCAAAGCATCAGGTATTCTACTGAGAAAATCTTTGCTGGTGCGGCAATGTTCACAAGCTTTTGCGGGAGCTACAGTTTCCTTAGATGAAGGCCATAGACAATGAGCAGAAAGAAATGGATGTACTATTTTCGCCCAATTCATCACCTGCTTCTCTTCGGAGGCACATGCAGCGGATAGTATACTGCTTATGTCCTTGTGCATGTCTGTATCAGCGTATTTATCTCCAGCATTCGACGTGTCTGTATCAGCATATTTATCTCCAGCATTCGACATGGCTGTATCAGCATATTTATCTCCAGCATTCAACATGCCTGTATCAGCATTTTTATCTCCAGCTTTCGAATTCTTTTTATTGATCTCATTTGCTTCCGCCAGCAATGCTGAAAGGGAGACATGTATGAAAACGACTCAGAACAAAAAAAATGGGAAGACTTTGTTGAGTACATGGCTCAATGCAGGATCTAGGTCCAGCAGTGCCTAATACTACTATTTAAATTATGGGACAGGGAGAAAGTTGAAAATACCTTTTTGGCTCATCCTCTTTGCATCCAATTGTTTGAAAGAGAGGCCACGATGATCAAGCGATCTGTAGTAATTTTTGGCAATAACTTGTGAGTGCGCCTTATGCAAATATGAGCGCGCCTCCGATAAATCTTCTACCTTCTGCTTTAAACGAGAAAGTAGAACAGCAAGAACAGAACTAGTATTCGGACTCTCCAACAGATCATCAAGCTCAGGATCATCATCATATAGTTTTTCAATGCACCTCCGGTGTAGAGCTTTGAACAAGAAAAAAAAAAGTTTATTATAACTGAATAAAGAGGCTCATCCTTCTAAATATATATTAAGGCCAGTGTATCATTCTTACGAGTTAAATGCTCGCTTATCTTCAAACGGCTGCCAGCACGAGTTTGGAGATTGGCAATAAGGTCAGCAGTCGCACGAAACCGGTGTAATAGCATGTCACTCTCAAACCTTAAGAAGAAAAAGGGCATTATGAGGAAAACCATTCTCCCTGATAGCTGAACGAATATAACAATGACTGAAGAGCAAAACAAATTAGCCACTGGGTACATACATGTCTTCTTCACAGTAGAAAATGTTTGTCTCATAACCATTTATAGTTTTGTGCTTAGAGCTTTCCATCCCAGATACAGAACAGACAAAAGTATCGTTGAGAATAGACCTCCCCAGATTGGTCCAATAACTTGAATGAAGAGTTAACTGCGATCAAGAACGAGTATGCTTTGGATTAGTGCCAGTAGTAATTTACAGGAAACTCATGGGTTTGTAGGAATTTACATTATCTGGCAGCAGGTAATAGCTAGGAGTGCAAGCTCGTTCGAGCTTCTTGGGATCAACTTCTGGGGGCAATTCCTGAGCTTTTGAGGAATTCCAGTCTGGCAAGGGTTTAACCTTGTCTTCCTCATCCTCTTCGGCGTGAGGCAATTCTCCGTAACCTATCAGAGATGAATACATATATGAAGTTACCGATCCTGCTGCAGAACTGCAGTTTGCTAATTTTTATTTCATCTAGGAAGATCAGACATGGCAATGGCGACACTGATGTGTTGGTTAGTAGCTAGGATGCACTTAAAAAGAATAGGTTGAACCGTGGACGGCAAACAAGATTTTGGGGAGTAATTAATAAGAAAAGGGGATAAATATTTGCATTTAGTTATCATAGGTGAATCCTGAAACAAGGAACCTAGGGACTGTTTGCATTCAGAGCAGGAAGGGTTGAAAAACCTTCTTTCATATGGATACCATCCGAGCGGCGGTTATCATTTGCTTTAACCTTTACAAAGGCCTGCAAAGGAGAACCGAGGAGACAAATGTCAGATGAGTTCAAAATAAACTGAATTATGCCACTTGATGAGAAAAAGGTACCTTTAGGTCTGCAGGGAGAAAATTATCCACAAACTCTTCCAACAACTCAGGACAGTCACGCATGCATCTCCTCACCTACGAAGACAAGGAAATGAATCAGACACCCTGGTCTTTCCAATCTTCTACAGAGAAATTACTGAAGAGTTACTTAGTATACGGTTTCTGAAGAACTAGTAAGTACCTTCTTGTAAACTTTTCGAGGGGTCATGGTCCTGTCCCTGAAATAATCTTGCATGATTTTCAAAAAAGCGGCATAATGATCGTCGCTCATGTTAGGGCATGCCTGCAGTCATTAAGTAATCAAAGATCAAGTTAGCATCAACAGGCGAACAGAAGGAGCAACCATGAGATATTTTTTTCAGCACCTTCAGTCCGGAAAGAAAATCTATTGGTTTCTGTAGCAAGGGGTTGACAACAACGGCTTCGACATCAGCATCGACAATGCCATTGCCTTCGACGGGGCTACGGCCTTCAGTGAAGTTAAGGAAGCTCTGTTTAACTGTAGCCCAACCCTGAAATAGCTTCAACGCCGTCTCTATGCAGTTTTCAGGGCAGATGTTCCTTATTTCACCATCCGGGTCAGCACTGCAGTTGGGAATTGTATGAATGTGATCAACAAGGAAACCATACCGACATCTGATAGAGACAACTTATTCAGAACATACATACCAGTTTTTCCAAACCTCGGTCATGGCCTTGACGAACTCGCGGTACACGTCGCTGGGGAGGTTGTCTCTAGCAAATAGCAAGCATTGCACAGTCTCCATCATGTATTCTTTTTTCCCCGTTTTGTATCCGTAATTGTCGTCGCCGGCTTCATCAGAAGACGCCATTTACTTTCACTGCTGCTAGCTCTGACGATCAGTCCTGCAAATTAATACTCAAACAACACCTGCTCATCACAAAAGAAAATGTGTCAATTGATGGCATATCTGAATTTTGAGACTACGAAAATCTATTATACTGTATTTTCCCTTTTTACGTTGTTCCGCATTTCTATTCCTATACACAGAGAACATCTTGTGAAGTGGCGTAGACAGTACATAAAAAAGTAAGTGCTATTTGTAAGCTGACTTGCGACTATCTGACAGAACTGTAAAATAAAATGTGCATCTAGCCAAAACCTAAATTCCCACTAAATCAATGCCCACGATCGGCGATTTAGAAGACTCACGGTCGCTAGGAATTAAGTGTGTAACAACTTAATTTGCATTAATCGACACGCAGATCGTCAGCTTGAAACAAGAATCCCTAAAACATCTAGAGGTACTGCTGACATGAGCGTCGGCACCTCATATATCGATGGCCGTCTTAGAAACCACCCAAGCAAGTTGTATACAGGCAGTGCTAAAATGTGCAACAGCCTAGTTTCCATTAACCAACACGCACAATCTTGTGCTCAGAAACAAGAACCTCTAATTAAGCAGGCAGGCATATATAGGCACTTGTCGTCTACGAATCTCCAGAGAGATGGAAAAGGCAAAGAGGAATTGCAAACATGAAAACCCACTGCACGCCGTACGTAGCTAGGATAGGGGCTGCCGCGGATTCGAATTAACCAACGCGCTCGCATCCGTCGGGTGAGCGATCCGAGCAATCAATAACAGACGGGCCTGCGGTGCTGGTCGCTGGCGCCGCCGGGAAGAGCACCCAACAGACTCCACTGCCGGCGTCTCGGGTGCCCCGGCGCCGGACCGGAGCGCGGGCGGCGACCGGTACCGTCGGCGCGCGCGGACGGAAGTCGGCCGATCTCCGACGAAAGTTTGAACGGGCAATCAACGGGAACAGGTGATCGAGGGTGGGATCCGGCCGGGTGGGTACGTACCGACGGGGCCGGAGGGAGGGAGCCCTGCCCTGGCTTCGATCTGGAAGGCTCCGATGGCGATGTGGAGGGCGCGGGCGAGGGAAAGGGCCCGGCGGAGGAGGAAGACGAGGAGGGGAGAAGCGGCCGGGGTACGTATTTCAGCGCGCCGCGGGTTCTCTGGGGTTTGGGTTTGGGTCGGTGACCGAGACCGAGGCGTCGCAGCCTTTTCTTTTCCTTTTCGTTCGCGGACTGCTATTTTTCTTACTCCCTCCGTCCCAAAATTCTTGTCTTAGATTTGTCTAGATACGGATGTGCATGACTTAGATGTGCAATGCTAGAGCCACACATATAGATGTGCTTCAGCAAAACTGAATTTCATATAAGCCTCAACTATACGGATACAGCGAACCAACTTATGATTAGATGGTTATTCGAGGACAGTGGTATCTCCAGCCCATCAGAGTTTAGGTTCTAGACTTCACATTGGTGCTGTGTCGGCTCGGTCTCTCGAAGGTGCTCATACGGGGTAAGGTGTGCGTGTGTGCGTTCATAGGGGGTGAGTGTATGCTCATGTATGTGAGCGACTTTGATTGTACTGTGTTATAAAAATATACGGATACAAGTTGTAGAACCCGGTTAGACATGCCATAGGAATTGCGCTTCATCGACTATGATAGACATGCTTTTTTTGGATGTGATGCTCTTGGTTCATGGTTGGGCCACTCGATGATGACATTTGGCGGCATGACCCTATGTTTGTCGAAGCCATGGCAGTTGTGTCTCTTCAGGGTGCACCTATGGTCAAGTGTCTACCAATTTGCTCTGCTTGGTGCGATGATGTGATCTTTGACTGGTTTAATTGGTGGGAGCGAGGATATTATCGACCTCATGTGCTCTCAGGCTCTTGGTGTTGCCCCACCTGGGTAAATGTTCCCCGGCCGTCGTTGTGCCCTCCTCTGCGCTTCAGATGCTCATTTTAGATGAAACGCCTGCTTCCTTGGAGAGAAGTGAGGTCATTATGGAGCGCATGATGGGGTCTTCGGTAAGCCCTGATGTCGTGGTTGGCTCTCAAGATCACGAGAGGCATGTCGAAAATGATGTGACAAAGATTGGTGTTTTTATGGAGGAGTTTCTCAGTGAGGTTACTAGCCGCCACGACTTGGGACCCAGCGCCCTTGCAGGTGGAACAAAGATGGTGACTCTCACACGGAGCAGTGTTTCGGGTGTCTTGATAAGAAGAAGGCATGCAATATTCTGACAGAAAAATGCGTGGAACGTTGGATGATGGAGGATTTTGGTGAGTTGGCAAAGGTGAACAAAGAGGATAGGGATAAGAATAGGATGAAGACCTACGTAGTTGGACATCTGCAAAAAGGCTGCCACATTTTGATGGGCATCAACGATAATCACATTGCAAAATGCCAGTCCATGTTTTTTGTGTGCAAAGGCGGTCACCAACCACGACGTGGATGAGTGGCGCTCTTGGCTCTGGGTCATATATTTGTTTTTGAGGGAAACAACAGGACTCTGCTGTGTATTTTTATTGATTTTCAAAAAAAATAGTACAAAGCAATGTCTCAAAAAAAACACACATAGATTAAAACAAAATAAAGAAGAAAAAGAAAGGAAGCTATACAAAGAGGGAAAAAAGGTACAACAAGAACAACATCAGCAGGAAGCTGATCATATCTAAACATAATTATCTAAATCTTCTTGCCCAATCTTCAAAGCCATCGTATTCCTCCCTCTTTGATCTATAGAGTGTCTATTTGAGTTCATCTTTGAACTTTCTCCTGCAGATATATAAAAGTTGGGGAATATGCTGGAATATGCAGTCATTTATTGTAGTCCCGATAGCCCATGACACTAAGATGGTGATCTCCAATGAGAAAGGAACATTCAACAAGTTCTTGAGGTTGTTGATTTCATCTTGTATGCCAGCATAGTTTTTTTTGCGAGAGACATTTCCAATCTATTCATTAATCATGGCAATACAGAGAACACTAGAGGTAATAAAAATTACAACCAGGTCCATGGACCACCTAGCTACGACTACAAGCACTGGAGCGAGCCGAAGTCGCGCCGCCGTCATTGCTAGTTGGTGCCCAATTTGGGAAGACATAAGACCAGCATAAGCGTGCAAAGGGCAGTGAAAGAAGAGGTGATCTCTTGTTTCCCGGACCTGCATATTGCATAACACACAAGTGTAATCCTGAATAAAGAATTGTTTCCTTTGTAAAAGAGGTCTAGTATTTAACATGTCATTTGTTAGGAGCCAGAAAAGATCCTGTGCTTGAGTTGACAACAGGTTTTCCATATCCATTTTATCACGGGCATAACCTCAGGCACAATGGTAAGTAACCCAAAGACCTTGAAAACTTTGTATCTGTTGGAGCCCCTAGGCAATTGCCACTGGTCTGGTTCTAAGGAGAGAGTTAGTTCCTGAACTAACAGCTCAAGTTCCTGGAATTGCACATAAGCCTCTTCGGATAGTGGAAAATGGAAAATTGTTGCTGAATCCTCAGCTTGATGCAAATAAAAAATGGATATGTGCTGGTTGATAGCAAAGAAATGAAGGCGTGGACATACTTCAAAGGAACTCCATTCCATTTGTCAGACCGGAAATGTAGAGTCTGACCATTGTGCAGAGTACTAGAGGCATGTTCCTTATAAATTGGAAAGAGTTTCATGCAATCTCTCCACCAGATGGATGTATTGGGTGTAGGAGTTGGGAGGTAAACCATGATCATAATATACTTCCCAAACCACTTAGACGCATGGAATATCCATGTGATTGATAAACTTATGCACCATTACAAAAGATGGCTAGTGTTCTACAGGGACAGATTCAATATGCACAGTCCTCCTCTGTCCTTTGGCATACATATTAAAACCCAAGCTGCCAAGGGAGAGTTTTTCTTTTCCATGTCCTTAACTCTCCAAAGGGGGTGTCTCCTATATTTATCAATATGTTTTATGATGCCTTTGTATAGAAGTAAACAACTCATAAGAAAAGTAAGCAAAGAGGATAAAACTGCATTGACCATGAGCACTCTCCCATAATAGCTTAAGAACTAAGAGCAAAAGTTTAACCTTTTCTGAATTATGTCAATGATAAACATAAAATTCCATTATTGGCTTGGTGAAACTGAGAGGAGCACCCAAATAAGTAAATGGAAAAGTGCCAATGGGGCAACCCAGAATGGTGGATAGGACCTGCATGGTCTCATCTGGGGTCACTAGTAGAAAAAGGGCCTTTAGTCCCGGTTCTGGAACCGGGACTAAAGGGTCGTTACTAAAGCCTCCCCCTTTAGTCCCGGTTCTTACACGAACCGGGACTAAAGGCCCTCCACGTGGCCGCTGCCTGGAGGTCCACCTTTAGTCCCGGTTGGTAACACCAACCGGTACTAAAGGAAATTTTATGATTTTTTTTAATTTTTTTTGAATTTTTTTTTATTTTCAAATTTCTGAATTATTTTAACCTCTAATCTCTAATCACCCATCATCACTGCTCAATTTAACCTCTAATCTCTAATCACCCCTCATCATTCCAAATCATCTAACTTCCTGAACGGTCACCCATCCTCTCACTACTCCAGCCTAAGCACGCTTAACTTCCGGGTTCTATTCTCCCTCGTTTCCAAGTCTACACTTGTTGTTTTCCTGACAATAGTAAGATGTCAATCCTATTAACCCTCAGGAATTTAGCTTGAGCATGAAGTCACACATTTCACTGTTTGAGTTTGAAACTATTGTTCTAAAAAACAATAATTATTTAGTAACAGTAATATTTCTTGAATAAGTAGTTTGACCACAGTTTGACCAGATTTGACCAAAATTCAAAAAAACTGAAATAATTATTTAGTAACACTAATATTTCTTGAATAATTAGTTTGACCATTGTTTGACCACAGTTTGACCAAATTTGACCAAAATTCAAAAAAACTAAAATAATTATTTAGTAACACTAATATTCTTGAATAATTATTTAGTAACACTAATACTTCTTGAATAAGTAGTTTGACCATAGTTTGACCAGATTTAACAAAAATTCAAAAAAAAAACAGAAATTTGAGCATAACTTTTTTTCCTTTTAGAATTTGAGGATTATAAAAATTTGCAAACAGGCCGTAGGCGGTCAAAATCGGATGCGGATTTTCGTGCTGAACATTTTGATATATTATACGTTTTTTTCTGACATCGTATGCAAAAGTTATAGCCGTTTTACATTTTCCCTACACTTTTTGCAATACATGTCCAAATTTAAATTTTTAAATTTTCCTAACTAGTACATGTAGTAACATAACTACATCTGGAAGGATTTTAATTTTTGAAGTTTTTATCATTTTCTTTTGCTTTTTACAAAACTGAAAAGGCGATCCACCAGGGGGGGGGGTAGAGTTTGAAAATGGGACCTTTAGTACCGGTTCGTGCCATGAACCGGTACTAATGCCTCAAACCCCATTAGTACCGGTTGGTGGCTCGAACCGGGACTAAAGGTCTAACCTTTAGTACCGGTTGGTGCCACGAACCGGTACTAATAGGCATCGCACCCTTTAGTCCCGGTTCGTGACACCAACCGGGACTAAAGGTCCCATTTGAACCGGGCCTAATGCGTGTACGGTGCCCTAGCCGCTCGAACCGGGACTAATGCTCACATTAGTCCCGGTTCGTAATGCAACTGGGATTAATGCTCTTTTCTGGCCGAACCAAAGCCCTTTTTTCTACTAGTGGGTATTGATGGGTAAAATGCTTGATTTATGGTAATTAACCTTTAATATAGAGGCTTTGGAGTAGAGATTCACCAAATGCTGCAGTTTATCCAATTGCTCTGAACATGATGGCGTGATGATCAAAGTATCGTCAACATATTGAAGTATGGGGAAGTCAGAACATGAGTTAAATTTGATTGGCGGTTGGATAATATCTCGGTGCATTGCATAATTTAATATTGTCTATAAAAAATTAGCTCATAGAACAAAAAGGAGGGGAGAAAGGGGATCTCCCTGTCTCAGCCCTCTTCTACATTTGAAAGAGTTGCCACACACTCCATTCAATAGTACATCAGAAGTTGCAATATTGAGAATTTGTTCAATCCAAGAGCACCATTTGATCCCCAATCCCTTTCTCTTCATAATAGCTAAAATCATGCCATGTTCCATCTTGTCAAAGGCTTTATCAAAATCCAAATTTAACACCACTGTGTTTTTTTGCTTTTATGGCATTGAAACAAATATTCATATGCCCAAGCAATACAATCCTGTATGGATCTAGATTTGATGAATCCATATTGATTGACATGAATTAGCTCCAAAATTAGGGAATGCAATCTATTGGCCAGAAGTTTAGTAAGCAACTTGATTGTGCAACTGAGGAGGGAGATGGGTCTGTAATCATTGACACAAGAAGCACCAGGCTTCTTGGGAATAAGACAAATGTAAATAATTATTGATGCTTTGTAGGCAGACCTCACCTTCGTAAAAATTGGTTACCAAGATCATAAAAATCTTTCTTGATTATTGACCAGCACTTCTTGATAAAATTAGAGTTAAAGCCATCCGGGCCTAAAGATTTATTTGAGTGCAAGTCTTTAATGATGACATCTATCTCCTCAGTAGAGGAATTTTCTTCTAGGAAAGATAAACCATGATGCACTGACAAGAGGTAAAGCAACTCTGGAGGGATATTGTAATATTCTATTTTGCCCAGCATGTCTTTAAAGTTTCATGCAGAAGAGAGGTTTTTGCCAAGCAATGAATATATATAGTTGTGCCTATGATGAACAGTAGCCAAAGCATGGATTTTTTTAAGTTCTCACTTCCTAAAGTAACCCAATTAATTTTCTCTCTCTGTTGCCAATATGCCTTTTGTTCCTGCAAAAGTCTATCCAAATAAATTTTAATATCTTTTTACAGGCCAGACTCCAAAGGTGTGACGGATCTAAAATTTTCAATTGCATCCATCATTTCAATCAGAGCATTTTGCCTCTGTGATAACCCCTTTTAGTTTGGAAAGGGTTTTTGGCCAAGTCTTTAAGCTTTTTTCTTAAGATCTTCATCTTAGCATTATTCTTTTTGGTTGCATCATCATAATGAATACTATGCTTCCACAGATTTTCCACCAGAGGCATAAAACTATCATGTTCCATCCACCAATTCTAAAATCTGAATATGTTGCTTTTTGGCATGGAATTTGAATCTGAATGACATAAGGCACATGGTCAGAGGTGGTCATTGCCATTGGGAAAGCCAAAGTATTTGGATAAGAAAGTGTCCCAGACGAGGAAGTAAAAACCAATCAAGTCTTTCAAGCGGAGGATTTTTCTGCATATTGCTCCAGGTAAATTTCCCGCCTTTAAGGGGAATATCTTCCAAGCCTAAATGACTTATGACAACATTAAACTGCAGTATTTCATTAAAATTTTCTCCTGGTTTACTTCTATCCTCAACACTCCTGATCAGATTAATGTCTCCAATAATGAGCCAATCTGCATCTTCTGGGATTATAGTGCCATCTTACCAAGCAAGGAATTCAAGTTTCTTGTCATCCAAGCATGGGGCATATATACTTGTTAGTGTTCAGCAACTCCCACATTTTTTCGATTGCATCAGTAGTTATTTTGAACTAACATTTCCCTCTTAAACCAACTGTTGGAACACCTTCCAAAATGTTGTGTGTGTGGTGGTGGCGGGGAGGGGTGGGGTGGGGGTCATCTAAACCCTATCCTGGTATCCCAAAGCTGCATTCTCTTTTCTGTCTTTCATGTTTGTGTTTGATTTATCACTCGATTTTTCTTTTTTAACCGAGATATATGGTTTTTTATTTGATTTCGCACATTAACTATATCAACTTTCTTATTCTCCATGCTATTGCGGGAGCTGTCTGTACTCTAACGAGGTCCCATAAAAAAAGAACCAAGCAATCTCGAGAGAAGGTTGTGACTTCATGATGGTTTTGAAAATCAAATGGTCTATGCATAGTTTTTTGAAGAGTTCGGTTGGTTTTGAGCGACTTGATTTCGCTGTTTTCAATCTTAAAAGGAAAAAAATAGGACAAGAGTTGCTCGAAGGTTGTTAAAGAGAGATGTTGTGGGTGAAAGACAAGTAACTACGGTGTTGTGCTTGACGCACACTTAGCATCAAGACATGGCGATAGTTCAGACATTGTGCTTGAGACAAATGCATGTGTTTTAAAAAAACTGTTAATTAGCTGCTTTTTAGTGCTGTAGCAACGCACTAAGTTCCTTATTAGTAGCTCCAAGAATGTTAGCAAGATGTATCTAGTTGCTTGAAAAAATGCTGAAAATTCATAACAAGAACTAGTTTGGCACAAGTACATTTATATAGCAGAGTATTTGATCATCTATAATTGCTTCTATAATCCTCTATATTGTAAAATGTCCAGAGCACGATATGATTTCATTGTCTTCTCCTATTTATTATCACCATTGTGGTTTCCATCTTGGTTCGCACCATTGTTCTCACCGGCGTCACCCCTCTTTGCCTTGAGGAACCCGATGAGATCTCGGATTGCGGCGTCCGCCCCGCCGTTATTCCTCCCTACAACATCGGTGACCTCTTCGATCGTGGTCGGCACCTCACTCAACAACTGCTCGACCTCGGGAATCATGGCACGGTCTTTAAGTGATTGGTAGTCACGGGACACGCCCCTAAAGTACTCCGGAGTGCAGTACAACACCATTGTCTGCTCATATTTATCCACCTTGTTGTTTCCATGATGTTTTACGCCCTTGTTGGCACCGACTTCTCCCCTCTTTGCCTCGAGGAACCCGACGAGATCACTAAGTGCAGCGTCGGCTCCGTCGTTCCTCATCAGAACCTCGGCAACCTCTGCCGGTGTGATCGGCACCTCCTCCATCAGCTTCTCGATCTCCAGATACATGGTGTGGTCATCTTCGACGAAGTGGTAGTTCCTGGCCAGGATCCTGAAGGACTCCGAGGTGCAATATCCCATGTGGACGTGCATGTCCATCCTGCCGGGCCGCAGCAGTGCCGGGTCGAGCCGCTCCTTGTAGTTTGTGGTGAAGACGATGATCCTCTCCTCCCCGCTCGTCGACCACAGGCCGTCAACGAAGTTGAGCAGCCCGGATAACGTCACCTGTTCGACAAAATACACAAATTAGTTCATCCCCGGAAGCATTGACATATGGTTAAAAAAAAAGATATCAAAGACCCAATATTATGCATGAACACGTATGACCGTGATTGCACTCCTAGTAATTGACAAACCTTGTCCTCGTTGTCTTCTCCTCCGGTGAAGCTGTGCCTCCCACGCCTCTCGCCGCCTTGATCGCCACGCTGCGGCAGGTCGATGCTACAGTCGATGTCCTCAACGACGAGGATGGAGCGGTTGCTCATGCCGACGAGCAGCCTGCGGAGGTCCGAGTTGGACTTGACCTCGGTCAGCTCGAGGTCGTAGATGTCGAACTTGAGGTAGTTGGCCATGGCGGCTACGAGGCTGGACTTGCCGGTGCCCGGCGGGCCGTAGAGCAGGTACCCGCGCTTCCACGCCCTGCCGGTCCTGCGGTAGTAGTCCTTCCTCCTGACGAACCGCTCGAGGTCGTCCATGACGGATCGCTTGAGGTCGCCGTCCATGGCGATCGTGTCGAAGGTGGAGGGGTGGCGGAGGTCGACGGGGGTCCACGCGTCGTACTCGATCATGTGCATCTTGAGGTCCCGGTGCCGGTCCCGGATGGCCTTGGCGGCGTCCACGACGAACGGCAGGTACGAGGCGAGCGCCTGCTCCTTGTGCTTCTTGTGGAAGCTGAGCTCGAAGGACCTGTGGCAGCCGCCGTGGGGGCCGCGGCGGCCGTTGTGTCCGGCGCCGGAGCCGTGGCTTGGGAAGGAGCCGCTGTTACCGGCGACGTTGCGGGAGACGAGGCGCCAGGTGTAGGTGACGCCGTCGTGGACGTCGACGGTTTCCTCGCCGTGGTCCATGGTGACGAGGATGCCCTGGGCCTCGTTAACGCGGGAGGCGCGGAGGCGGCGGGCGGCGGAGGCGGTGCCGGTGAGCGAGGCGAGGTAGGCGCGGGCGGCGTCGAAGAGCTGGTTGGGCGCGAGGCCCTCGGCCTCGTCGATGACGACGGTGTGGGTGGGGGAGAGGCGGGCGCGGAGGCGGCGCACCACGTCCGCGGTGGAGAGGGTGAGCGCGTCGCGGAGCTCGTAGGGCAGCAGCTCGTTCATCAGGCCGTTGATCACCATCGCCGCCCCCGCCGCCGTCGCAGCCATGGCCACGTAGCGCTCATACTCGCCGGACGACATGACGCAGGACTTGATCGACGGCAGCACTGAGAAGCCGATCGAAGCGTGAAGGTAGGACAAAGGCGTGCGTGCGTCTTCCTCCTGATAAATCCTTTTCTTTCTTGGGCTTGGGGACAGTATTGTACTCCTACTCTGTATTATATTAGGACTTGACAGATTAGAGATCAAACTACGCCTGGCTGTCTAACTTGCCAAATTTGCTAATTAGGCCGAATCTCACCCTATGCAGGCATCGGCAGGAGTCCGCCCGGTGCGGCAGGGGAAGTCGGGCTTCCTCACGACCAGGCCCGGGGCACATGTGCAGGATGTGCAACTGCACAGGCCCCCCAAAAAATTTGGGCCCCCAAATTAGTTTTTTACTACAGCCAGGAACACATTGCACTAGCTACAGAGACTTTTTTTTTGGGGGAGGGGGGGGGGGGGGGGGGCTTCCAATCTGGCCATCTTCAAGATCCGTAGACCACCTAGTGATGACTAAGCGAGCCGAAGGCGCGCCGCTGTCATCACCCCTCCCTCGCCGGAGCCGGGCCAACCTTGTTGTAATAGACAGTTGGGAAGTCGTCGTGCTAAGGTCCCATAAAACCGACGCACCAGAACAGCAACCGCCACAGATGAAGAGTGTAGATCAAAAGGATCCAACCTGAAGACACACGAACGAAGACGAACGACGAACAGATCCGAGCAAATCCACCAAAGACAGATCCGCCGAGGACGCACCTCCACACGCCCACCGATGATGCTAGACGCATCACCGGAACGGGGGCTAGGCGGGAAGAGCTTTATTCCATCTTCAGGGAGCCGCTGCCGTCTCGCAACCCTAATAAAGCTCGAAAAAAGATCCATAGAGTATTTACTCTTGGAGAATCGGGCCATGACTTCTGCCGTGCATGCATTTTACACTCTTTGCCTTTGATCTTTCCGATTCTATTAAAACTAGTGATTCTATTTAAAACTAGTGATTTCCGTGGCCGCGGAGGAATTGAGGAGTATTATCAATTCTATTTAAAACTATTGATTTCCGTGGCTTTGGAGAGATAGGATTAATTGTAGGTAAATTATGCACTTCTTTTTTTTATTTACTCTGCATATTAGAGTTGACTGAAGTCAAAGTCCGTAAAGTGTGATCAAGTTTATAGAAAAAATTACAAATATTTACTATAACAAATCTATATCATGTGAAAGCACATTCAATAATAAATCTAATGGTATTGATTTGTTATTGTATCTATTAATATTTTTGTTTATAAATTTTATCAAAGTTTACAAAGCTTGACTTTGATTAAAGCTAATAGGCGGACTAAATAAAAACGGAGGGAGTATAAAGAAAAGATCTAAATCAAAACTAGTATTTTTAATGTAAAAATATTCCGTGCTTGCATTGTTTATGAACCAAAAGTATACATGTACATCGGACCATAGTCGTTGCAACAATTAAATAAGAACATATCACATCCTTTAGAAAGTAAACAAATTAAATAATTTCCAATGTAGCACAAATGTCTAGTAACAAAAAATAAACATGCTGGTGTGGATTTTTTTTTTCCTGACTTTTTTACAATAGCACTTCAACTACCAAAGGATCGAGTTTCTGTTTTGTGGTTTCATTTTAACTAAAATGGAATAGACGGGAATTGTTTTTGACAAAGATAGCACTTCCAAATTGTGCTTGAAAATATTTAATGGAGATAAACTTGAAGATTTTTTGAAAGGAGTTCTAGAAAGATTGCTCGTTCCAACTAAAATACAGATTAGATATTTATTAATTCATAACTTTGCATTTTCGCAATACATGTTTTTTTTGCAACATTCTTGGAAAATTTGTGTTGCGCATATTTTAAATTTTTAAAATATCTTTCCCTATCTATTTTTCTTAATTTAATTACTAGACCTGAACTTTGATTTTGCACCGGGCCCCCAAGTTCTCAGGTACGGCCCTGCTCATGACATGCTCGGTCGGTCTGCAACAGGCCCCTTGTTGCGGTCAAAGGATTGCAACAGGGACCAATTTGCAAACATGGACTATGGTTGGCGGTTTCTCGTGAGCCGTCATCAAAATCACATCAGATGGTCGTGGAGGCCATCGACGCGTCCGATCAAATTTGAAGGAACGTCTAAAAATGGAGCCCTCTGGTCAGCAAGGGCCTGGATCCACCGTGTGGTCATGGCTCTAAGGCCACCGGTGATGAGGCGCACCGGCGGCAGCGCCGGCGGGAGGAAAAGAAACCCTAGGAGGTAGAGAGGGTGCTTGTGTTGCTCGCGGGGGCCGCGTGTGCAAGCTAGGGTCTTGGAATTATTATCTTCAGCATACGAGTACTAGGCGAAAAAATGATTTATGCACTCCCTCTATTTTTATATATAAGTCCACAAACTCAATTATAGGGAGTATCAATGTAAAGTTTAATGCCAGCTTTGCAACTCGGCCTTTTTTCGTTTACTGGGATCATTTATACGACACATGCATGGAAGAAAACCGAGTGGAGGAAGTAGTGACTATCAATATGACTGCACGCATGCAAGCATTAAACATGTTGCTTGTACAAGCAAATATTATTAAAATTGGCTTGATTACTGTAGGTGACATTGTATAGACGTAATATATATATATTTTATAGTGACCTTGTATACGTAAATGGAGGGAGTAGTTGTGAACTTGTTGAGTGAAATTATGATTGAACCAATATTTTTTGTAAGGAAAATCACCTTTGTTGTATAGGCGAACACTCATCGCAATACCAGGGACCAACGAGATTTTTAAATAAAAACGATAGAAGCACCGGTTAACAGCCCCCATAAACAGGATTTTGCTGGAAATGTTTAATGTACTACTTTGAGTCAGGGAAAGCGATTTCGTTTGCGTATTCATATTGAAATGTAACACAATAAAATCATGGTGGTTTTAGTGATAAAAAAACCGCGTTTGACCTTTTTTGTTTCACCCGGACACATGAAATAAAATGTGAAGAGAATATATTTCGTAGTAAGGTAGACACAATTTAAAAATATCAGCACATGATAAAATAACAACAAATATGGGTGTTGTTTATTTAGTAAAATTGTCATTAGGAAAATAACTTTTTTAAAATAATGATAGAAATTCCTACAGCTCTACAATATTTTCATATTTGCAGGGAAATATTTAATATACTACTTTGAGTTAGGAGAAACGATTTTGTGTATTCAGATGAAATGTAGCATAAAAAATATTGTGATTTTAGAGATAAAAGAATTAGTAGGCGATGGATTATTATGTGATTGAAAAAATATGTATGAACTTTTTTTAATAAGAAAGGAGGTTCCAACAAATTGTTAATGGTTTTTTATGAAGCACAAGACTGTTGAAATTGGTTGGGGGAGTGGATACACAAACCCATCTTCATAGAGGCGAATTTAGATTTCTATTTATTCTTGTGGATTAGGATTTCCTGTTACTCACACATTTATTTTTGAGGAAGAGGCTTTGGTGCATAACCGAGATTAAAAATCATGTACTCTTTTTTTTTGCGGGCAAATGAGAGAGCTTTATTAAGCAAGAGCATTCCTTGGACAATCAGCAAGAAGGCTGGTCACAAGAAAGCTAGGAGTCTCGTCGAGCCAACTGTCGGTCACATTCAATGTGCATGCGTGTTTTGCACAGAGATGCGCTGGCAAGTTTGCTGACCTGCTTACATGAAAAACATCAAAGGAAATGAAACGAGTACTAAGCTCTCCTATTTCTAACAAGATTGGAGCCACAATAGAACGAGAATTGTGGCGAGTTTCCCAGAGCATCACTAGCTCTAGACAATCCACCTCCATGATCACATGCTGGAAGCCTCGTAGAGTAGCAAATCGAACTCCTTCCCGCAGTGACAAAGCCTCAATGATAAGAGGATCAGATACCCCATCAAACGGTTTGCACCATGCGCCTAGGAACGCATTAGATGAACGAGCAACTCCACCAGCGCCCCCCGTCCATCAGTGAAGTTAAGTGCGCCGTCTGTGGTAACCTTTATAAACCCCACCTCAGGCGGTCGCCACCCATAACCAGGCAGGATCGAAGTCGCCTTCCGGGGCAGCTGTAGAAGAGCTATCGCCTCCTTCGTGGATCGGATCGTCTCTGTAGGGTCACGACCTACCTCCCCATGCTTGATCCGATTCCTAGAATGCCATATAGACCACATAATAGTTGTAATCTTTGCACGGTCATCACCTGAGAATTGTGGGCTACATGTGATATCACGCGCCCATGTCACCAGCGAGAGATTTGGCAGCCGGAGATCAAACCATGCACATGCCTCCTCCCAAAAAGGTCGGGCATGCGGACAGGAGATTAATGCAAGGTGCAAGTCCTCCTCCACGGCGAAGCACACTTTGCAGTTGCTAACGTCTGCAATATGGCGGTTCTTGAGCGTGTACTCATCTGGGAGAATTCCTCGAAGTACTCTCCACCAGAAAACTCGCACTTTTGGAATAACATTTAGTTTCCATAGGGCTTTCCACATCTGCTTGTCATCCTCTAGGGTCTCGGTAGCCGTCCCTTCCTCTAGAGCTAATCGCTCTTTCTGAGTCACAAGAGCTCGGTACGCCGTCTTTACAGTGTAGTTGCCCGATCTATCAAACGCCCATGCAGGAAAATCAGGCCCCCCCCCCCTGCCGAATAGGAATGTTAATGATGGCAGCTGCATCCGAGGCAACGAAAGTATCCCGAATCAAATCTTGTCGCCACGTCCAATTCTCTGAATCAATTAATCGGACACCTTCTCCACATAAGTATTCAGTGGTCTCGCTAATGGAGTCATGGAGATGGTGCCCGGGATCCATTTATCAGTCCAAACTGATATAGTGGAACCATCCCCCACTCGGGATATCAAACCAGTCTCAAGAGCCTTTCTCCCTGCTAGGATAGCCTTCCATGTAGCCGAAGCCGACTTGGGTGCTGTTGCTTGCATGAAATCTGAATCTGGGAAATAACGACCCTTTAAAACTCTTGCACATAAGGAATTTGGATTTGTCAAAAAACGCCATCCGTGTTTACCCAACATAGCCAGGTTAAATTGCTGAAGATCCATGGAACCCATTCCACCATTGCACTTGGGTGTAGCAATATCCTGCCAAGACACCCAATGCATCGACTTTTTGTCAAGAGAACTACTCCAAAAATATTTAGCCATAGGAGAAGTTATGCTCTTACAGACTTTCTTGGTCAGCAGAAAGGTACTCATTGGATACGTAGGAATAGCTTGTACCACTGTTTTCAGCAAGACCTCACGACCTGCACATGCCAACAATTTCTCTGACCAACCCTGAATTTTCCCACGAGCTCGTTCACTTATATGATCAAAAGTACCACTAGTGATACGCCCAACTGCCGTGGGCAAACCCAAGTATTTCTCACTAAAGGCCTCCACTTGAATGTTCATGATGGCCTTCAAGGAATTCCTCACTGTATCAGGAGTGTTAGATGAAAAGAAAATGGAACTCTTGTCACGATTAACCCGCTTACCTGAAGCATCACCATATATCCTGAGAATCTCATTCAACCTTAAAGCACTTGTTGTTTTTGCATTGATGAAAATCAAACTGTCGTCTGAAAAAGCAGATGTGTTACCCAAGGTGATCGGTAGCTGACACGCAAACCTCGGTCCACAGTTCCTCCATTGTAACTATTAAGCAATGAGGAAAAACCTTCCCCGCAAAGAAGGAACAAATACGGCGAGATAGGATCGCCTTGTCGAAGTCCTTTAGACGGGATGAAAAAAGGCAATAGTTCGCCATTCACCCCGACTGAGAACCGCACTGAAGTCACACATTTCATAATTAACCTGACAAAAGCTATGTCAAATCCAAGTTTTGATAGTATAGCCTCCAGGTAGTGCCACTCGACACGATCGTAAGCTTTCATCATATCAAGCTTGACCGCGCAAGAATAATTTTCCCTTTCTTTCTCCTCTTCATAGTATGCACACTCTCGTATGCCACTAAAACATTATCGGTGTGATCAACCGACCGGGAACAAAAGCACTATGTTCCTCGCTAATGATGTCATCCATAATACCTCTGAGTCTATTGGTGATTGCCTTTGATGCAATCTTGTAAAGAACCGGACAAAGAGCAATAGGACGATACTGAGAAATAAATTGTGGGTGTTTTACCTTGGGTATGAGAGTAATGGAAGTGTCATTCAAGCCCGAAGATAATTCCCCACCATTGAGAAATTCCAAAACCGCACTAGTAACATCGCCTCCCAAAATGGCCCAGTGCCTTTGATAAAAACCGGCTGTGTATCCATCCACTCCCGGCGCCTTCGAAGGAGCCATCTGAAAAAGTGCTTGCTTGACCTCCTCGGCCGTATACGGTTTTGTCAGCTCCACATTCATTGCATTTGAGACTTTGACAGGGACGTGAGCTAACAGTTCTCCCGCATCAGCAAAACCTTGAGTACGATACAGATTGGTGTAGAAACTCTGTACTTCCTCCTTATCCTCATTTTCATTAGCACAAACAGATCCATCCGCCCTCTGCAGGCCTTGTATCTTGTTTACTCTTCTCCGTTGTCTAGCTTGAGCTTGAAAATAGGCAGTATTACGGTCACCCTCTCGGAGCCATGGGACGCGTGATCGTTGCCTGAACCACACCTCCTCCTGATGTAGTGCTTCTTTCAACTTCTTAACAATGGCCAGCTCTTCAGGTGACGGACCCCGGCCAACAGACCCGGATCGAATGCGATCTAGTTTCTTCTGAAGCTGCCTCACCTTCCGTGTCAAACTCCCGAACTCCTTAGAACTCCACGGTTCTAAAGTTGCCTGTAATTCACTCAACGCATCGGATATCCCTCGCATTCCGGGATTGCGCTGCAGACCTTGCCATGTATCCGCCACTAGGCGATCATAATCAGTATGGGTCTGCCATACATTTTCGTATCTAAACTGCTTCTTTGCCCGTGGCCTCGAAGCTACTGTCTCTTTTATTTCCGCCACAACAAAACAATGATCAGACTCCATCGATGAGAGATGCCTCACCCTGATATGATGAAACTGTTGTCGGAAAACCTCATTAGCGAAAGCACGATCCAATCTCGCTTTCACATTGTCCTCTCCAGTTTGACGGTTGTCCCAAGTATATGCTAAGCCGGACCAACCCAAGTCCTGGAAGGAAACATCATCCACCACCTCCCTGAAAGCTTGCATCTGTCTCTCAGGACGAGCAGCTCTACTGAAGTGTTCATTGGAAAACATGGTCTCATTGAATCCCCCATGCACAACCATGCCGCATGTGGTATATTATATAGAGTACGCAATAACCACCAACTATTATGTCTATCTTCAGCACGCGGTGATCCGTAAAAACCAGTGAACCTCCAACATGGAGAGTTCAGAATTTTATTGCTAATCGAAACATCAATATGACATTGACTGAAAATTTTCAGCTCAACTGAAACATCATTGGACCAAAAAAGACCAATGCCGCCACTAAGGCCAGCACTGTCTACCGCAAAACAACCTCCAAAACCTAACAAGTTCTTCAAATCCTCTACTCCTTTTGCTTTTATTTTTGTTTCCGTAACAAAGAGTAGAGCGGGTCCTTCCAGCCTCACAATGCTGCGAAGCTCACGAACTGTCTCGGGGTTCCCAAGCCCCCGACAGTTCCAGCTGATACAACTCATTGGGACGGGCAGGACCGTGGCGCGGTCTCTGCCGAGTTCTCCGGAGTAGGCTTCTTCTTCTTAGGCTCTCTAGCAAAATCCTCACTGTCACCCTTTTCACCATTAGCTTCTGAAGAATCAGCAGCGCTGGCCTCCTTAGATGGCCCCGCAATGGTTTCTGTACCTCCATCCGTAAGCAGTAGCGTAGTTTTTGCAACTGGCCTATACACCTGATTTGGAGCATCCTTACGCTTATGCTGCTGCCTATTCTTTACGGGTGAGTTCACCTCCTCGCTAGTTTCTTTGGCAGTGCTTGAGTTTTTTGTCTTGCCACTTGCATTATGCTCCCTAGAGGAATTCTCTGAAGCCGCCGGCTTCCTGTATTCCTTCGGCGCTCTCAGTTTCGATCCAAACGGCAGGTCACCATTCTCATCTCGGGACCCTGGCGTTGGACAATAGAGATCTGAGTGACCCAACTTGCCACAGGAGAAGCAGAAATAGGGAACTTGTTCATATTGAATATCATACATATCCACCTCTTCCTCCTGGCAGAGTCAATGAGGATCCATCTCCTAAGTGGCTTATCAACATCGATTGAAATTCGAGCTCGCAGAAAACCACCATTATGATCAAAAACAACAGACTGGGCATACTTATCCATCTGTCTTGCTATGGGCATCCACCAAGATTCATCTCTCAGGTTATAGGGTAGATTAACAACCCTAGCCCAGATTTGCATACGATCGAATTTGACCTCATCTGGCCGCATGCATTCATCAAACTTCACTAACACCACAGCGTTTTTGTTGATGTGCCATGGGGATCCACCCCAGACTCGATCTCTATCACGTTGATTCTCAAATTCAGCAACAAACTTATTGACACCAACAAATCTGAACTTAAGTCCTCGTGGGTTTCCCCACGCCGGCCGGAGAGCATTGGTGATAGTTTGTATATGAAAGTGATTTCTGTGCAAAACCTTCCCAGCCAATAGCCACTTCACCGGCCCGCCATCTACCCGATCGTCGATCATCAGGGGGGTTGCTTCTTCTTCAGATATGTCAAGTTTGCCCAAAGCTTCCTCAAGTTTCTTCCTGGCCTCTCGACCTCTCTGCTCGTCATCTTCCATCCCGCCTCCCTTCGAGGCGTTGGTAGCAGCCATCACCCGCGCTTACAAGCGCGCACGATCAGCCCCGGCGACGGATCTCCGGGCAGAACCCTGGTTTCCACGGACAAAACCCTAATCGCCCCGGTGCCGCCAGAGCGTTTTTAGGGTTTTGGGGAAAAAAACTTGAGGACGCCCCCTGTGTTGTACCTTGTATCTCTTAAAAATCCTGTACTCTCCGATCTGATTTGGGCTTGCCCTCCGGCCGGCGGCCGTCTACGGATAAAGTATACATGTACGATGCCCAGCGCCCATGGAGCAGGATGCGTCTAGACCCGCATGGAAGTCATTGGTGGCTTGCTGCCCCAGCCGTGCATCCAGCTCCGATGTCAAGATCGAAAGGCCGGCGACCTGCCAGATCGGGAGGCCACGACGCACGAATGCGGCGGCCAAATCGTGAAGCCGTTGACACAGGACGACGGCGGCCTGATCGTGAGGCTGACGGCACAAGATGGTGGCAGTCATATCATCAGAGCACCGGTAGCCCCTCGTAGATGCGGGTCTGGTCTACGGGACGCCATGTTGCGACCGGAGTTTGTGGGTTTGGTGGAGTTTGTGGTGTCGTCTGCAGCTGCCACCTCAGCAAATGGACCGCTGGGTGATGAGCCACCCGCGGACGTTCGTCTGGCTCGCACAACTCAGAGTTGCGACCGGAGTGAGTTCGTTGGTGTCAGAGGTGTCTGTAGTGTTGCAGCAATCTGTTGCGGCAACATCAGGACCGTCGGGTGCCAAGAGTGATCGTCCCCAACATCAGGCTGAGGAGGGATAGTACATGGTAGGTATTACTCCACGGGGTCAGTGCTGCTAAGCTCCTCGACCAGATATCCGCACCGACAATCGACCTGATTTTCTGTCACTGTCATTGGTCGTCATTGTGGACCTGACACAATCCGATATGTCAGCACCATGAGGTACGCCATGATGTATTTACTGGCGATTACTGTTGTGCTGACATTGACTGGGAATTTCAAGATGGTTGTGCCGGATCGAATTAATAATGACCAGTGGATCTTGATGGCTCATGCTGAGTTCGAGATTTCAAGTGCTGACGGAGGCGCCTTTGGATGTGGTGTAGACTGTGAACCGAATGGTCGGTGTTTTGCAGCAGTCTCGGTTGGCAGGGGTGACAACAAAGGGGGGACTTCTTCTTGGTGGTGCTCTTTAGGTAAACGTCTCGACTTTCGGGGTGAAAATCTGAGGTCTGACCTTCATTGGTTGTACCTGGCAATGGCAGATCTCCTTGTTGGAGGCATTGCCTAGAGTCCAGTCGGACTTTCTTCGGGGTGAAACCCTATGATCTATGATCAGGCGACGACGGTGTTGGTGCACGGTCTTCGGGGTGAAACCCCATGATCTATGATCAGGCGACGACGGTGTTGGTGCACGGTTTTTTTCTTCAAGGCGTCGCCTTGGAGAACATTTTTTGCAGTCCGGGTGTGGTCTCTAGTGGTGGTGGTTCCTAATGCTTCGCCGATTAGTTTGGTGTTTTTTTCTCTCTCTTTTTCTATTAGTTGTGTGCATCCTTGATGTCTCGACTAACTCTTGACATTATGTTGTTGCAGAGATAGGGTGTAATTGATGTCCGTTTGATATAATATATTTCTATTATTGAGGAAATAAAACAACACCATCAAAATAGGGGAGAATTTTCATAAACTGTTGTGAGGGAATTTAGCAGATGCTTTCTTGTTTTCCACGCCTAATTTCATGCCGAGACAAGTAGTTTGTTACGGTTGATAAACGTCTGTCAGCTAACCAAGACTGTCTACGGTAGCTTTATACAAAAGACAAGCATGTCGGCTTTGGGGAGTATTCCTACAGAACATGCAACCCGCAAATTTCCTTTCGCATCCATATGTGGACAGGAGACCAGTCCGCGGATACGGATGCGGGAAGACGTCATCAAACGCTAGTCGCATACATTTCAACCCATATTTTAACTAACCAGACGAAATTCATACAAATCGGTCGATATTCATCAAAGTTCGGATAGAAAATAGCACAAATCATTCATACATACCATGCAAATTAAGTCTAATACAACAAGGCCTCAAATTCGACTAAATCCCGGATGTCCAACAAGTTTTTTATGAACGGATCATGTCATCCCACACATACTCCTCCTTCAGCTTCATCCAACAGTGTGTGCTCATGTCATCCCACACATACTCCTCCTTCAGCTTCATCCAACAGTGTGTGCACGTAAATGACCGTCCCTCTATCATGTGGTACACCATGACAGCGCGTGTGGGCTACATATAATGTGTAGACCAATATTGAGTGAATGAATCAATCGATAAGTTGAGTAAGAGGAAGAAAACTTACGATCTCGTCCTCTGCCGTGTCAATGGCCACCTTGCCTCGAGCTGACAAATCACGTCGCAAAACTTGGTATCGTTGATCTGGATAGTGTGCCAGCGATACGACAACGACTGCATGTTGCATGGTTGAATGATGTACATCTCGTAAGGCGCAATGTGCTTTCGTGCGTGAAACTTTTCATGCACTTGCTCCCAGAAGGGCTCCCCTCTGCTCCTGTCTACGTAATCCGCGGATACAGCCAGCCACGCATCACACAACAACTCATCCTCCATGGTCGAGTAGCTCACCATCCTTCATACTCTAAAAACGACATAGCATTTGAAAATAAGCTCAATGGCATTTGACCGAATACTTGCCGGGCGTGGTGTCCTCCATGGAGGTAGTCGACAGGGAGCGGAGTGTACCTGGGTACAAACGGTGCTAGGATAGAAAGCTCCATCGTAATGGTGAGCGGGCGTGTCGATGTTGGTTGCGGACGTCCGACAATGCCTCTGTGCTGGTCGAAGACGTACAACAGCACCGGCGGAGGTAGAGGGTGCGAATGCAAAGCAAGGGGCAGAAGGGGGCGGAGTGGAAGGAAATTGGACCATGAGGGGGGATTGGGTGGGCCGGAGGTGTTTGGACTCCCGCAGCCCCCCCCCCCCCACCCCCTCCACTTTTTCTTCAATTTATGGGAGAAAACGCATCTGGACTGCCTCACAAACCGATACAGACCCGCGTTGGATGGCTTCCGCGGTCCAGACAGCGTGGTCCGGACGGATGCGGGCGGTTTGTGGGTCCGCCTTGAAGATGCCCTTACCGGCTGAAAGGCTATGTTGTATGTGTAAGAGGCAGTGGGCGGTTGGTAAGAGGCAGCCAGGCACGGGTGGTTATGCTACGTGGGGCGACGACCTGATGGGGACTAGTAGAGCATCTGTGCCTTGCTACGGGTTATAATTCATATAATTGAATCAAACAAATGATTAAGCCTAGCAGGACCCAAGTATGCAGGACAGAGTCATGAAAGGATTAAAGGGATGGACTCCGCGTGGACTAGACACTTCACCTTTGACAATAAACAAAGCACTCCCTCCTTCCATCTATACAAGGCCTAATGCGTTTTTCGAGGCTAACTTTGACCAAATGTTAGAGTAATAATATGACATGCAACTTACACAAAACATATGGTCAAATTTGTATGTGAAATGAGCTTCCAATGATATAATTTTCACATTATACATCTCATGAAAAACGCATTAGGCCCTATATAAATGGAAGGAGGGAGTACAACATAGACTAACTGTCCACGTTTATAAGCCCTTCCGCGGGAACAGCTAGAGATGCTCTAATCTGTTTTTTCTTTTCATTTTCTTCTTTCTTTTCTCAAGATCACTCAAATACCCATCAACATGAAAGAGTTGCCCTCAAAATAATTTTTTTTGAAGCGATCGAGGTCAGCAGTAGCAGTGGCAGTAGTGCAGCCTGTCGCGCCTCTTGCACTCGCCGCCGCGGCAGGCCGACTGGCACCATGCGTCGCACTCGTCGTCCTTCTCCTCCCGCTTGCACCCCTTGTTCTCCAGCGCGTTGCCCCACACGTGGTGGTCTACGCAGCAATGCGGCTCCCCCGACGACGCTGCAGCACAACCAACAGAATCATCAAGCGTTCGTCAGTCCAGAAGGCAGGCAGCATGTAATGCAACAAGTATCGATCGATTGCAGTAGAGCTTACTCGCGGCGGCGGAGGCGAGCAGCGAAACGAGGACAAGAAGAAGGGCCACCCATGGTGCGGCGATACGAGCCATGACGATGATCTTCCGATCCTCTCCTTCTTGAGACGTTTGTGCCTTCTTGATCTCCGATCCGATCGATCGATCTCAAGGTGCGTTCCTCTCTCGGTGCCGATTGTTCTCGTACCATCTGCTGAGTATTTATATTCTCCCGAACGATGTATGCATGCCCTCGTTTTGGATTTTCCTTTCCTTAAATAAAGTCGATTCGATTTGGTACATGCATGATTTGCTACGGTTTCCATCCATTGATATAGAGATGCTGTAATATAATATTTCAGGGGTTTCCATAATACACGAACGTACTTGACGCTGTTCCTGATATTATATTAATTGAATATCCTTTTCGTTTTACGAGATTTTTGCTAAAGTTTCATTTACGCCTAATTAACATCGAGTAGACCCTGTTATTGTAAGAATTCTTAATTCAAGAGTTATAGGGAGGGACTTACATCACCACAAACAGAAACTAAAGCAGGTGTTGGATTTCAAGTTGGTGTTAAAGAGTATAAATTGACTTACTACATCTCAGAGTATGAAACTAAAGATACTTGGCAGCATCCGGCTAGAACACGCGAGTAATACACGTGTTCATGGTGCACGGAGTTGCGGTTGGGCCACGGTGGTGACCTTCGACACGCTTGCTGAAGGAGTTAGAATGAAGGCCCCATGAGTCCGCACGGACTAGCGGTGAGAAGGCAACAGGCAGCAGCGAGAGCACGCGCGAATGGCGCTGCCGGTGCTTGCTCGGGCGTTCTCGCACGCATAGAGGTGCAGCACGTGCACGACGGGCTTGTGCCGTGCATGCAGGCGAGCATCCGTAGCTCCGACTCCTGATCATCGGGGACAAGAGGTGTTCCACCATCCTGTGGCCGCTGCATAGGTACGCCTCCTTCTCCATGCGCGCGGTACACGACGGCGAACATCGGACGGACAATGACGGTCCTGGTCATGCTCCACACGGGGGCATGGTGGCATGGTGCTGAAGTGGAAAGTGATGTGGCAGTCAAACCCGAATGACATGTCAAATTTTTAGTCAAAACCGTGTCCACGTCGGATGAAAACCATCAAAAGTGGTATGAGGGACTAAACTTATCTGGTTTGAGAAGTTGAGGGACCAAGGTTTACCGGTTTTGAAGTTTAGGGACCATTTCTATACTTTGGAAAGAGTAGAGGGACAAAAAAATATACTTATCCCTATTTCAGGATTGCTAAATCTCGGTCGACTGACTGAAGGCCTAGTCGATGTCATATCCGTGTGGTTTTACGTGTAGTTCCGTGCGAAATTTCATCTAGTTTTTTTTTTCTTTATTTATTTTTATATGTTGTGTCACTTGACTGAGACTTGGTCGATTGAGATCTAGCCACACTCATAATATTTTGTCGGCCAGCCATTTGCTCCCACCATAAATATGCCTTTTTGCAATGGAGGTAAAATGTTTTATCTTGTCTGGGCGTACTCATGCAAATCTTTTCTTGTATACCTATTTGCTGTCGATATTAGACTTTGCGTCATATCAACTATTATTGAAGAAATACCCTTTGGCTCCTGCATATATGGGATTTTTTTTAATAATTAAACAAAAAGTCAAAATAGTTCAAAAGTATTTTTAGATTAAACTTGACTTACTTGCGCACTACTCCCTCCGATCCTAAATATAAGTCTTTGTAAAGATTTCACTAGATGGACTATATACGGAGCAAAATGAATGAATCTACACTTACAATGCATCTATATACATCTGTATGTGATTCATAGTGAAATCTCTACAAAGACTTATATTTAGGAACGGAGGGAGTAGTATATAAATTTTCACAAAAAAAAACAACGTTGACTTCACAGCGAAAAAGGCAAAATTTATTTGCTATTATAGGTCACTATTCATGCTATTTTGACCGCAAATTTGTCTTTTTTGAAAAGAAGTCAAAGAAGAATTTTCTTTTTGTGAAACTTTTCTCACTACTATAATGAAAGGTCAAGTTTATTTCAGAATTTTTTGACTTTTTGTTGAATTGCCAAATTATTTTTCCATATAGGGTACATATGTACCAGGAACCAAACGTTCCCCTCCCTATTATATTGCCGCTTCTAAAGATTTATGTGCCCGTGTGACTTCCGGGGGAGTAGCTTTGAAGAGGCATCTACTTCTCTTCATATGGGTGAGGAATTTATATATTTCTTGTATTTTACGCTGAAGCTGAGTCGAACTTGACCATGTCTGCTGCCAGAGCGTCGTCGTCGTTCCTCCCCAGACCGGTTTGCTGGTTGATCTAACATTGATATCGCCCTTCGTC
The DNA here is from genome assembly GCF_018294505.1 of Triticum aestivum. Lineage (NCBI taxonomy): Eukaryota > Viridiplantae > Streptophyta > Magnoliopsida > Poales > Poaceae > Triticum > Triticum aestivum. Next base: position 488,180,132 of record NC_057796.1, read on the forward strand.
CTCGGGTCCAAGGATGAATTCTCAGCTACAACCTTCTTCCGCACTTGGCTCCTGGGGAGGATCTTGAAGCAACTATGGATCAAGTGCTTCGTCGACGAGACTCAACCGGGCGAAGGAAGATTTCTCCGCAGAGCTTAGGCCGATGTGGTGGTTGGCCGTGGATCAAGCAAGCATAAACAGTGGAGAATTCTACCAGTGATGACACGGAACCATACAAACTACACCAAATAACCATGTACTCCCTCCGTTCCGATTTACTCGTCGTGGTTTTAGTTTAAATTTGAACTAAAACCACGACGAGTAAATCAGAACGGAGGGAGTATGATACAGTGAACTAAACCATTATAAGGCAAAAGTACTCGGCGTAAATCAGGGACTTCGGTGTGACAGCACCATGATTCGAGTTCAGGCTACTCCAAGGCACCTTCCGAAAGCTCGGCACGGCACAGGACCACAGAGGTACTGAGATGCATCCGCCTGCCCAAGTCGACCAACCATCTCATTGTCAAGCCTACCACTCCAACATGGGAATAAACCGCACAACCACGTACACGTCGTGTTTCGAGTCCCGACTTTCGAGCGTAATAGTTTGAAATCACCAGGGAAGGTCGATGCTAGTTAGTAGTAGTAGTAGTAGTAGATATATGTTTTTCTCCTTTCCGCCACAGGCCTCGCAGGCCAGATTCCTCCGTGTCTCGCTCGCTACCTGAGCCACCACCGCTGGACCATGGAGATGGGTGTCTGGAGGAACGGAGCGTAGCGGTCGATGTAGGGGTTGACGGTCCGCCCGATCTTGGCCCACGCACTCTGGTGGTAGCTGGATGTCACGGGCGCGCGGTACATCATCTTCAGCACCTGAATGTATAACAGACAAGCAAGCCAGGAAAAACGACCAGTAAGTGACGACGCGGTGGAAAGGCAACTATCAGCATAGCAAAGTTGCAGCTGCTAAAGGAAGTGACGCTAGCTGAAGACTGATGGTTGCTAGGTGTACAATCAACTATGGCTTGACAACATGCCGCAAAACACATCAAATCGTGCCTCACGTTATTCCCCAGATATGTAGTGAATGATGCATGGAAGCAGAGAGAACATATATAAAGATCAGATGTGCAGAAGACAACTTACGTTCCAGTACATGAATGTCTGGATGAAGTTGCGCCTCCACCTGCAAGGTAACAAGGTGTTGTAAGTCATAAGATGCACTAACTAAGATGAAATAAAGTCTCCATGATTCCGAGGAAAGTCAGAGCAACATACGAGAACAGTGATATGATCAGAAGGAACCCCAAGGCAAGTTCGGCATTCGAGCTAAGGAGGCTGAGCGTGGTGTTGTTTGTCTCCACCCAAAGGCAAGGCTCTTCCAAGTATCCCCTAAATGAGATAACCAAAAGACGATGTTAGCCACAGCCCACAGGGCAGTGGAGATTGGTTGCGCAACAAACTACACAAATGAAATTCAGAGATAATTTGACAGGTAACTACCTGTAGAAAGATGAGCGGGAAAAGTTACGCCTTAGGAATCTGGCAACATGATCAAGGGCCCAGCAGAACACAGGTAGCGCAGCAACTGTGAAATAAAAAAGGAAGATCGGAACTTGTAAACATATATGTGAAAGTTTCGGAAAACAGATATCAGAACCACGAACTTGCAAGAGAAAAGCTGTATATTACTCTTTAAGTGCAGCTGAGATGTGACGAGCAACAAAGAGAACATTAAATGGATAAAATCCTTGGCTCCAAGTACTGACTGCAACCAACCCTGAATTGCAGCCATGTTCAATTCTCTTGGTTTCTTCATGCACAACAGAAACAAAAAAAGGTGAATTAGATCAACAGGGTCATCAGGGAAAGAAACACAACAAAAATAGGATGGACCATTCAAGGTCCAGGTAGGAAGGTATTTTACCCCATAAGTACTGTATAAAGAGTATCCTGAGGAGAGGACTGTTCCCAGCAACGAAAGCTTGCAAGCTCTGTCTGCAAGATGTTTTGGCAAGATTGGAAGCATTCCCAGACCAGCAACAACCAGTACCTGATCAGATGGAAAAGTTTGGGCATGTCATGCTCAACTACAATATACCAACAAGCAAGAGATAAAGGTAAGAACAAGGGTAACATGCACAAACCATTGTTATAGAATTTATATATAAGAGATGATTTTGCAATGCAGAATGAAGGTATTGATAAGGACAAGACTAAAAAGAGAGATGCCATGTCAGGATGTCCGCAAGGATCACCGTAATTCTAGGAGCAAACTAGGTTGTCCACAAGGTCTGCCGTAAGTGTAGGAGCAACCAGAACCAATGAATTTGTGCCTTTCAGCAAATATTACACAATTACGCATTCATACTGTGAAGAGAAAGGTGGCTTCTTCCTTACCCAGGCATTTACGGAGAAATGTATAGTCTTTGCATCGAAACGTAAAGGGCTTGCAGCCCCTGCTTGTGGTGCTGCTGGTGGCGGGGCAGCTGATCTGGAACTAGAACCTACACAAGATATGCATGAACTCAGCTGTCAAACACAGTCCATGAAATCGTTGGATCTTATGTGGCTAGTAAAAGTGCAGTATATTTTACCTGAATTGCGAGCCCTGACACTCTCAGTGGATGCTGAAGGTGAAGACCTTATGTCTGGCCTGCTCGGCTGAGTGGAACCAGTGGTTGACATAGGCTCAACCACCAAATCACGATCCTATCAAGTCAAGAAGTAAACCAAACAGATTTAGACATTATCTTGCTTTGAAGGATATGGCTCATATCGGTAATTAAAAAAACAGCCAAATTCAAGTGGCAAACTTCTGTTCTTCATTTTCTGAACTTTTTGACACAGAGTAACACTAACTCTCCCCGCACAGTGGAAGAAACATTTCCATCTACTTAGCAGACGGTTTGCTTGAGCAATTTAACTAAGGTTTCCCTGCTGACGAAATAATACAGGTTTGAACGAGCTTGAGCTCAAGATGCAGCAACAGAGAGCAGCAGAGGGTTGTGATATCATGTTACAGCACCTCCATCTCATTAATCGGATAGTAAGTAGCAGATGGAAACACCACTTTTCAAACCTATGACAAGGAAGCCTTAGCAATCCCCGACCCACAAATCACGATCTAATCAAGTCAACAAGGAAACCGACCAGCTTTAGACATCACCACCTTTTGCAGGATATGATTCAAACCCACAGGGGGGATTCAGAAATGGCCAGATTCAAGCGGATAACTGTGTTTGACATTTCCTAGACTCTGCGACAAATCCGACATTGGAGTAACAAATCCTAACCCCACAGGCAGAGGGGCAGCAAAAAGGAAATGTCTATATCCTGCCAAACAGCTGGTTTGTTCAAGCAAAGTAATTAGCTAGGCGCAGTCCATGTTGGAGAAAAATAACAAGCTTATCTGGAGCTGAGGCTTGAGATGCAGTAACCGGTCGACCGGGAGAACAGCAGAGGGTTCTACTGTAGCAACAAGCAACAGCAAACCACCTCCCCCTAGCTAATCAGCTAGCAAGTAGCAGCAACAGCCCTGTTCCCAAACCAAGCAACACCTGCATATCATGACTGACTAGATAGTCTGCGCCAAAGCGGTGGTAGCTGTATCTCAAGATGCAGCAAAAGGAGCTACAGCATCAAGTAGCTATTGTAGCAACAAGTGACAGCAAACCACCTCCCCCTAGCTAATCAGCTAGCAAGTAGCGGCAGTTGAAAACGCTAACAACCTGCAGATCGCAACTGAATACAGCCTGCGACCTGCCGGGAGCACTCCAATTCTGCCACCGCAATTCGGCACCAAAGCGAGCAGCCAGGTCTCAAGACGCAGCGAAAGGAGCCACAGCATCTCCCTCCCTCCAGGCAATCACATCTCTGCTAGTACTCCTACTAGCAAGCAGCAGCAGCTGAAGACGCCTAGCGGTCCGGAAACGTCAAAACCAGCAGCACCAACAGATCGGCACCACCTGCGGGCGGCCTGCCGCGATCCATCCAGCAAGCAAGCCGCGGCACAAAAGGGCGGCGGCAGATTCGGGCTACTGCTAGCTAGGCATATGCGGCAATGAATCGGGGCGAGGGGGGAGGTACTGACGATGAAGCGTTGGTAGAACTTGCGGCGGAAGTGGGCGACGACGTCGGGGCGGGCGGCGAGGTGCGGCGGGACGAGGACGTTGGACCAGTAGTCGGCCCAGCGCGGGTCCGCCTCGTAGTCGTAGGCCGCCGCCGCCGCCCGCTTCGCCTCCTGCCCCCCCTGCTCCGCCGCCGCCTCCGGGCCCGCGTCCCCGCCCCCCATCTCGGCCGCGCTGCTGCTGGTGGCGTCGGCGGCGACTTGGGAGACTTGGGAGTGGTGGGTGGTTGGTTGTCTTCTCTGGGGAATTTCAGGAGGGCCGCCGCATCGGATGGCTCGGCGCACCTTTCTTTCCCCTTGGCTCTTTCGCCGTGCTGGTGCGGGCCCGCGGATGGAATCGATCTCGTTGGGCCTGGGGATGCTCCTCTCCTTGGAACCGGGGCCGTTCAGCTGCCAGGCTTGCTGAGGGGGCCTGTCTGTTGTCGTGTCGGCCCTTTGTGTGCCAACTTTTATTTTATTTTTTAACACAGTACAAACGCGACGCTCATGCATCACACACATACTACAGCTTATTCCAGAGACTGAGCCGGCATGTTATCTTAAGGTTGACGTCTCCTCCCACTGAACACACATCGCCGGAAGAGCTAAAATAAATCCAGAAAAATGCAAGCACTGGTGTCAAGTCCAGTACCTGAACACTGGTGGGCTGGGGATATCACTCTCCTCCTAACCATCCAACTACAGGTTGGTTCGATGTGTGGCAACTAGTTTTCTGATTTTCATACGTTTTTTTGTAGCGCCCTTTTTGGTGTCCAGGCGATCGTGAATATTCTGAGAACAGTCGAGAACTGAATTGAATGACAAACTTTCAGGGGAGGCTGTTGCGGAACATCCTATTTTTATTTTTATTTTTGAACAAGCGAGAGGCGCCAAATTCATTCCAAAATAAGCTCAAGTACATGCTACAGCATAAATTACAACACCTTTTTGAATTGATGTATGCTTTCATTCTTAGTTTATGGAAGCAACGGCTTTTTTGCTCCCTAGCTTAGATGAGACCGGGCAAAATCAAAAAGTCCACCATAAATAGAAAAAAAATTCTGAACTTCATCTTAAGAGACGACCGTGAGAGTGGCCTGGTCTGCATCAAGGGCTATTACAATGGCATGGATGAGCAGCTGCTCGAGCAGGCGATGGTGAAGACGAGCATCGACCCAGTGGGGGGTGGCTGATGGCGGTGGGGATGCCAGGGTGAACGTGAAAGCTGACGAATTCGTTGCAAAGTTCTACACGTAGATGAAACTACATCGCCAAGTATCATTGCTGCAATGCAACGACATGATGGAGAGGAGCGTCTGCTAGATAGATAGTGTTTAGATTGTATTGTTTATCTGCTCAGTTTGATTCAGTTTTGGAGAAGCCACCGGTTGTGTATTGTACCATGTAACCAACTATAATGTCCCATGAGTTTAATCAACTTTTATCTCTACAATGAATTTGCCTACACCATTATCATTTATGCAAAAGGTTCTCAGCTACATATGCACATGTCGTAACAACCAGAACAAAATCCCATAGACGGCGCGCCAGCTGCTAATGTGCCATTGCGAGTGCCGCCTAGCCAGCTCTGTCGCGAAACCAAACTCCAGCCAGGGTCTATATAAACACTGAGCCCTCCCATGCTAGTTGCAGGATCACTTGAATTAGCTATGCATTTTCTATGGGGTGGAAAGGGGGCCCATGCCCCCCCCCCCCACCACCAAGCTGTAATACACACGGCAATTCTAGTGTGAATAATACCTCCTGTTAGTGACAACTTTGTATCACCCTGTAAGGTACCAGGGTCTTACAATGGATACAAGCTTTGATTTAAGGTACAGGCCATGGGGACAAGAAGAACAGAGGAAAGGGAGAGAGTTGGAGGTAGGAGGAGCTGTCGTGCCGTACGGTGCCGTGATCCACTGGATGGTCTCGACGTCGCCTCCTCCCAGGCTCTTACCGCCCTGGTGGTTCCAGAACGGGCCATGGCCCCTTAGCTGGCCGAAGGGGCCAGCCCAAGCACGTGATGGTAGGAGGGCTCCTAACACACCCACAAGCCAGAACAACATGAAAGTCATTCCTTTGCGAAAAATTCTATATGATTGCAACAATAAATCAACTATGTTCCCCAAAAGTTTCAGAATTCTTTGACCTTTTTTGAAACTACTCTTTTTTATATAAAAAAATCGGGTGCAAATGCATTGGAGCCAAGATAGTGTGCTTGAGCGATTCATGGGGCCCGTCAGCTACCACCTTGTGCTTCTGCTCTTTCCTTTCGAGAAAACCGACTCCGACTTGACTCGACTCGTTTCCAAGCAAACTTGCGCCGCACGACTCTCTGTTATCTTCCCCGCGACCGCGGGGAAGGAGAAAGTTGTGCGACCCCGAAGAAGAAACTAACTTGGACGCCAAGGAAGCAAGCAGAGTATGTTTGCTTTCCCTTCCCCCGAGCAGTTTCCCGCGCTCCATCTGAAACGAATAACCCACAGATATTTTTTTACTAAATTAAGTAGGTGATTCAGATGCAAAATGCTTGTTAATTAATTAGCAGATAATCAATTGATGCCTCAGTCAGTATCAACAATCTACCTACAAGTGGAAATAACCAATGCTCAAGGTAGTAGAAGGTAGAAGTTGCCTGGTGATGTGATGCCACTACCTTTTTCTAACCAATATTTCTCTCGCTGCTATGCTAAGTGTGACTGCAACCTGGAAGACCATGCCAACCCCATTTCTTATTATTTTTTGAATTGTACATTTCTCATTATTCATTCACATCTCTTCCTTTCAAAGGAAGAAACATCACCCGGGTCAACACCACCCACCCCAATTCCATCGCCTATAAAGAAAAACTTACTCACCCCCACACCTCGCTTCATTCAAGATTCAACACAAACACCCTCGCTCACCCTTTCGGCCACCCCTATACCACGGGAAAATATCAGATGATACCACCCTTCACATGCTACCATGCTCCAACTTTTGAAAAGTGACATTTAGATGTTTAAAAAGCTCTGAAAAATTCACAAGACATATGTCTATAACCCCTAAAAAATTCAGATGAAAATTCGAAATGTACATATGGATTTGTCTTTTTGTGTTTCTCAATGTGCATTTTGAATTTTGATCTGAATTTTGAGGGGTTATAGACATACGTCTTGTGAGCATCCACAATTTTTTTCAGAATTTTTTAAAACATCTAAAAATGAATTTTCAAAATCTGTATTATGGGAGCATGTAAAGAGTGGTTTTCACCTGATATCTACCCCCTATACCACATCAGGAACAGAGGAAACGGAGCACCCAACCCAGCCTCACACACACACGCCCAAACACAGAGTCCAAGAGAGCTTCAAGAGCCACGGAACCGTCCTACGACAAGACCATCGCTACGGCAGCCTCCCTCACAGCGTCCCTCATGCTCGTCCGCAGCCTGGCCAGCGAGCTGTTGGCCACCCAGCCGCATGGATGCGTGCACGCGCTGGCGGCTAGCCGCCGAGCAGCGTACGTCCGCTGGAATGCCCGATCTGCAGCCACACAAGCAGCTCGCGCACGTCCGCCGGAGTCGTAGGCGTAGTCGCCAGGACGGCGAAGGCGTCGGAGTCGGACAGCACGCCGGTCCTGACGAGTAGCGTGCAATCCCGGAGGTTGATGTCGAGCCTGGCGCCGAGCACGTCCACGGTGCTCTGCGTCTGCAGCTTCCCGTCCCTTGGCAAGCCCAGGCACCGCGCCGGCGAGCGTGGCGGCCATGGACTGCAGCAGCTTGGCCGCGGTCACCTTACAGGCTTACACCGACCCGGGAAGCCCACCGCCGCCGGCCGGGATGCATGCAGTGTGTTTGATGAAATATTTGACATCGAAAATGGAGTGTTTGCAACGAGAACAAGCGCAACATGTATCATGTTGTAAACCCCTGAATGCAACATGGTTCATGCTGCATGGTGGGTCGTACGTAGTCAACATGAGCGCGACATGGGTCGTGTTGCAAATGATTGGTCCCAGCCGAATGATCGCGGAGTTCTTGCGAGCGCAATATGGATCATGTTACAAACCCCCCAAGGCCCGAACACAACATGGGATCATGTTGCAAACGTTGGGTCGCGCGGCCAGTCAGCGCGAGAAAAATGGGGCGTGATGCAAATGATTTTGGTTGACCAAGAGTGTGTAACCACCCGGAAAAAAAGTGTTTGATAGCGAGCGTAACATAGATCATGTTACAAACCTCTGAGCGCAACATGGATCATGTTTGCAAATGGTGCGTCGCAGCTTAGTGACGTCAGATCAGATAGGATGGAAGGGTCAGGAGCCGACTGATTTTCTCCAGAAATCAGTCGGATGAATCCTAGTAGTGGCCGGCTCTGGTGGTGCTGGAGGTCGCGCGTGGATGATGCACACCCGATGTGCACGATTGGCAGGAGCGGCGCCCACCATTGGAGACGCGCTGGTGCCGTCGTGCGTTGGGAAGTAGCTCGCCGGTTTCTCGTATAGCCTACCAAACACAATATCAACTCAACCAGTCACGCGGCATACAAGCAAGCAAACCAAACACACGTCTCTGTTTCTCATTGCATCAGTAGTACCCAGCTTCTTGGCTTAGCCCTTGATGTTGTTTAAGAACACAGTACATCGGAGGAGGGGTGACCTTGACTGCACGTTTTCTTGGATCAGAGAGCCCTCGATCGAAAATAAACAAGAAAGTGCATTGCTTTGCTCAGAGTGAATGCAGCTTGAAAACTCACCTGGATCGGATCGACACTCTGCTAAACTAGTCAGATGAGTCACGCATGCATGTACAGACAGCCGCAGCGACGTACGTACGGTAGAGTGAAGCTGCATGCGTTTCCTTCGTCTGCTGCTTCTGCGTCTCTCCAGAAATGAAAACACAACCAGCTGTTGTGCTCTTGTCTTGTTTTTCGTCGGAGAAGGAATGAATAAACTGCTGTGCTGCCGACAGCGACGCTTGATGAACCGCCCGTCGAATCGCGTCAGCCGTTCAACGATACCATCTATCACTTTCCATGTCAAGATGAGCATGCTGAAATTCCATTCCACGCTCATCTTTTTTGGCCAAGATGCTAGCCTAGCCTTGACGCTTTCAGAAACTAACCATGCAAGCAGCAGCACAGTCCACCAGGTGTACAAGCTACAGAGAATTAAATGGTACTAGGAGTAACAAAGAGATATCCATCAGGGCATGCAGTCGACGTACAAGACAAAGAGACGACGGCAACGTACACTAGTAGAAAACTAGGCTTTGGTCACAGGGCAATATTCACATTAGTCCCGGTTCAGTCACGAACCGGGACTAATGCGAGCATTGGTCCCGGTTCGTGCGGCCAGGGGCCTGCCGGGCCTCGTGGGGGCATTGGTCCCGGTTCGTCCGGCCCCTTTGGTCCCGGTTGATGGGACAAACCGGGACCAATGGGCCACACTCCTGGCCCACCATCCTTTAGTCCCGGTTCATACCACAAACCGGGACTAAAGGGCTGGTCCTAGTTGCGGCCAGTGTTTAGTCCCACCTCGCCAACCGAAGGGCGCTCACACCAGTTTATAAGCCCGTCCCTCTCTGCCTTGTTGAGCTCCTCTCAAAGTGAAAATAGATGCCCTTATACAGGGAATTTGACCTAAATTCACAGTAAATTTCTTTGAATTTCATAGAAATTTATTATGAATTTAGGTTGAATTTTCTCTATAGGCGCATCTATGTTCATTTTTTATAGTAAATAAAATAAATAAACCTTAATAAATAAAAATAAAACCTTAATAAAATAAAATAAACTATAGTAACTAAAATAAATAAACCTTAATAAATTAAATAAAAATAGCAGCAGTAAAATAAATAAATAGCAGCAGTAAAATAAATAAAATAAAATAATTAAAGTAAAATACATAAGTAATTAGAAATAAAATAAATAATTTTTTGTTGTAAGTAGAAACAAAACAAAACAAATAAAGCAAAAGAGAAAACAAAAAACAGAGAAAAAAATTATGCCACCTACTGGGCCACCACGGCCTGAATACGACTTGAAACCCGTCCGTGGGCCAGGATTCAGGACCCGCAGAAGGCCCAGTAGGCCCCACTGGCAAAGAGAACGGTTAGGCCCGAAAGCCTGCAGTTGAGAGGAGCTCGAGAGGGTGGGCGCAGCAGCGCTTATAAACCACTCTCGAGCCCTCTCAACTAGCTAGGTGGGACTAAACTTTTGACGCGGGGCAGCACAAGGCCTTTGGTCCCGGTTGGTGCCACCAACCGGGACTAAAGGGGGTCATTGATCCCGGTTCGTGGCACCAACCGGGACCAAAGGCCTTTAGTCCCGGTTGGTGCCACGAATCGGGACCAATGAGTTCCCTATATATACCCCATCGCCACAGCAGAGCACTCCACAGTGCTCTGTTTTTTCTGGCCGGCGAGGGGAGGGCATTTGGGTGCTCTAGCTCACGTCCTATGCACATGAGGTGTTCGATGAAATGTCTGAGCCACACTAGTTAATCTTTCTCCTCTCGAAACTCGACCTCCGAGCTCCATTTTCCCCGAGATTTGTCTAGGTTTAGCGGTCCGTCACGTCCCGTCCCCGTCTTCACCGCCGTCGATCGCCCGCGCCGATCTCGTCGCCAGCACCACCGTGGTGAGCCTCTTGTTCTTATCTTCTTTCTGAAAGGAAAAAAATCCTTACTTTAGATAGTTACTTGTCTAATTTTGTTACTTTTATTATTCCTTCTTATTACATAGTGCGATGGTTTTGGTATCCGCCCCCGTCGGCCCTCGTCCTATCTATGATTCGGATGTGGTATATATTATCTTTTTATAACTATTTGGTTCATTTATTGTTTATGACAAATATACCGACCAACGTGACATAGATTTTATTTATCTAGGAGGTGGTTGAACCGGAAATTCTAACCGACCCTATTGTCGAGAGGTTAAATTTACTTGAAGAAGAAAACAATTACTTGAAGAAAAAATAAAAAAAATTGAGGAGGAGAAGATGATATTGGAGTTGCATGTTGCGGATGTCGTCGATGATCACAAGATCAAGATGGATGCAATGCGCTTGAAGATTAGAAAGATTAGAAAATATGCCATTCATACCGAGGCTTGGTATCATTATGTCGTTGGATCAATTGTTACCTTGGTTGCGATTATGATCGCATTTGTTTTCGCATTGAAATGTTTTACATAGTTTTAATGTATGGTTTAATTAATTAGATGCTCTGGAGAGCTATATATATGTTGTTAGATGAGAACTATGTATGTACTTTGATTTTAATGTGATGATGAACTTCTATTAATTTGGTCACTTAATTATCTATTCATGATGTTCTGTAATGGTTTTTGACACACTTAATTATATATAATGCACGCAGATGAACCGGCAATGGATGTACGGTGACAGACACACCTCCGAGTACATTAAGGGCGTGCATGATTTTTCTCGAAGTGGCTAAGGCAAACAAGCAGAATGGTTTTATGTGTTGTCCATGCCCTATATGTGGGAATACGAAGTCTTACTCTGACTGAAAAATCCTTCACACCCACCTGCTTTACAAGGGTTTCATGCCACACTATAATGTTTGGACGAGGCACGGAGAAATAGGGGTTATGATGGAAGACGGCGAAGAAGAAGAGGACGATGACAACTATGTGCCCCCTGAATACGGTGATGCTGCAACGGGGGAAGCTGCGGAAGATCAAGAGGAACCAGACGATGTGCCCAATGATGCTGCAAGGGGGGAAGCTGCTGAAGATCAAGAGGAACCAATGCCCGATGATGATGATCTCCGTCGGGTCATTGTCGATGCAAGGACGCAATGCGAAAGTCAAAAGGAGAAGCTGAAGTTCGATCGCATGTTAGAGGATCACAAAAAAAGGTTGTACCCCAATTGCGAAGATGGCAACACAAAGCTCGGTACCGTACTGGAATTGCTGCAGTGGAAGGCAGAGAATGCTGTGCCTGACAAAGGATTTGAGAAGCTATTGAAAATATTGAAGAAGAAGCTTCCAAAGGATAACGAATTGCCCGACAGTACATACGCAGCAAAGAAGGTCGTATGCCCTCTAGGATTGGAGGTGCAGAAGATACATGCATGCCCTAATGACTGCATCCTCTACTGCGGTGCGTACAAGGATCTGAACGCATGCCCGGTATGCGGTGCATTGCGGTATAAGATCAGACGAGATGACCCTGGTGATGTTGACGACCAGCCCCCCAGGAAGAGGGTTCCTGCGAAGGTGATGTGGTATGCTCCTATAATACCACGGTTGAAACGTCTGTTCAGAAACGAAGAGCATGCCAAGTTGATGCGATGGCACAGTGAGGACCGTAAGAAAGATGGGAAGTTGAGAGCACCCGCTGACGGGTCGCAGTGGAGAAAAATCGAGAGAAAGTACTGGGCTGAGTTTGCAGCTGACCCAAGGAACGTATGGTTTGGTTTAAGCGCGGATGGCATTAATCCTTTCGGGGAGCAGAGCAGCAATCACAGCACCTGGCCCATGACTCTATGTATGTATAACCTTCCTCCTTGGATGTGCATGAAGCGGAAGTTCATTATGATGCCAGTTCTCATCCAAGGCCCTAAGCAACCCGGCAACGACATTGATGTGTACCTAAGGCCATTAGTTGAAGAACTTTTACAGCTGTGGAATGGAAACGGTGTACGTACGTGGGATGAGCACAAACAGGAGGAATTTAACCTACACGCGTTGCTGTTTGTAACCATCAATGATTGGCCCGCTCTCAGTAACCTTTCAGGACAGACAAACAAGGGATACCACGCATGCACGCACTATTTAGATGACACTGAAAGTATATACCTGGACAAATGCAGGAAGAATGTGTACCTGGGCCATCGTCGATTTCTTCCGACCAACCATCAATGTCGAAAGAAACGCAAGCATTTCAAAGGCGAGGCAGATCACCGGAAGAAGCCCGCCATGCGTACCGATGATCACGTACTTGCTATGGTCAATGATTTACACGTAATCTTTGAAAAGGGTCCCGGCAGACTAGCTGTTCCGAATGACGCCGAGGGACACGCACCCATGTGGAAAAAGAAATCTATATTTTGGGACCTACCCTACTGGAAAGAGCTAGAGGTCCACTCTTCAATCGACGTGATGCACGTGACGAAGAACCTTTGCGTGAACCTGCTAGGCTTCTTGGGCATGTATGGGAAGACAAAAGATACACCTGAGGCACGAGAGGACCTACAACGTTTGCACGAAAAAGACGGCATGCCTCCGAAGCAGTATGAAGGTCCTGCCAGCTACGCTCTTACGAAAGAAGAGAAAGAAATCTTCTTTGAATGCCTGCTCAGTATGAAGGTCCCGATTGGCTTCTCGTCGAATATAAAGGGAATAATAAATATGCCAGAGAAAAAGTTCCAGAACCTAAAGTCTCATGACTTCCACGTGATTATGACGCAACTGCTTCCGGTTGCATTGAGGGGGCTTCTACCGGGAAACGTCCGATTAGCCATTGTGAAGCTATGTGCATTCCTCAATGCAATCTCTCAGAAGGTGATCGATCCAGAAATCATACCAAGGCTAAGGAGTGATGTGACGCAATGTCTTGTCAGTTTCAAGCTGGTGTTCCCACCATCCTTCTTCAATATCATGACGCACGTCCTAGTTCATCTAGTCGACGAGATTGTCATTCTGGGGCCCGTATTTCTACACAATATGTTCCCCTTTGAGAGGTTCATGGGAGTCCTAAAGAAATATGTCCATAACCGCGCTACGCCAGAAGGAAGCATCTCCATGGGCCATCAAACAGAGGATGTCATTGGGTTTTGTGTTGACTTCATTCCTGGCCTTAAGAAGATAGGTCTCCCTAAATCGCGGTATGAGGGGAGACTGACTGGAAAAGGCACGCTTGGAGGGGACTCAATAATATGCAGGGGCGGATATTCTTGGTCTCAAGCACACTACACAGTTCTACAGAACTCTACCTTGGTGACCCCGTATGTCGATGAACACAAGAACAGTCTGCGCTCCAAACACCCGGAGCAGTGTGACGACTGGATTACATGTGAACACATCAAGACTTTCAGCAATTGGTTGGAAACACGTCTCAAAGGTGACACCACTGTTTGTGATGAGTTGTACTCGTTGTCCAGGGGACCATCTTTGACTGTATTGACTTACAAAGGATACGAGATAAATGGGAATACATTTTACACGATCGCCCAAGATCAAAAGAGCACCAACCAAAACAGTGGTGTCCGCTTTGATGCAGCAACCGAGAGGGGAAAGGACACATATTATGGTTACATAATGGACATATGGGAACTTGACTACGGACATGATTTTAAAGTCCCTTTGTTTAACTGCAAATGGGTCAATCTGTCAGGAGGCGGGGTACAGATAGACCCACAGTACGGAATGACAACAGTGGATCTCAACAATCTTGGGTACACTGACGAATCGTTCGTCCTAGCCAATGATGTGGCACAGGTTATCTATGTGAAGGACATGTCTACCAGACCGAGAAAAAGAAAAGATAAGGAAGTGAATACATCATACGATGATCCAAAGCGCCACATAGTTCTTTTAGGAAAAAGGGACATTGTGGGAGTGGAGGGCAAGACAGACATGTCTGAAGATTATGAAAAGTTTCATGAAATTCCTCCCTTCAAAGTCAAGGCTGACCCAAGCATCCTGATAAACGATGAAGATTATCCATGGTTACGACGCAATAAGCAAATTACACAAGCGAAGAAAAAGTGAAGACTTTCTCCCGCAATTATTATGATGATACCATGCCAACTTTGTAATAGACGAGTATGATACCATTGTCCGTTTTGTACACGAAGTGCATCTAGTTTTTGCCGTAACCCTCTCAACTTTCTTGCACATCCTATGTGGATGAAATGATGATACTATGCCAACTTTCAACCTTTTTAGAGTTCATTTGAAATGCTTTTCAATTTTAGGATCTTATAGCTCAAAATAATTAGTAAATGCATGAAAAATAACAGGCCAAAAATTAAAAATTATGCCACCTACTGGGCCACCACGGCCTGAATACGATTAGAAACCCATCCATGGGCCAGGATTCAGGCCCGCAGAAGGCCCAATAGGCCCACATGTACAGAGAGGTTAGGCCCGTAAGCCTGCTTTAGAGAGGAGCTCGATAGCTCAGGCGCACCGCACCTTATAAACAGGTGCGGCTCTCTCTCAGCTAGCGAGGTGGGACTAAACTCCCACCACCACGCCGCTGTGCAAGGTCATTGGTCCCGGTTGGTGGCACGAACCGGGACCAATTCCATCCTTTGGTCCCGGTTGGTGCCACGAACCGGTACTAATGAGGCTGTGGCCCCACGAGCACCTTTAGTACCGGTTCGTGGCACGAACCGGTACTAGAGTTTCTTACTAAGCAGTTTTTTAGTCCCACCTCGCTAGCTGAGAGGCACTAGGAGCGGTTTATAAGCCCTGAGTGCAGAGACGATGAAGAAGAGGCGCAATGCTCACCTTCACGTTACTTAGCTTCAACCCTTGAGCAATAAGGTAGACTGCATGGAGCTATGTGCAGTGCAGTCCACACTATTCCGAAAGGCTTGAAGCTAATCAACGAGCATTGCGCCTCTTTTTTATTTTTAATAACTTATTACAACTCCGGACTTCTTGTGTTACGACAAAATAAAATAAAGTTTAATAAAATTTATGAAACTAAAATTAATAAAGTATTTTCTGTTCAAAACATTATAAGAAACCTCTAGTATTATTGAAACTAAAATCATATAAAATTGATGCAACTAAAATTATCGAAGTATTTTCTGTTCAAAATCATTAAAAGCAAAAAGAATTTTCATAAAGAACATTTTTTGATAGAAACTTTAATAGCAAAAAGAATTATCATAAAGTAAAATAAATAAGTAATTAGAAACAAAATAAAATAAAATAAATAAGTTTTTTGTTGTAAGTAGAAACAAAAAAAAATAAAGCAAAAAAGAAAACAAAAAAACTAAATACAGCAAAAAAATTGTTGGGGCGCTGCCCGCTGGGCCTTCCAACCCTCGGGTTTGCAAATACAGGCCCAGAAGGGCTAGAAGGCTCAACGGGCAGCGCGCCAAAGTTAGGCCCAGAAGCCTGCTATAGAGAGGAGTTCGAGACAGCAGCCGCGCCGGGGCTTTTAAACTGGTGCGGGCGCCCCTCGGCTAGCTAGGTGGGACTAAACTTTTGGCCGCGACGCGGGCAGCAAGAGGTCTTTGGTCCCGGTTGGTGCCACCAACCGGGACTAAAGGGGTGCATTGGTACTGGTTCGTGGCACCAACCGGGACCAATGCCCCCCCTTTAGTCCCGGTTGGTGCCACCAACCGGGACCAAAGGCCGCCGCTTCCCGCCCTTTGGGCTGCTGAAAAGAGGGCTTTGGTCCCGGTTGGTGGCACCAACCGGGACTAATGCCTACCTTTAGTCCCGGTTGGTGCCACGAACCGGGACTAAAGGCTTTGCTATATAAGCAAACACTTAGGAAATTTTTCAGAGTTCATCTGCAGTTTGCCCCGACGACGCCGACGCCGCCCGCCGCCAGGCTGCCCCGACGCCGCCCGCCGCCCCGACGCCGCCCACCGCCCCCGCCGTCGCCGTCGCCGCCCACCGCCCCCGCCGTCGCCGTCGCCCGTGCCCGTCATCGCCGTCACCGTTGCCCGCGCCCTCGCCGTCAGCCGCGCCCCTGCCTCGACGCGCGCCGCCCCGGCCCGTCCCCGTCGTCGCCGTCGCCCTGCCCCGCCCTTCGCCGCCGTCGCCCCCTACCCCGAGCGCGCGCCCACTGCCCCGTCGCCATCCTCGCCGCCGACCCCGCGGTCCTCCTCACCTTGGTCCGGCCGGCGCCCTTTTTTATATATATGCTTGTTTATATATATATATATGATGATATGTTCATGTATGAGTATATGTATGTATATATGTTCTCTGTGTATATATATGTTCATGTATATATGCAAAAGATAGATTTTTAGAAAAGTTAGGATTTTTTTCTGTTCATAGATTTTTTTGGTGATATTAATTATTGTAGAATATGCAAATGTTTGTATATTCATATGAACAATGCATTAGGCAAAACCTTTACTTTTTTTCGAAATTTTCTATTTGAACATTTTTTTATGAATGAGAGGAAAAAGGAAAATAAGAAGAGGAAGAAAGGAGAAGAAGAGGAGAGGAAGAAGAGGAGAAATAAATAAGAAGAGGAAAAAAGAAGAAAAAGAAGAGGAGAAGAAGAAAGGAATAGAAGAGAAGAAGAAAAAAATAGAATTTTCTATTTTTTCTTCTTCTCTTCTATTCCTTTCTTCTTCTCCTCTTTTTTTTCTTCTTTTTTTTTCTTCGATCTTCTCCTCTATTCCTTTTCTTCTTCTCCTCTTTTTATTTCTTCTTCGTTTTCTTATGTTTTATCGGGTCTGTCGTCGTCGATATACCCCTCTCCCGATAACTTCAACAAGAGGGGGGGTCGATATACCCTCTCCCCGATAATATTATTTTCCCATGTACGTATGTCGTCGTTGTCGATATAACCCCCTCCCGATAACTTCAACACGTGGGGGGGGGGGTCGATATACCCCCTCCCCGATAACATTATTTTCCCATGTATGTATGTCGTCGTTGTCAATATATATAACTGTTGGGGATCGTAGCAGAATTTTAAAATTTTCCTACGCTCACCAAGATCCATCTATGGAGTATACTAGCAACGAGGGGAAAGGAGTGCATCTACATACCCTTGTAGATCGCGAGCGGAGGCGTTCCAATGAACATGGATGACGGAGTCGTACTCGCCGTGATTCAAATCACCGATGACCGAGTGCCGAAAGGACGACACCTCCGCGTTCAACACACGTACGGTGCAGCGACGTCTCCTCCTTCTTGATCCAGCAAGGGGGAAGGAGAGGTTGATGGAGATCCAGCAGCACGACGGCGTGGTGGTGGATGTAGCGGGATGTCGGCAGGGCTTCGCCGAACTTCTGCGAGAGAGAGAGGTGTAGCAGGGGAGGAGGGAGGCGCCCAAGGCTGTTGTCCTGCTGCCCTCCCTCCCCCCTTTATATAGGCCCCCTGGGAGGGGGGGCGCCGGCCAGGATCCCATCTGGATGGGGGGGCGGCGGCCAGGGGGGTAACTTACCCCCCATGTCAAGTGGGGCGCCCCCCACCCTAGGGTTTCCAACCCTAGGCGCAGGGGGGAGGCCCATGGGGGGCGCCCCAGCCCACTAAGGGCTGGTTCCCTTCCCACTTCAGCCCATGGGGCCCTCCAGGACAGGTGGCCCCACCCGGTGGACCCCCGGGACCCTTCCGGTGGTCCCGGTACAATACCGATAACCCCCGAAACTTTCCCGGTGGCCGAAACTGGACTTCCTATATATAATTCTTCACCTCCGGACCATTCCGGAACTCCTCGTGACGTCCGGGATCTCATCCGGGACTCTGAACAACTTTTGGGTTTCCGCATACTCATATCTCTACACCCCTAGCGTCACCGAACCTTAAGTGTGTAGACCCTACGGGTTCGGGAGACATGCAGACATGACCGAGACGCCTCTCCGGTCAATAACCAACAGCGGGATCTGGATACCCATGTTGGCTCCCACATGTTCCACGATGATCACATCGGATGAACCACGATGTCGAGGATTCAATCAATCACGTATACAATTCCCTTTGTCAATCGGTATGTTACTTGCCCGAGATTCGATCGTCGGTATCCCAATACCTTGTTCAATCTCGTTACCGGCAAGTCTCTTTACTCGTGCCGTAATGCATGATCCCGTGACTAACGCCTTAGTCACATTGAGCACATTATGATGATGCATTACCGAGTGGGCCCAGAGATACCTCTCCGTCATACGGAGTGACAAATCCCAGTCTCGATCCGTGCCAACCCAACAGACACTTTCAGAGATACCCGTAGTGTACCTTTATAGTCACCAAGTTACGTTGTGACGTTTGGTGCACCCAAAGCACTCCTACGGTATCCGGGAGTTGCACGATCTCATGGTCTAAGGAAAAGATACTTGACATTGGAAAAGCTCTAGCAAACGAACTACACGATCTTTGAGCTATGCTTAGGATTGGGTCTTGTCCATCACATCATTCTCCTAGTGATGTGATCCCGTTATCAATGACATCCAATGTCCATAGTCAGGAAACCACGACTATCTGTTGATCAACGAGCTAGTCAACTAGAGGCTTACTAGGGACACGTTGTGGTTTATGTATTCACACATGTATTACGATTTCCGGATAATACAATTATAGCTTGAATAATAGACAATTACCATGAACAAAGAAATATAATAATAACCATTTACTATTGCCTCTAGGGCATATTTCCAACAGTCTCCCACTTGCACTAGAGTCAATAATCTAGTTACATTGTGATGAATCGAACACCCATTGCGTCCTGGTGTTGATCATGTTTTGCTCTAGGGAGAGGTTTAGTCAACGGATCTGCTACATTCAGGTCCGTGTGTACTTTACAAATATCTATGTCTCCATTTTGAACACTTTCACGAATGGAGTTGAAGCGACGCTTGATATGCCTGGTCTTCCTGTGAAACCTGGGCTCCTTCTCAAGGGCAATAGCTCCAGTGTTGTCACAGAAGAGTGTCATCGGGCCCGACGCATTGGGAATCACCCCTAGGTCGGTAATGAACTCCTTCATCCAGACTGCTTCCTGTGCTGCCTCCGAGGCTGCCATGTACTCCGCTTCACATGTAGATCCCGCCACGACGCTTTGCTTGCAACTGCACCAGCTTACTGCTCCTCCATTCAAAATATACACGTATCCGGTTTGTGACTTCGAGTCATCCAGATCTGTGTCAAAGCTAGCGTCGACGTAACCCTTTACGACGAGCTCTTCGTCACCTCCATAAACGAGAAACATATCCTTAGTCCTCTTCAGGTACTTCAGGATATTCTTGACCGCTGTCCAGTGTTCCATGCCGGGATTACTTTGGTACCTTCCTACCAAACTTACGGCAAGGTTTACATCAGGTCTGGTACACAGCATGGCATACATAATAGACCCTATGGCCGAGGCATAGGTGATGACACTCATCTTTTCTCTATCTTCTGCCGTGGTCGGGCATTGAGTCGTGCTCAATCTCACACCTTGCAATACAGGCAAGAACCCCTTCTTGGACTGACCCATATTGAACTTCTTCAATATCTTGTCAAGGTATGTGCTTTGTGAAAGACCAATGAGGCGTCTCGATCTATCTCTATAGATCTTGATGCCTAATATATAAGCAGCTTCTCCAAGGTCCTTCATTGAAAAAAACTTATTCAAGTAGGCCTTTATGCTTTCCCAGAATTCTTACCATTTCCCATCAATAGTATGTCATCCACATATAATATGAGAAATGCTACAGAGCTCCCACTCACTTTCTTGTAAACACAGGCTTCTCCATAAGTCTGTGTAAACCCAAACGCTTTGATCATCTCATCAAAGCGAATGTTCCAACTCCGAGATGCTTGCACCAGCCCATAGATTGAGCGCTGGAGCTTGCATACTTTGTTAGCATTCTTAGGATCGACAAAACCTTCCGGCTGCATCATATACAACTCTTCCTTAAGGAAGCCGTTAAGGAATGCCGTTTTGACGTCCATCTGCCATATCTCATAATCATAGTATGCGGCAATTGCTAACATGATTCGGACGGACTTCAGCTTCGCTACGGGTGAGAAAGTCTCATCGTAGTCAACCCCTTGAACTTGTCGATAACCCTTAGCGACAAGTCGAGCTTTGTAGATGGTCACATTACCATCCGCGTCCGTCTTCTTCTTAAAGATCCATTTGTTTTCTATGGCTCGCCGATCATTGGGCAAGTCAGTCAAAGTCCATACTTCGTTTTCATACATGGATCCTATCTCGGATTTCATGGCTTCTAGCCATTTGTCGGAATCCGGGCCCGCCATCGCTTCTTCATAGTTCGAAGGTTCACCGTTGTCTAACAACATGATTTCCAGGACAGGGTTGCCGTACCACTCTGGTGCGGAACGTGTCCTTGTGGACCTACGAAGTTCAGTGGCAACTTGATCTGAAGCTTCATGATCATCATCATTAACTTCTTCCCCAGTTGGTGTAGGCACCACAGGAACATCTTCCCGCGTTGCGCTACTTTCCGGCACGGAAGGGGTGACTATCACCTCATCAAGTTCCACTTTCCTCCCACTCAATTCTTTCGAGAGAAACTCCTTCTCCAGAAAGGACCCATTCTTGGCAACGAAGATCTTGCCTTCGGATCTGAGGTAGAAGGTATACCCAATAGTTTCCTTAGGGTATCCTATGAAGACGCATTTTTCTGACTTGGGTTCGAGCTTTTCAGGTTGAAGTTTCTTGACATAAGCATCGCATCCCCAAATTTTTAGAAACGACAGCTTAGGTTTCTTCCCAAACCATAATTCATACGGTGTCGTCTCAACGGATTTCGACGGAGCCCTATTTAAAGTGAATGCGGCAGTCTCTAAAGCATAGCCCCAAAATGAGAGCGGTAAATCGGTAAGAGACATCATAGATCGCACCATATCCAATAGAGTGCGATTACGACGTTCGGACACACCGTTTCGCTGAGGTGTTCCAGGCGGCGTGAGTTGTGAAACTATTCCACATTTCCTTAAGTGCGTACCAAATTCGTGACTTAAATATTCTCCACCACGATCTGATCGTAAGAATTTTATTCTCCTGTCACGTTGATTCTCAACCTCACTCTGAAATTCCTGGAACTTTTCAAAGGTTTCAGACTTGTGTTTCATTAAGTAGACATACCCATATCTACTTAAGTCATCAGTGAGAGTGAGAACATAACGATATCTTCCGCGAGCCTCAGCACTTATTGGACCGCACACATCGGTATGTATGATTTCCAATAAGTTGGTTGCTCGCTCCATTGTTCCGGAGAACGGAGTCTTGGTCATCTTACCCATGAGGCATGGTTCGCACGTGTCAAATGATTCGTAATCAAGAGACTCCAAAAGTCCATCTGCATGGAGCTTCTTCATGCGCTTGACACCAATGTGAACAAGGCGGCAGTGCCACAAGTATGTGGGACTATCGTTATCAACTTTACATCTTTTGGTATTAACACTATGAATATGTGTAACATCACGTTCGAGATTCATTAAGAATAAACCATTAACCAGCGGGGCATGACCATAAAACATATCCCTCAAATAAATAGAACAACCATTATTCTCGGATTTAAATGAGTAGCCATCTCGAATTAAACGAGATCCAGATACAATGTTCATGCTCAAAGCTGGCACTAAATAACAATTATTGAGGTTTAAAACTAATCCCGTGGGTAGATGCAGAGGTAGCGTGCCGACGGCGATCACATCGACCTTGGAACCATTCCCGACGCGCATCGTCACCTCGTCCTTTGCCAGTCTCCGTTTATTCCGCAGTTCCTATTTTGAGTTACAAATATGAGCAACCGCACCGATATCAAATACCCAGGAGCTACTACGAGTACTGGTAAGGTACACATCAATTACATGTATATCACATATACCTTTGGTGTTGCCGGCCTTCTTGTCCGCTAAGTATTTGGGGCAGTTTCGCTTCCAGTGACCACTTCCCTTGCAATAAAAGCACTCAGTTTCAGGCTTGGGTCCATTCTTCGACTTCTTCCCGGTAACTGGCTTACCGGGCGCGGCAACTCCCTTGCCGTTCTTCTTACCCTTGCCCATCTTGAACTTAGTGGTTTTATTCACCATCAACACTTGATGTTCTTTTGTGATCTCCACCTCCGCTGATTTCAGCATTGAATATACCTCAGGAATGGTCATTTCCATCCCCTGCATATTGAAGTTCATCACAAAGCTCTTGTAGCTTGGTGGAAGCGACTGGAGGATTCTGTCAATGACCGCGTCATCCGGGAGATTAACTCCCAACTGGGATAAGCGGTTGTGTAACCCAGACATTCTGAGTATGTGCTCATTAACAGAACTATTCTCCTCCATTTTACAGCTGAAGAACTTGTCGGAGACTTCATATCTCTCGACCCGGGCATGAGCTTGGAAAACCATTTTCAGCTCCTCGAACATCTCATATGCTCCATCTTTCTCAAAACGCTTTTGGAGACCCGGTTCTAAGCTGTAAAGCATGCCGCACTGAACGAGGGAGTAATCATCAGCACGCTGCTGCCAAGCGTTCATAACGTCTTGGTTCTCTGGGATTGGTGCTTCACCTAGCGGTGCTTCTAAGACATAATCTTTCTTGGCTGCTATGCGGATGATCCTCAGGTTCTGGACCCAGTCCGTATAGTTGTTGTCATCATCTTTCAGCTTGGTTTTCTCTAGGAACGCGTTGAAATTGAGGACAACGTGGGCCATTTGATCTACAAGACATAGTGTAAAGATTTTAGACTAAGTTCATGATAATTAAGTTCATCTAATCAAATTTCTCAATGAACTCCCACTCAGATAGACATCCCTCTAGTCATCTAAGTGAAACATGATCCGAGTTAACTAGGCCGTGTCCGATCATCACGTGAGACGGACTAGTCAAGATCGGTGAACATCTCCATGTTGATCGTATCTTCTATACGACTCATGCTCGACCTTTCGGTCCTCCGTGTTCCGAGGCCATGTCTGTACATGCTAGGCTCGTCAAGTTAACCTAAGTGTATTGCGTGTGTTCCGAGGCCATGTCTGTACATGCTAGGCTCGTCAACACCCGTTGTATGCGAACGTTAGAATCTATCACACCTAATCATCACGTGGTGCTTCGAAACAACGATCCTTCGCAACAGTGCACAGTTAGGGAGAACACTTTCTTGAAATTATTATAAGGGATCATCTTACTTACTACCGTCGTTCTAAGCAAATAAGATGCAAAAACATGATAAACATCACATGCAATCAAATAGTGACATGATATGGCCAATATCATTATGCTCCTTTGATCTCCATCTTCGGGGCACCATGATCATCTTCGTCACCGGCATAACACCATGATCTCCATCATTGTGTCTTCATGAAGTCGCCACGCCAACGATTACTTCTACTTCTATGGCTAACGCGTTTAGCAACAAAGTAAAGTAATTTACATGGCGTTATTCAATGACACGCAGGTCATACAAAATAATAAAGACAACTCCTATGGCTCCTGCCGGTTGTCATACTCATCGACATGCAAGTCGTGATTCCTATTACAAGAATATGATCAATCTCATACATCACATATATCATTCATCGCATCTTCTGGCCATATCACATCACATAGCAAATGCTGCAAAAACAAGTTAGACGTCCTCTAATTGTTGTTGCAAGTTTTTACGTGGTTTGTAGGTTTCTAGCAAGAACGTTTCTTACCTACGTATGACCACAACGTGATTTGCCAATTTCTATTTACCCTTCATAAGGACCCTTTTCATCGAATCCGTTCCGACTAAAGTAGGAGAGACAGACACCCGCTAGCCACCTTATGCAACTAGTGCATGTCAGTCGGTGGAACCTGTCTCACGTAAGCGTACGTGTAAGGTCGGTCCGGGCCGCTTCATCCCACAATGCCGCCGAAACAAGATAAGACTAGTAGCGGCAAGAAGAATTGGCAACATCAACGCCCACAACTGCTTTGTGTTCTACTCGTGCATAGTAACTACGCATAGGCCTGGCTCATGATGCCATTGTTGGGGATCGTAGCAGAATTTTAAAATTTTCCTACGCTCACCAAGATCCATCTATGGAGTATACTAGCAACGAGGGGAAAGGAGTGCATCTACATACCCTTGTAGATCGCGAGCGGAAGCGTTCCAATGAACGTGGATGACGGAGTCGGACTCGCCGTGATTCAAATCACCGATGACCGAGTGCCGAACGGACGGCACCTCCGCGTTCAACACACGTACGGTGCAGCGACGTCTCCTCCTTCTTGATCCAGCAAGGGGGAAGGAGAGGTTGATGGAGATCCAGCAGCACGACGGCGTGGTGGTGGATGTAGCGGGATGTCGGCAGGGCTTCGCCGAACTTCTGCGAGAGAGAGAGGTGTAGCAGGGGAGGAGGGAGGCGCCCAAGGCTGTTGTCCTGCTGCCCTTCCTCCCCCCTTTATATAGGCCCCCTGGGAGGGGGGGCGCCGGCCAGGATCCCATCTGGATGGGGGGGGCGGCGGCCAGGGGGGTAACTTACCCCCCAAGTCAAGTGGGGCGCCCCCCACCCTAGGGTTTCCAACCCTAGGCGCAGGGGGGAGGCCCATGGGGGGCGCCCCAGCCCACTAAGGGCTGGTTCCCTTCCCACTTCAGCCCATGGGGCCCTCCAGGACAGGTGGCCCCACCCGGTGGACCCCCGGGACCCTTCCGGTGGTCCCGATACAATACCGATAACCCCCGAAACTTTCCCGGTGGCCGAAACTGGACTTCCTATATATAATTCTTCACCTCCGGACCATTCCGGAACTCCTCGTGACGTCCGGGATCTCATCCGGGACTCTGAACAACTTTCGGGTTTCCGCATACTCATATCTCTACAACCCTAGCGTCACCAAACCTTAAGTGTGTAGACCCTACGGGTTCGGGAGACATGCAGACATGACCGAGACGCCTCTCCGGTCAATAACCAACAGCGGGATCTGGATACCCATGTTGGCTCCCACATGTTCCACGATGATCACATCGGATGAACCACGATGTCGAGGATTCAATCAATCCCGTATACAATTCCCTTTGTCAATCGGTATGTTACTTGCCCGAGATTCGATCGTCGGTATCCCAATACCTTGTTCAATCTCGTTACCGGCAAGTCTCTTTACTCGTGCCGTAATGCATGATCCCGTGACTAACGCCTTAGTCACATTGAGCTCATTATGATGATGCATTACCGAGTGGGCCCAGAGATACCTCTCCGTCATACGGAGTGACAAATCCCAGTCTCGATCCGTGCCAACCCAACAGACACTTTCAGAGATACCCGTAGTGTACCTTTATAGTCACC
This sequence comes from Triticum aestivum, assembly GCF_018294505.1. NCBI lineage: Eukaryota > Viridiplantae > Streptophyta > Magnoliopsida > Poales > Poaceae > Triticum > Triticum aestivum. Next base: position 488,206,132 of record NC_057796.1, read on the forward strand.
CAGTTACGTTGTGACGTTTGGTGCACCCAAAGCACTCCTACGGTATCCGGGAGTTGCACGATCTCATGGTCTAAGGAAAAGATACTTGACATTGGAAAAGCTCTAGCAAACGAACTACACGATCTTTGAGCTATGCTTAGGATTGGTTCTTGTCCATCACATCATTCTCCTAGTGATGTGATCCCGTTATCAATGACATCCAATGTCCATAGTCAGGAAACCACGGCTATCTGTTGATCAACGAGCTAGTCAACTAGAGGCTTACTAGGGACACGTTGTGGTCTATGTATTCACACATGTATTACGATTTCCGAATAATACAATTATAGCATGAATAATAGACAATTACCATGAACAAAGAAATATAATAATAACCATTTATTATTGCCTCTAGGGCATATTTCCAACAATAACTCCCTCCCAGATAACTTCGCCATGATGGACGGTCGATATTTATACCCCCTCTCGACCGTGATAACTTATACCATGGGAGCACCCCCTCCGGGCCCTCTCGCTTGACCAAAACTCTCGAGGACACCCAAACCCTAGAAAAAAACGATGTCGGTCTCCTACCCCCTCCCGCCGCGCCCCTACCCTTGAAGCGTTGCCGAGGCCACCCCAAACCCGGAATAAGCTAGGTCTACGTTTGCACTAACCACCTGCTGTCATGTTTGTGTAATAATTGCCATGTTGTAATATTTGCAGAAACAATGGAGCACGGACGAGACGAGCAAGCAGAAGAGGTGTTGGGGGACATAATCTTAGCCGGAGATGATATCTTGTCGTATCTTAACGACAATGATGGTCTGGAAGAACAGGGTGAAGAAGCAGGCTACGGTGATCGAAGAGTGGAGGAGGAAAGACATGATTATGATGGCTCCGGTGACCCAATGCTGGTGCAAGAAGGAGCCCGTGGTGATGGCTCCGATGACAGAACAGAGTCCGGCCAGGTAAATATATTAGTTAAGCCTGTGCTGACTAGCTCATTGATGCATTCATTGTTTTGGTATGTACACATATTAATTAACACTCGTCTTTCTTCTTTTTTCTAGCCCTCCGGATCGAGCACAACTTCGGTAAAGAGACGAGGCCCGAAGAGAAAGTTGCGCTCGGATGAAAGGTTTGAGATCACAGCAATCGCGCGCGACGGCCAACCGATTGAACCCATCCGGACAAAGGATGCATTTGCTGCTCAGTGCGGGGTTCTAGTTAGGGACAAGATCCCGATCAGCATCCACCAATGGTATAACCTAAGAAGGAAGACCCTGAGGTGCCTTATGTCAATGATATGCAGAAAGATGATATTTGGACTGAGCTGAAGGCAAATTTCACCCTACCGCCAGAGGAGGATCCGGAGAAGCCAGTTAAAGAGCAATTAATCAAGTCTCATGCTCTTAAGAAGATGGCAGACCTATTCAGGAGGTGGAAGAATGAGCTGAAAATGTTTGTCGACAAAGAAGAGACACCAGAATTCATCGGCCGGTATGAGAAGATCAGAGATCACTGGCCCGCATTTGTGGCCCACAAGACATCGGAAAAGAGTAAGAAGATGTCAGCGACAAACAAGAAGAATGCTGCGAAGAAGAAGCTTCACCATCGCACGGGGTCAGGTGGCTACCTCAAAGCCCGGCCTAAGTGGGCCAAGGCTGAGAATGATCTGCTTGAAAAAGGGATCGAACCACAGACAATGAACTGGACAGACCGTTGCCGGACTTGGTTCTTCGGGGCTGGCGGAACCTTGGACCCTGTATCAGGGAGGTGCGTTTGGACGAACGAGCTTTTGAGAATACCAGTCAAGAAGATTCAGCAATATATCGATGCAGCGCAGGAAGGGACGTTCGTTCCAGACAGAGAGAACGACGAGCTCACAATGGCCCTCGGGAATCCTGAGCACCCTGGACGGACACGAGGCACGCCAGGCTCCGTTCCGTGGAAGGTTGGTTTTCCGGACGCAGGCGGTTACAAAAGCCAGGAGAGGAGGAAAAAAATGGAGCAGACCCAAATTCAGAAGCTGCACAAAAGGGTTCAAGCGCTAGAGGAACGAGACGGCAATCGACATGCCGAAACTACCCCCGAAGCTACCCCGCCATCTCAGCGGAGAAGCAGCGTGGCTTCCACCGAGCTGCTTCAGCCGGAGCATGTCTTGACGGCTCCTGCTAGCTACCCCGTGGATGCTATCACGGAGTCTCAACATTGCCACCTTATGGCGCAATGGCAGAACTTCAAAGTGAAGGCGGCTGTTGGCTCTGTTTTACCTCCTGAACCCGCCGCAACCTACCATTGCCGGCCGATTCCAGAAGGATATGCTAGGGTGATGGTGGATGAAATAACGGAGGGATTTGAGGACCTCCAGCTTGACCACCCTACCGGTGAAGGGGAGACTCGGGTGGGTTTAGCTCTGAAGACTCCGTGCCTATGGCGGAAGGAGCTCATCAACCTTCCGAACTGGACGGCTCCGGGGAGTAAGGGCACTCCGCCTCCTCCTCCGCCTCCTCCTCCGGCGAGTGATCAGGGCACTCAGCCTCCTTCTCCGGCGCGTGGCGGCACTCCGCCTCCTCCTCCGGCGAGTGATCAGGGCACTCAGCCTCCTTCTCCGGCGCGTGGCGGCACTCCGCCTCCTTCTCCGCCTGCGCCGGCGCGCCAGAGCAACCAGCCTCCTCCTTCTCCGCCTCGTCAGCAAGGGCGGAAGAGACCCGCCGCCGCTCCGGCTGCTCCGGCGCGTCGTAGTCCTTCTCCTCCGCCTCATAAGCAAGGAAAGAAGATAGCCGTAGCCGCTCCGTCTGCTCTGCCGGCGTCTAGCAGTACAGCTGCCAGAGGCGGGAGGCAATACAGATTCGGTCCTTCTCTGAAGACTCCAGAGAAGTTACCATACGAGAGGACCGAGGAGGAAACCAGGAAGATCGTGCGAGCCGAAGTGACAAACTTCTTTGAAGGGGTGAAAGCAAAGAAACATCCACCTCCGGAGGAGAAGGTAGACCCGGTGAAAGCAAAGCGCACTCTGGCTGCCCTGACAAAACCACCAAAGTCTCCGCCGAAAGGCAACTATGAGCGCATTCTTGCAAAGACATATGCCGAAGCGGAGCGGTCGGGAAGTACTGTCAGTGATCAAAGGTTAAAAGAACGACGAGCTGGGAAAAAAATTGCCCAGCTCGGCGAACAAGCGAACCAATCGTGCCCCCCGCTCAAGGTGTCAAAAGACATCGTCGCTAATGATCCGAGGATGGTGGCCCGTTATAGCAATCTTGGAGATTACCTGCCCGACGATGTACATTATGAAATCATGGAGGTGGACGAACACAAATACCATTACGGGAAGCCTCTCGTCAAAGATGAAAGATCTCTAACAACGATGATGCGAAGATTACATGATTGGTACATGAAAACCTGCAGAGAGTCTGATGGGATGAATACTTTGACGCTGAGAGTTAAACCGGAGCATGACCTCGTTGGAATTGAACTGCTGAATGTTCCATTTGAGGATTTCTTCCAGTTTTACAATCAAAAGGCCCTCGATAAAACAACGATCACTTGCTACTGTCTGTAAGTAGTACTACTTCTGTCATTAAGTCTCTCTATATATGTCAGCTCTTTCGTTGCATGTATTTATAATTATCCTCACTATATTATGCAGATTGAAGATCGCCGAATTGAAGAAAAGACAAATCGGTGATATTGGGTTCATTAACACAAATCTCATAGATACATATACGGTTGAAAAACATGCCAAAGAAGCCGAGGCCAACTTGCTACGATCGTTGGTATTAAATTAAAACAAAGATATAATACTCTTTCCTTACAACTTCAAGTGAGTGTTACTGTCTTGTGCATATTCGGTTTCCCTTATTAGTCCAGGTTATGGTAATGTAATTGATGACTTATGCATGCATGCGCAGCTTCCACTATATTCTCCTAGAGATTAAGCTTGAGCAGGGAGTAGTAACCGTCTTAGACTCGAGACGAAAAGATCCCCAGGACTATGCGAACATGACTCAAATGCTCGAGAAGTAAGTTAAATCGATCATTATCCACCATATCAGCAACTTTGTTCATTTCCTGGTATCAAGTAATTGTTTTCTTTGTCTGACAGGGTTTGGAGAAAATTCACCACAAAAGCTCCGGGACTGCCGAAGAAGTTGCAATTTAAACACCCGGAAGTAAGTACTATAGTAGCATGTTCCGTGCATCTCCTAGTGATTCAAGCGCTAGTTTCATCAATACCATTTAGCATGCTTGCTTATCAGTTTGATTGACCTCTATTTCTTGTAAAGTGGTTGTGGCAGGAACCCGGAAATAATTACTGTGGATACTACGTTTGCGAGTCCATCCGCTACACGACCTGTGAGCGGGGCTACTCTGACGAACAATATGAAGTGCGTAAGCAATAATATTCACAATTTTATTTTATTACCATCATTTGTGTCGAGTTTCATTTATTCATATATATATGTATTGAACCCCTTCTTCAAATTAGATGTTTCGAAAGCGGGATGAACTCCTAGCACCAGATCGTATGCGAGCAATTCAAGAGGAATTGGCGGCATTCTTCCTTGACCACGTGATCGTTGAAGACGGAGAATACTATATGGACCCTGTGTTCTTACAATTTAATTAGGAGATTGTATTGTAAGAGATAATTATTGTATATATGTAGCCGGTAGTGTCGGATAGATATACGAGAACTTGTTGTTCGACCAATCTCTCGGAGAAGGAGAGGTGGTCGATATCACTTCTCTCTGTATGCATATGTTCATGACGATCTTCTGTTCCCTTCATTTGATTACTAGCTAGCGTGTCTAGTCCTCTCCATACGTATATAGTACATAGCGTAGACCAAGCACGGAGATAAGAGAGGACACTTCTCTCTATTAATTAGCTAGCTAACACAATATATGAAACACCTAAATTAACCCCCACCCCCCCTCAAAAAAAAACAAAAACCCCAGACCTTGAAATGCTGACGCGTGGATGCCTATTGGTCCCGGTTGGTGACACCAACCGGGAAAAAAGGCCCTGCCTATTGGTCCCGGTTGGTGGCACCAACCGGGACCAAAGGCCCCCCTGCCTGGGCTGGCAGCAGCGGCCACGTGGAGGACCTTCTGTCCCGGTTCGTGTAAGAACCGGGACTAAAGGGTTAGGGCTTTAGTAACGACCCTTTAGTCCCGATTCAAAAATCGGGACAAAAGGCCCTTACCAACCGGGGTAAAAGCCAATTTTCCTACTAGTGGTAGCCTCATCATCAATCATCGCTTCCCACAACAGCAGCCATCGCCCATGGATATGATCCAGCAACTGGGGATAGCCATCCATCGGCCATCTAGTACAGTATTTGGCAATTCTCATTTCAGTTGCATGTACGACGTCCACCATGCATTGCATGCCTTGGTCCGTGCGCCTGACCTTAGCTAGCTACCGTGGAACGGAATTTCAGCACGCACGCATTGACGGTGGGTGCAACGGAAAGCCATTTTCGACGAACCAAAACAGAAAAAAAGGCACAAAACCTGCATGCATTTTCGGCGCCTGTCTTCTGCTCCTTTTGAGAAAGTAAACCGACTCTTGACTCCACTCGTTTCCAAGCAAACTTGCGCCGCACAACTCTCTGCTGTTATCTTCCCGCCAACCGACCGCGAGGGAGGTGAAAGATGTGCGATCCCGAGCAAGAAACTAGACAACTTGGATGCCAAGGAAAAGCCAGCAGAGTTTCCTAACTTCTCCCGAGCGCTTTTCCGCGGTCCATCTAAAATGAATAATCCAGAGAGAGAGAAAATACTAACTAAATTCATTTGATGATTCAGATGCAAAATGCTCGTTAATTTAAGGGTGATGTGGGCTGGTTTGATTCACAACCAATTGGTGCCCCAGTCAGAATATATATACAATACAAATCAGAACATAGTCCACACATGGGCTTTTCTAGACCTACGAAAATTTGGTACGAAAGCTTACGTAAAGGGTGATGTGGGCTGGTTTGATTGGATTGCACCAGACCCCACCCTGAAAATCAGCGGGGGAGATTAGTGGAATGAGGGAAGGAGACTTCCTTTTCGTAACTAATTTACGTAGTTATTCGTAGGTGTAGCATTTTTTGGTCCACACATTGATAAGTGAAACTTGCAGGCAGCATCAACAATCTTCCTACAAGTGCAAATAATAACCAATGCTCGAGATACTCCCTCCATCCTATAATGTAAGAAAAACACGTCCTGTATTATGGGATGGACGGACGGATGGACCTATATTATGGGACGGATGGAGTAGTAGATACAAGTTGCGTGATTGGTCATGTGTTGCTACTACAGCAACTTTTTCTAACCAACATCTCTCTCGCTGCTATAAGTGTGACTGGAACCTGGAAGACCATGCCGAGCCCATTTCTTATTACACTCTTATTATTCCTTCACACCTCTTCCTTTCAAAGCAAAAAACATCACCCCGTCAACACCACCCACCCCACACTCCACTCCAATCCATCGCCTATTAAAAAAACTCACTCACCCCCCACGCCTCACTTCATTCAGCACAAGCACCCAACCCAGCCCAAAAACAGAGCCCAAGAGAGCTTCAGGACCCATGGCGCCGTCCTACGACAAGACCATCGCGACGGCGGCCTCCCTCACAGCGTCCCTCATGCTGGTCCGCAGCCTGGCGAGCGAGCTCCTGCCGTCCGAGGCCCGTGACGCACTGTCCTCAGCCCTCGCCAGCCTCCGCTCACGCATGACTTGGCAGCACACCATCGTCATCGAGGAGACGGAGGGGTGGTCCGGCAACCGCGTCTACGGCGCCGTCAAGGCGTACCTGGCCACACGAACCAGCGCCACCCTCTCCATGCAGCGCCTCCGCGTCAGCAGCGCCGACGAGGAGGGCCCCGACAGCAAGATGGTGGTCGGCATGGAGGCCGGCGAGGAGATGGCGGACGTGTACAAGGGGACGGAGTTCAGGTGGTGCCTGGTCACCCGGGAGGTCAAGGGCGACCCCAACGGCAACGGCGGGGCGCGGGAGGTCAGGTCCTACGAGCTGAGCTTCCACAAGAGGCACAAGGGGAAGGCGCTGAAAGAGTACCTGCCCTTCATCGTCGCCACCGCCAAGGCCATCAAGGACCAGGAGCGGACCCTCGACATCTACATGAACCAGTACGGCGACGAGTGGTCCTCCATCGAGTTCCAGCACCCCTCCACCTTCGACACGCTCGCCATGGACACGAAGCAGAAGCGGGCCATTGTCAATGACCTCGACAGGTTCATCAAGAGGAAGGACTACTACAGGAGGATCGGCAAGGCGTGGAAGCGTGGGTACCTATTGTATGGCCCGCCGGGCACCGGCAAGTCCAGCCTCATCGCTGCCATCGCCAACCACCTCAGGTTCGATATTTACGATCTCGAGCTCACCGGGGTCGACTCCAACTCTGACCTTAGGAGGCTTCTCGTCGGGATGACCAACCGGTCCATTCTCGTGGTGGAGGACATCGACTGCACCATCGAATTCAAGCAGCGGGAGGAAGAAGACGACGAGCATTCCAAGCCCAGTTCTACAGAAAAGAAGAAGGCAGAGGACAAGGTAACATTGTCTGGGCTGCTCAATTTTGTTGATGGCTTGTGGTCGACGAGTGGGGAGGAAAGGATCATCATCTTCACAACCAATTACAAAGAGCGTCTCGACCCGGCACTCCTTCGGCCGGGCAGGTGGACATGCACATCCACATGGGGTACTGCACCACGGAAGCTTTCCGGATTGTTGCCAATAACTACCATTCCATCGACTACCATGCCACCTATCCAGAGATCGAGGCGCTGATCCAGGAGGTGACGGTGACGCCTGCAGAGGTCGCCGAGGTCCTGATGAGGAGCGACGACGACGCTGATGTTGCCCTCCATGATCTTGTCGAGCTTCTGAAGTTAAAGAAGAAAGATGCCACTGAGATGAAGACTGAAAGTAAGCCGGCGGAGGAGCAGAAAGACCAAGACTGAAAGTAAGCAGGCAGAAGAGAAGAAAGATGGCGATGAGATCAAGACTGAAAGTGTGCAGGTGGAGGAGAAAAAAGATGACAACGAGGTGGTGCTGAAGAATGAATTCGTAGAAAACGAAAGCAGCTAGGTGTGCGGAAACTGACGGTGACCAGCGACAATGCACGTATCATGTAGATAGGTCACACAGGAGATCCATTGGAACATATGTTGATCATTTTGACAGCTAATAGCATTACTTTTTTTTGGAGTAGTTCGGTGCACCTATATTTAACTTAACAGAGTGTGCTTCTATAAATAACTATGTAAGTGCTGTTGCAACAAGTTATATCGATCCAAACTTGACATCTTGCATAAGATATTGGCAAGATGATGCTAGCTACTGACAAGCAATGATCGACACTCTACTTAATTAGCCAGATAGATAAAGTAGTATGAGTAGTAGGAATTTCATCACGTCTCCCCAAACCAAAAGGACACGCGTAGCTGTTGACGTATAATGTGTTGCCTAGTCTTTTTCATCAGATCGGTCTTTTAGTTGCATTGGCTAGAGCATGCACTTCTACAGTAGCCAGCCACCAGAGTCACGAAGCATATAGCTGCGACGGCGTACCTCGGTCGGTCTTTGGTCAGAGCAGGCCGTGCGTGGAATTCCAGCATGCACGCGGAGTTGAATGACGGTTGAATGAAGTTTGACAAACTAAAGTGCGCATAATGTATACATAATACACTGCAGCACACGCACCGACTCACCCCAGCACAAGTATAGTCTATAGAAAGAGCAGGACGCAAGGAGGACGCACCTGCATATTCTTCTTCTGCTTGACCAAGCAAGAAACTTGGATGCCAAGGGAGCAAAGTAGCTTTCCATTCCACGGGCGCTTTACGAATCACCCCAGCCAGCAAAAGAAAAAGGAAAGAATCAATGAATGACTAGCTCAAAATATTGTCATTGACAAGAAAATACAAGTGAGTGCTCGAAAATTTAGCCAAGAAACAATCAATCGAATGCTCTGCCAGGAGGGCGATTTACCATATGGAGATTATTGCAGAGGAATTAATGAAATAATTAATCACTACATCTATTATGTACTTATATATAATAGATGTAGTGATTAATTATTTCATTAATTCAGACATGTAGTGGTTTCAAGTTTGACCAACATGCCTGGTCTATCCAATATTATTCAGCCATTTTCCTTTGATCAGCCAGTCAACCAAACACCCAGACCCAGTGCGCAACACGAATTCGGCCATCTACCTGAAACGAGACGTCAGAATTCTTTTTAGAGTCAATTACATCGGTGGTGCTATAACTTGGCGCAAACGGTCACTTTGGTGCTAGAAGTTGTGGCATACATTAAAGTGGTGCAAAAACTTGGCTTTGACCTGCAAATACAGTGCTTATCTCATTTTGCATACGGAACCGGCGCTGACTAGGCGCATGGGCCCGTTGTCAACCCCTAGACCAGGAGAAGAGGGTGCGTGACTTATTTTTTCCAAAAACACCCTCGAAATATATGTTTTTCACAAAAAAAACCCTACTGGCGTGGGAGAGGAGCCACTTTTTTCACCTCTATGATCAGTGGGTCCAACCTGTCAGGTGAGAGTGAAAATTAAACAAAACTGGAGACCCTAGGTCTCGAACCCACAAAAGAGACGTAAGTATCAAGCTGGCTAATCCACTCCAACACTTCACGTTCCCATGTAAATAATGGATGAACTTATATGTATTTCAACGGGCTGCTGATACTGCGGCCCATTTTACACCAGTTCGGTATTTTCTATTTTATTTGTAAAAATATATGTAAACTATAATCTCAGAACAAAAATAAAGTTTTAATATTTATGTGTATAAATATTTTACATACAAATGAAAAACTTTTTTATAAAAACTGTTCACGTATTATATAGAAAAAATCATATGTTTGAAATAAAATTTGTGAGTTACAAAAAGATTGTATGATTTTAAATAATAAAAAATGTTATTAAAATTAAAATTCAGAAAATTATTTTAGTTATACAAACATTACAATCATTTGCATGTTTGTATAGTTCAAATTTTGTATAATTAAAGATATTTATAATGTAAAAACTAAAATGTTGATATTAATATTAATTTTTAATACTTTGAGTATAAGCCGTGAGTGTGTGATATTTTTTATTGATTAAACATTTTTCCATATTAACTAAATATTTTTTGTATAATACACGGCTGTATATTTAGTTTTTTATTTAATAATCATTGTTTCTATGTCTAATATTTATAACACACAAATATTTGAACGTAATTTTTATTACTTAGGTTTTAGAAAAATAAATAAAAAACAAACCGGTGAAAATTGAGCCACAGTATCAACAGCCCATTTAAGTTCCACATGCATAGTGGTTAAATACATATAACGTCCTTATCCAAAGTGAACATGGTAGCGTGGTTGGTGCATTAGCTAGCCTGCTTGCATGCTAGGTGTTGATTGTTGGTTCGATTCTGTGCAGCCACCCTTTTAGTTTAATTTTCACTCTCTCCCGACAGGCGGGTCCTACTGGTCTTAGAGGTATAAAAAGTAAATACCATGTCAGATTTTTTCTAAAAAATATATTTCAAGGGTATTTCTGGAAAAAAACAAGTCACACACCCCTTCTCCTGGTCCGGTGGCTGACAGCGGGCCACATGCGCCTAGTCAGCGTTCATTCCGTATACAAGCGAGATAAGCACTATATTTGCACCTCGAAACCAAGTTTTTGCACCACTTTAATGTATGCCACAACTTGTAGCACCATACTGACCATTTGCGCCAAGTTCTAGCACCACTATTGTAATTGACTCTTCTTTTTATATCAAAAGTTAGCTCGGATACAAGTTAATTACTGGTAATTTGGCAAAAGAATCAAGACGCAAAAGAACACGTGCTCCGACGTGGACGGTCAGCATGATGGCAACGTAGCCTTGTCAGTTCCCCAAACAGACAGCAGTAGCCATCCAGCACCCATATATGTGGCACCTACATATACTCCATGCATCATCATGATGCAGAGGCCGGGGGTATACCTCCATTTCAAAAATAAAATAAAATAAATACTTCATTTTTTCATTTGCACGACGTTGACCCGTCTTGGTCCGTGCGCGTGACCTAGCTAGCGCGGAATGGAATTCCAGCACGCGCGCAAGCACGCGGCAGCCAACGCGGATGGACGGTGAAGTGGGTTTTTTTTTTTTTTTGACAAACAAAAGGCATAGTGCTACCAACCGCAGCACAAGTAGACAGACACAAGAGAAAAATGGCAAGTGGTAGTAGAAGAAGCAGTAGGCCAAAAGGAAGATATGGACACAGCACAGCACCTGCGTTTTCGGCTCTGTCATCTTCCCCGCGGCCGCGAGGGAGGAAAAAGTTACGCAATCCCGATCAAGAAACAAGCTTGGATGCCAAGGAAACAAGCACAGTACGTTACACACCGCTCGCTCGCTTTATGATGAATTCAGTAGGTTATTCAGATGCAAAATGCTCGTGAATTATCAAAGCACCAATTTTAATGCCTAAAAATATATTATATACTAATACTACAACCATAACATCAACAATCTACCTTTCTAGGTGGGATTAATTAATTGATGTGGAAGGAAGCCAGTCCAGATTTGCTTAGTGATGTTGATGCTACTAACATTTTCTAACAAAGACCTCTCTTCTTCTGTGTTAGGTGTGATTTGGAACCTGCAAGGAAGACCACGCCAAGTCCATTTCTTATTCCCTTTACTAAGATAAGAGGAAGAAACACCTCAATCTGTCAATCCCACCCACCCCGCACCCCAATCCATCTCGCCCATAAAAACACCACTCATCCCCAAACCTCAATTCATTCAACACACATCAGGAACAGAGAGGAAACAGAGCCCCCAACCCACCCCACCCTCACACAGAAAAGAACAAACATACAAGAGAGGAGGAGCAACAGGGAGCCATGGCGCCGTCCTACGATAAGACCATTGCCACTGCGGCCTCCCTCGCGGCATCCCTGATGCTCGTCCGCAGCCTCGCGAACGAGCTGCTGCCGTCCGAGCTGCGTGACGCGCTGTCTTCAGCCCTCGCCAGCCTCCGCTCGCGCATGACGTGGCAGCACACCATCGTCATCAAGGAGATCGAGGGCTGGTGCAGAAATTGTGTCTACGATGCCGTCAATGCCTACCTTGCCACGCGAACCAGCGCCAGCCTCTCCATGCAGCGCCTGCGCGTCAGCAGCGCCGGCGAATCTGAAAAGATGGTTGTCAGCATGGAGGCAGGCGAGGAGATGGCAGATGTGTATCAAGGAGCGGAGTTCAAGTGGTGCCTGGTCACTCGCGAGGTCAAGGGCGACTCGGACAGCGTTGGCGACGGGGCCCATGAGGTCAGGTCCTATGAGGTGAGCTTCCACAAGAGGCACAAGGAGAAGGCGCTCAAGGAGTACCTGCCCTTCATCGTCGCCGCCGCCAAGGCCATCAACCACCAGGAGCGGAGCCTCGACATCTACATGAACGAGCACGGCAACGAGTGGTCCTCCATCGTCCTCCAGCACCCCTCCACCTTCGACACGCTCGCCATGGACATGAAGCAGAAGCGGGCCATTGTCGATGACCTCGACAGGTTCACCAAGAGGAAGGACTACTACAGGAGGATCGGCAAGGCGTGGAAGCGCGGGTACCTCCTATATGGCCCTCCAGGTACCGGCAAGTCCAGCCTCATCGCCGCCATCGCCAACCACCTCAGGTTCGACATCTACGACCTCGAGCTCACTGGGGTCGACTCCAACTCCGACCTCAGGAAGCTTCTCGTCGGGATGACCAACCGGTCCATTCTCGTAGTTGAGGACATTGACTGCACCATCGAGCTGAAGCAGCGGGAGGAAGACGATGAGGAGCACTCCAAGTCCAACTCTGCAGCAAAGAAGAAGGCAGAAGACAAGGTAACATTGTCTGGGCTGCTCAATTTTGTTGATGGCTTGTGGTCGACGAGTGGGGAGGAAAGGATCATCATCTTCACAACCAACTACAAGGAGCGTCTCGACCCGGCACTCCTGCGGCCTGGCAGGATGGACATGCACATACACATGGGGTACTGCACCACGGAGGCCTTCCGGATCCTTGCCAACAACTACCATTCCGTCGACTACCATGCCACCTATCCAGAGATCGAGGCGCTGATCCAGGAGGTGACGGTGACGCCTGCAGAGGTCGCCGAGGTTCTGATGAGGAACGACGACACTGATGTTGCCCTCCATGATCTTGTCAAGCTCCTAGAGTTAAAGAAGAAAGAGGCCACTGAGATCAAGACTGAAAGTAAGCAGGCGGAGGAGCAGAAAGACGGCACTGAGAAGATCAATACTGAAAGTAAGCAGGCGGAAGAGAAGAAAGATGGCGATGAGATCAAGACTGAAAGTGTGCAGGTGGAGGAGAAAAAAGATGACAACGAGGTGGTGCTGAAGAATGAGTTGACAGAAAACGGAAGCGGCTAGGAGTGCAGAAGCTGATTGTGACCAGAGACTGAGCATAGTACTACGTAGATAGGTCCTACAGGAGATACATATGTTGTGATCATTTTGACAACTAACAACATTGCATTTTTTGGATTTGTTCGGCGCACTTGTATTTAACTTAAACACAGTGCTTCTAAATAATTGTGCAAGTGCTGTTACATATATGCAAATTTGACATCTTGCATAAGATATTGGCCAACAAAGCCATGATGATGAACAAACGAGGCATGTGGGTTGTGGCCCATACTTGTCCACCAGAACAGAACGATCTTCATCTTCACAGAACAAGATGGTGCTACTGATAAGGAATGATCGACACTCTACTTGATTAGCCAGATAGATAAAGTAGTATGAGTCGTAGTAATCTCATCACTAGCCCCAAGAGGATACGAGTAGCCAGCCACTGGAGTCAGGACGCATATAGTTGCGACGACATCACCTCGGTCCTCGGCGTACGTCGACCGGTCTTTGGTCAGAGCAGGCCGTGCGTGGAATTCCAGCATGCACGCGGAACTGAATGACCGTGGAATGAAGTTTGACAAACTAAAGCTAGGCGTAATGCATACATGATACAGCGCAGCACACGCACCGACCATAGCACAAGTGGCAGTAGTAAGGCGGCTAGCTAGAGAAAGAGTAGGCCGCAAGGAGGACGCACCTGCATATTTTCTTCTTCTGCTGCTGCTGGCTGCTGCTGCTCTCGAGAAGCCAAGTGAAAAAGCTTGGATGCCAAGAAAGCAAAGTAGCTTTCCACACGCGCTTTGCGAATCTGGCAAAAAGAGAACCCTGGCCAGGCAGCAGCACTTGTAATTGGCAAAAGAAAAAGAAAAGAATCAATGAGTGACTAGCTCAAAACATTGTCATTCGCAAGATGCAAGCGAGTGCTCGCTAATTTAGCCAAGAATCAATCAACCGAATGCTCTGCCAGGATGACAAATAATGAATAATGAATGAAATAATTAACCAATACATCTATATGTATGTATATATGCAAGTTGTGTAGCAATGTGATGTTACCTTTTGCTTTTGGTAAGGTTGAACAACATGCCTGGTCTATGCATTATTCAGACATCTTCCTTTCGTCAGCCAGTCAACCACGCACCCAGTGCACAACACGAATTTGGCCATCTACCGGGAACGAGTCGACAGAAAAAATAAAAAATAGCTCGGACACATGCTAATTACTCACTCTGTAAAGAAAGAAATATAAGAGCGTTTAAATCAAGTGATCAGTTGTAATTTAGCAAAACAACATGTTATAACTGCCAACTACAGACAAATTCCAGAAGATTTATGTACTACGTGTGTAAGCAAGTTGCCAAGTAATGCCAATGTGATGCTACAGTTTACTAAGTAGGGCCACATGATGCCACCATTTTGCTAAGCAACAGGCCATGCGATGCCTACCTTTTTGCTAAGCAAGGCCTCACTGGTGAAGACCAAGCCAAATCTCTTGTTCACCACCCACCCCACCCCAAGACATCACTCAGTCGGTTCACCACCCACCCCACCCCACCCCACACTCCTATAAAAAGCTTACCCCCAGCTCCCCACCCAATTCAACACACACCATTATTTCCTCACACCCCTGTTCCACATCAGGAACAGAGAGGAGGAAAACAGGAACAGAGAGGAGGAAGACAGCCCCCAACCAAACCAAGCACTCCATCCACCCCCTTCACACACACACAGAAAAAGAGTACAGGAAGGCCATGGCGCCGTCGTACGACAAGACCATCGCCACGGCAGCCTCGCTCGCGGCGTCCCTGATGCTCGTCCGCAGCCTCGCAAACGAGCTGCTGCCGTCCGAGGTGCGCGACGCGCTGTCCTCAGCCCTCGCCAGCCTCCGCTCGCGCATGACGTGGCAGCACACCATCGTCATCGAGGAGACCGAGGGCTGGTCCAGCAACCGCGTCTACAACGCCGTCAAGGCCTACCTGGCCACGCGCATCAACGCCAACATCAACATGCAGCGCCTGCGCGTCAGCAGCGGCGACGACGCTGAGAAGATGGTCGTCAGCATGGAGGCCGGGGAGGAGATGGCAGATTTGTACGAAGGAGCGGAGTTCAAGTGGTGCCTGGTCACCCGCGAGGTTAGTGGTGACCCGAACAACGGCGGCGGCGGGGCCCGGGAGATCAGGTCCTACGAGGTGAGCTTCCACAGGCGGCACAAGGAGAAGGCGCTTAAGGAGTACCTCCCGTTCATCGTCGCCACGGCCAAGGCCATCAAGGACCAGGAGAGGAGCCTTAGCATCTACATGAACGAGCGCTACGACGAGTGGTCCCCGATTGGCCTCCAGCACCCCTCCACCTTCGACACCCTTGCCATGGATCACAAGCAGAAACAGTCGATTGTCGACGACCTTAACAGGTTCATCAAGAGGAAGGACTACTACAGGAGGATCGGCAAGGCATGGAAGCGCGGGTACCTGCTGTACGGCCCTCCAGGTACCGGCAAGTCCAGCCTCATCGCCGCCATTGCCAACCACCTCAGGTTCGACATCTACGACCTCGAGCTCACCGGGGTCGACTCCAACTCCGACCTTAGGAGGCTTCTTGTCGGAATGACCAACCGGTCCATTCTCGTGGTTGAGGACATCGACTGCACCATCGAACTGAAGCAGCGGGAGGAAGAAGACGAGGAGCAATCCAAGTCCAGTTCTACAGAAAAGAAGAAGGCAGAAGACAAGGTAAACTTTGCAGTCAGAATAAATGCCTCTCTGCTTCTCCTTCAACTTTTGACAGCTTTCTTCCTTACCTATGCTGATAACAAACTAATTTGGTTGCTGTCTGCATAACAGGTCACACTGTCTGGGCTGCTCAATTTTGTCGATGGCTTGTGGTCGACAAGTGGGGAGGAAAGGATCATCATCTTCACGACCAACTACAAGGAGCGTCTTGACCCGGCACTTCTGCGGCCTGGCAGGATGGACATGCACATCCACATGGGGTACTGCACCACGGAGGCTTTCCGAATTCTTGCCAACAACTACCATTCCATCGACTACCATGCCACCTATACAGAGATCGAGAAGCTGATCGAGGAGGTGACGGTGACGCCTGCAGAGGTTGCCGAGGTCCTGATGAGGAACGACGACACTGATGTTGCGCTCCATGATCTTGTCAAGCTCCTAAAGTTAAAGAAGAAAGATGCCTCTGAGATCAAGACTGAAAGTAAGAAGACGGAGAAGAAAGATGCCACTGATGACATCAAGATTGAGGGTACGCAGGTGGATGGGAAGAAAGATGGTGGTGAGATCAAGACTGGAAGTGTGCAGGTGGAGGAGAAGAAAGATGACAAAGAGGTGGTGGTAAAGAATGTTCTTACAGAAAACGGAAGTAGTTAAGAGTGCGGAAGTTAACGGTGACGAAAGAGTGCGCTTACCATGTAGATAGATCCTACAGGAGATCCATTGCAGCATACATATGTTGTGATCATTTTGACAACTAAAAACATTGCATTTTTGTAGTTCGATGCATCTGTACTTTTTAACAGTGTGTTTCTAAATAATTTGTAAGTACAGTTGCAACAAGTTACATATATGCAACGTAGACGTTCTGCCTAAGATATTAGCCAACAGAGCCATGTGACCCGACACACAGCCACCCCTTGCTGAATGCGGAGGAGGAAAGACACAGGCATAATCACTTGATGCAGAGGCTGGGTGTAATCCTCCTTTTCAAAAAAAAAAAAATTTACCAGCTAGACTACAAGATGATGGAGAACAAGCTAGAATATATTTTTCTGGGACTAGAATTGATGTGCCTGTGAAAACAAAGAACACCGTTGTAGATACCCAACTAATTGGTAGTGCTTAGCCAGAGACTGGTTGCAGGACGGACATAAACCCAATAATATAAACTTGATGACATGCAGAAAATTAGCATATAGTGCTCTTAGATTATCCCCCTAGCTATGAAGTGAATTGAGCAGACTAATATGAGGAAAATGGAAGTATTCTCTTGGAATATAGGAACTGACTGACGTTCACTACGAACCATCGGGTGACGCAAAAAAGAAGAAGAAAAAAACACGTGCTCCGATCTGGACGGTCGACACGATGGTAACGTAATTTCATCGTCACTTTCTCCAGAGACACCAGTAGCCATCCATCCAGCCACTGGAGTCATCCATGAGGCATATATTTGGCACTTATTGTTTCAGTTACACGACGTGGATGGGCTAGCGTGGAATGGGAAGTAGTAATTGACAAACAAAAGCATAGCAACGGAGTGGAAAGTAATGACATGCAAAAATCACAGCACTACATACAAGAAAATGACAGGTAGTAGAAGGAGTAGGCAGCAAGGATGATATATGCAACAGCACCTGCGTTTTCTGTCATGTTGTGTCTCGTGTCTCGTCCACCCTCCATCCAGGAAGGAGCACAGCATCCTCTGCTTCTTTCGAGAAAACTGAATACACTGCAGGAAAAAGACTTGCGCGACACAACTTGAATGCCAAGGAAGCAGAGTACATAGCACACACCACTCGCTGTACGACTTCCCGCGGTCCATCTGAAAAGAATCCACGGAAAAAAATATCACATTCAGTAGGTGATTCAGATGCAAATGCTCGTTAACTACCAAAGAACCAATTGATGCCTCAGAGCATATACCACTAGCCTAGTGCACTCGGAATAGTAAGTGCCAGTTTCAGAGTGCATCAACAATCTACCGTGTATGCACACAAGGGGAATTAATTAATATGGAAGGAAGCTACTCCAGTTGCTTAGTGATGTGATGCTACTCTGCTACCTTTTCCAGTACCCACGCATACGGCAGCCAACACGCATTGACGGTGGAACGGAATGTAGTAATCACAAACAAAGGCACAGTTCCGTAGGCAAAAGTAGCAGTAGAAGAAATAGGCAGCAGCTGAATTTTCAGCTGTGTCTACCTCAGCAACTTTAAGTGATTCAGATGCAAATGCTCATTAACTAGCAAAGAATCATCTTTTTTCAAAAAAAGAGAGAAAAGTATCAATTTATGCTTCAAAATATGTACTACTACACTCCCAGAACACCACATGGTTGGTAATTACAGGCTGCATGAATAATCTGGGGGAATTAATTAGTGTCCAAGGAAGCTAATTGCTTATTAGTGATGTGGCGCTACTACCTTTTTCTAACCCCTCGGCCTCGCTGCAAAGTGCGATTGGAACCTGGAAGACCATTTCTTATTATTCATTCACACCTCTTCCTTTCATAGGAAGAAACACAAGTCAGTCAGTCAGTCAACCCCACCCCACACTCCACTCCATCCATTGTTGCCTATAAAAGCACCACTCATCCCCTCAGCTCATTCAACACACTCTTCCACACCAGGAACACGGAAGAACAGCCTCATTTCCCCACACCACTCTCCCACATCAACAACAGACAGAACCAGAGCCCCCAACCCACCCACCCACCGTAACACAAGGAAAAACAGAGCGTAAGAGACCTTAAGAGAGGCATGGCGCCGTCCTACGACAAGACCATCGCCACGGCGGCCTCCCTCGCGGCGTCCCTCATGCTCGTCCGCAGCCTCGCGAGCGAGCTGCTGCCGGCCGAGGTGCGCGGGGCCCTCTCCGCGGCGATCGCCGGCCTCCGCTCGCGCATGACATGGCAGCACACCATCGTCATCGAGGAGACCGAGGGCTGGTCCAGCAACCGCGTCTACAACGCCGTCAAGGCCTACCTGGCCACGCGCATCAACGCCAATATCAACATGCAGCGCCTGCGCGTCAGCAGCGCCGGCGAACCTGAGAAGATGGTCGTCAGCATGGAGGCGGGCGAGGAGATGACAGATGTGTATCAAGGAGCGGAGTTCAAGTGGTGCCTGGTCACCCGCGAGGTCAGTGGCGACCCGAACAACGGCGGTGTCGGTGCCCGGGAGATCAGGTCCTACGAGGTGAGCTTCAACAAGAGGCACAAGGAGAAGGCCCTGAAAGAGTATCTCCCATTCATCGTCACCACGGCTAAGGCCATCAAGGACCAGGAGAGGAGCCTCAGCATCTACATGAACGAACGCTACGACGAGTGGTCCCCAATTGACCTCCAACATCCCTCCACGTTTGACACGCTAGCCATGGACCAGAAGCAGAAGCAGTCAATTGTCGACGACCTCGACAGGTTCATCAAGAGGAAAGAGTACTACAGGAAGATCGGCAAGGCGTGGAAGCGCGGGTACCTGTTGTACGGCCCGCCGGGCACCGGCAAGTCCAGCCTCATCGCCGCCATTGCCAACCACCTCAGGTTTGACATTTACGACCTCGAGCTGACCGGGGTCAATTCCAACTCGGACCTCAGGAGGCTTCTCGTCGGGATGACCAACCGGTCCATTCTCGTTGTTGAGGACATCGACTGCACCATTGAACTGGAGCAGCGGGAGGAAGATGACGAGGAGGATTCCAAATCCAATTCTACAGAAAAGAAGGCACAAGACAAGGTAAACTTTGCAGTCAGAATGAACACCTTATGAGAAACCTCTCTGCTTCTCCTTATTATTCGACAGCTTTCTTTCTTACCATATGCTGATGACAATTTTGGTTGTTGTCTGCACAGGTCACATTGTCTGGGCTGCTCAATTTTGTAGATGGCTTGTGGTCGACAAGTGGGGAGGAAAGGATCCTCATCTTCACGACCAATTACAAGGAGCGTCTCGACCCAGCACTTCTGCGGCCTGGCAGGATGGACATGCACATCCACATGGGGTACTGCACCACAGAGGCCTTACAGATCCTTGCCAATAACTACCATTCCATTGACTACCATGTCACCTATCCTGAGATTGAGGCGTTGATCGAGGAGGTCACGGTGACGCCTGCAGAGGTCGCCGAGGTTCTGATGAGGAGCGATGACACTGATGTTGCCCTCCATGATCTTGTCGAGCTCCTGAAATTGAAGAAGAAAGATGCCATTGAGATCAAGACTGGAAGTAAGCAGGCGGAGGAGAATAAAGACGCCAATGAGATCAAGACCGGAAGTAAGCAGGCAGAGGAGAAAGACACCAATGAGATCAAGACAGAAAATATGGAAGTGGACGGGAAGAAATATGGCAATGAGATCAAGACTGAAAGTGTGCAGGTAGAGGAGAAGAAAGATGACAAAGAAGCGGTGGTGAAGAATGAGCTCACAGAAAACGGAAGCGGCTAGGAGTGCGGAAGCTGACGGTGACCAGCGACTACGCGTACCCTGTACATAGGTCCTAAAATAAAGGAGACCCATTGGAACGTATGTTGATCATTTTGACAACTAATAGGAGTAGTGAGGCACACCAGGGCTTGAGACAGTGTGCTTCTAAATAATTTTGTAAGTACTGTTGCAGAAAGTTACATATATGCACCTTAACATCTTGCATAAGATATTGCCCAACAGAGCTATGCGACGCAGAGATTACGGAGAGAACAAGCCAGGATAAAATTTGAGATTGCTAGAACTGATATGCCAGAGTAAACAAAGAACACCGTTGCATATACCCAACTAGTCGGTAGTGCTTAGCCAGAGACTGGCTGCAGGATGGACAAACCCAACGATTTTCTTGATGACATGCAGAATATTAGCATATCACATTATCCCCCAAGGCCCAAGCTGTGTGGTGGAAGGAGCAGAGTAATCTGAGCAAAAAGGAAGTATTCTCTTGGAATATACTAACTGACTGACATTCACGACGATCCATCGGTTGATGCAAAAAGAAAAAAAAACACGTGCACCGACCTGGACGGTCGACACGATGGTAACGCAATCTCATCATCACTTTCTCCAGACACCAGTAGTCATCGATTTGGCACCTATTGTTTCAGTTGCACGACGTGGACGGGTCTTGGTCCGTGCGCGTCAGCTGGCATGGAACGGAAAGCAATGACAAACAAAAGCGTAATAGCACGGAGTGGAAAGTAATGACAAGCAAAATCATGGCGCCATATCAAGAATGGACAGCACAGGAAACGGTACACACAGCAGAAAATGACAGGTGGGAGAAGGAGTAGGCGGCAAGGATGATGATATGCACAGCACCTGCATTTTCTGTTGTGTTGTGTCCAGTCTACGTCCACCTTCCTTCCAGAAAACTTTCCAGGAAAACTGAATAATACTTTCCAGGAAAACCTGCGCCGCACAAGCATCTCTGTATCTTCTTCCCTGGCGAAAAAGCGCAATCCCACAGAAGAAACCAACTTGGATGCCAAGGAAGCGGAGTTCATGGCACACACCGCTCGCTTTACGACTTCCCGCGGTCGATCTGAAACGAATCCACGGAAAAACACTAAATTCAGTAGGTGATTCAGATGCAAAATGCACATCCATTAGGAAATGATCAGTTGATGCCTCGGAATATATACTACTACTACTACACTCCGAATGGTAAGTGCCAGTGTTCAGACTGCATTAATAATCTACCATATGCACAGAACGGTGATTAATTAATGCTGAAGGAAGTTACTCGGTTGCTTAGTGATGTGATGCTACCAGTACCTTTTCCAGCAATCACGCGGACGGCATCCAACGCGCAGTGACAAACAAAGGCACAGTACCATATATATAAAGGTAGCAGTAGAAGAAATAGGCAGCAAGTATGATGCATGCACACAGCAACTGAATTTCGGCTGTGTCTACCTCAGCAAGTTTACGTGATTCAGATGCAAATGCTCATTAACTAACAAAGAATTAAAAAACAATGAAAAAGAGCAAAGAATCAATTGATGCTTCCAAATATATACTACTCCTATACTCCCCAGAACAGCACATGGTTAGTAGGCGCCGGTAATTACAGGATGCATGATTAATCTGCCTTAAGCAGGAGATTCCCTTCCGGGGAAATAATTAGTGTCCAAGGAAGCTAGTTGCTGATTAGTCATGTGACCTCTCTCTCTCTCTCTCTCTCTCTCTCTCTCTCTGCCAAGTCCATTAATTATTCACACCTCTTCCTTTCAGAGGAAGACGCCACACACACCTCTGCCAAGTCGGTCAGTCAACCCCACCCACCCCACACTCCAATCCAATCCATCGCCTATAAAAACCACCACTCATCCCACCCCCAGATCCCCATCTCATTCAACACACCACTGTTCCACATCAAGAACATACAGAACCAGAGCCCCAAACCCACCCACCCTCACACAACAAAAAAGCAGAGCTTCAAGAGCCATGGCACCGTCCTACGACAAGACCATCGCCACGGCGGCCTCGCTGGCGGCCTCCCTGATGCTCGTCCGCAGCCTGGCGAGCGAGCTGCTGCCGTCCGAGGTGCGCGACGCGCTCTCCGCAGCCCTCAACAGCCTGCGCTCCCGCATGACGTGGCAGCACACCATCGTCATCGAGGAGACGGAGGGGTGGTCGGGCAACCGCGTCTACGGCGCCGTCAAGGCCTACCTCGCCACGCGCATCAACGCCAACATCGACATGCAGCGCCTACGCGTCAGCAGCACCGAGGAGGACGCCAAGAAGATGGTCGTTAGCATGGAGGCGGGGGAGGAGATGGTGGATTTGTACGAGGGGGTCGAGTTCAGGTGGTTCCTCGTGACCCGGGAGGTGAAGGGGGACCTGAACAACGGCGGCGGCGGGGCACGGGAGATCAGGTCATATGAGGTGCGCTTCCACAAGAGGCACAAGGAGAAGGCCCTGAAAGAGTACCTCCCGTTCATCGTCGCCACCGCCAAGGCCATCAAGGACCAGGAGAGGAGCCTCAGCATCTACATGAACGAGTACGGCGACGAGTGGTCCCCCATCGACCTCCAGCACCCCTCCACGTTCGACACCCTCGCCATGGACCAGAAGCAGAAACAGTCAATTGTGGACGACCTCGACCGGTTCATCAAGAGGAAGGACTACTACAGGAGGATTGGCAAGGCGTGGAAGCGCGGGTACCTGCTGTACGGCCCGCCGGGCACCGGCAAGTCCAGCCTCATCGCCGCCATCGCCAACCACCTCAGGTTCAACATTTACGACCTCGAGCTCACCGGGGTCGACTCCAACTCCGACCTCAGGAGGCTTCTCGTCGGGATGACCAACCGGTCCATTCTCGTGGTCGAGGACATCGACTGCACCATCGAACTGAAGCAGCGCGAGGAAGATGACAAGGAGCATGCCAAGTCCAATTCTACAGAAAAGAAGAAGGCAGAAGACAAGGTAAACTTTGATGTCAGAATGAATACCTTATATGTATACATAAACGTCTCTGCTTCTCCTCAATTTTCAACAGCTTTCTTTCTTACCTATGCTGATGACAATTTTGTGGCTGCCTGCACACACAGGTCACATTGTCTGGGCTGCTCAATTTTGTAGATGGCTTGTGGTCGACAAGTGGGGAGGAAAGGATCCTCATCTTCACGACCAATTACAAGGAGCGTCTCGACCCAGCACTTCTGCGGCCTGGCAGGATGGACATGCACATCCACATGGGGTACTGCACCACAGAGGCCTTCCGGATCCTTGCCAATAACTACCATTCCATTGACTACCATGTCACCTATCCGGAGATCGAGGCGCTGATCGAGGAGGTGACGGTGACGCCTGCAGAGGTCGCCGAGGTTCTGATGAGGAACGACAACACTGATGTTGCGCTCCATGATCTTGTCGAGCTCCTGAAGTTAAAGAAGAAAGATGCCATTGAGATCGAAGGTAAGCAGGCAGAGGAGAAGAAAGACGCCAATGAGATCAAGACCCAGAGTATGCAGGTGGACGAGAAGAAAATTGTTGATGAGATCAAGACTGAAAGTGTGCAGGTGGAGAAGAAAGATGACAAAAAGGTAGTGGTGAAGAATGATTTCACAGAAAACGGAAGCGGCTAGGAGTGCGGAAGCTGACGGTGACCAGAGACTCTGCGTACCCTGTAGATAGGTCCTACAGGAGATCCATTGGAACATCTGTCGATCATTTTGACAACTACAAATATTCCCTTTTTTAGTAGTTCAACACACCTGTACTTAACAGTGTGCTTCTAAATAACTTTGTAAGTACTGTCGCAACAAGTTACATATATGCAACTTGACATCTTACATAAGATCCGACGTCTTGCCATGTCACCCTACACACAGCCAACCCTCAGACACAAGCAGAGGCTGCATAGTTACCTGCTTGTGACCATGAGATGATGGAGAGAACAAGCCAGGATAAAATTTGGGACTAGAATTAATATGCCAGACCCAACTAGTTAGTAGTGCTTAGCAAAAATTGGTTGCAGGATGGATACACCCAATAATGTTCTTGATGACTGCAGAAAATTAGCTTACAGTGCCCTTGCATTATCCCCCAGCTATGAAGTGAATAGAGCAGAGTAATATGAGCACATATATGTAAAGATAACTTACATGCCAATACATAAACAGCTGAGTTAGATTGCCAGATTAGATCATAAGCTGCCAACACAAAAGTATAGCTCATAAGCTGCAACTACTCAAACAAGATTAGATCTTCATAATTCTGAGAAAAGATGGGCGGTGATACCAGAAACCAGGACAAGTTGCAGCATTTAAGCTAAGTTGGCCGAGTGTAGTGTTATTTGTCTCCATTCTTAAGACAAGATCCTTCCAAGTATCCCTGAACAAGACATCAGAAAGATAGTATTAACCACAGCGAGTGGAAAACCTCTTGTGGAACAAAATTTAAAGACAAACTTCAAGATAACGAAACATGCAGTTACATATAGAAAGATGAGCTGGCAAAATTACCCTTGGGAAATTGGTGACGTAATTAAGCGCCCAGCGGAGCACAAGTAGTGCAGCAACAACTACAAAAAGGGAAACCAGATCTTGTATGTAAAGGTATAAAAGCAGCAAACGGGCATACAAAAGAGAAACTGCAAGAGATCAGAATCATAAAGGAAACATTAAGCGGATAAAATCCGATGGTTCAAGCCTTCAAGGTACAGACTGGAACCAGCCCTGAATTGTTTACAGGTATGGTCCATGCTGTTGGTTTCTTTACGAAGAACAGAGAATTAGATCGATGTCATCAGGAAAGGCAATGCAAGCGAAAAAAGATGAACGGGCAACAGAAAAAATAAATAGAAAGAATTCTCATGCCATTTCAACTTCGAAAGATGGCCAGTACAGAATGATCTTATACATCAGGAAGAGGCAAAAGAGATATGCCATGTCCAGTTGTCCACAAGGAGCAACATGCTCATAGAAATAAAAGAAGAAAGAAATTTGCTCTGCCTTCTAGAAAAAATCATGCCATCTACAATACAACACTCTGTTAATATCTACTCTTGTCAGCGCCATTGCTTCGCAATCTCCTCATCAAGCATATGGGTGGCCTGCTGCCTGGACCTATCATCCAGATTGGTATTGCTTGCCAATAAACTTCGTAGGGCTCGCAGTTCATCCGGGCTAGCTCTCTGGAAGAGCCCCCTCAGGACAATACTTGGTGGATTCTGAGGTAGGGTATGTTGATTACTAGTGGCAGCATGAGGCCTGTATCTCCAGTACTCTGTACAGATGCGATCTCTATCCCGAGCCTCAATTGCCTGTAAAGGATTAGAAAATAAGTTTACTGCAAAAATACCAGTGACCTATGGCTCCAACAAACTAACATAACTGGAAAAATCTTCAGCAGTGAATGCCAACTGAACCACTGAGTGCCATTCATGCAAATTAAGCCATCATGAAAGATTAGCACCTGAATTGGGTTTATAGTTTTGACCATTAACTGCAAACTTTTGCATTATCATAGAAGAGCCTGAGATATCACCTACACTGTTTGTTAAGACATTTGTTTTTACGGAGAACCCCGATAGGATTGTTTTATTAATAATAAAATATCATTTTATAAGAATATGTACAAAAAATTAAGGGATTAGCAAGTACAAGGTCAAGCCCCAAAGAAAGACACTACTGACAGGATTAGTGTTGAACTCATCCCTAATTATATGTGACTGCAGGAGCAAGCCTTTCTTAAAACCGGTCTACCAGGATAGGAAGCTGGGGATGACATTTTCAAAATAATGGTATTGGTCCTGAAATTAGTCAAGTGAATGCCAAGCACCAATGTCTCACCCGAACTATTTCTGGTGATAAGAGCCCAAACATTTCAAGACCATCGATAGATCCTGGAGGCTGCAGAGTAGTAACATTAGGCCTTCCCATACTGAGTTGCCTCCGTATTTCCATGTTCAGCCTCTCTCTGACCATGTTCCAGCACTTGGTAGGCGACTCATTAATGAAAACTTCACCTGGGCAGTTCTCTACAGTAACCTGAAAATGCATCAAGTAGTAAGATATCAACGATGCTGAAGAAGAGGTACATAGTATAGTAGGAACAAAACTGGAATTTACCATAAATAGAGGTCCTTGCAACCCAGCGTCTAATATTTCGGAAAAGTAGTATGCCATTTGAATTGGATCCACGATGCTCCAGTATTTTACTCTGCTCCTAAATCCTGCATTTACAAAGAGATGGCATGTTAACAAAAAGCACCAAAACAGATGAAACTGCCTAAGAAAGAAATCATATACAAAGAAATAATATGGATAATCCGTAACATTAATGGGTAAAGGCAGTAGTATATTCAAGAATAATAATAGAAATCCTCCAGCATCGACCAAAACTGAAAGAAGTATCAAACTATTAGCCAACGAACCTTTGGGGAAGATTGCTTGGCCTGAAGACCACATTCTCCCTGATAACACAGTACCAATTTCCAGAGGTTCAACAGAGCATTTGAATCGATGCACGACATTTGCTATGCGAGGACCCCTCTGTGGACCTCCATTCCTGTTGTGCATTTCCAGAGCAGGGTGTGCTATGGCGGGTGGATGGGCATGTTGTGCTACGGCAGATGGATGGGCATGTTGTGGTGCAACAGATGGATGGGCATGTTGTGGTGAGACAGATGGATGGGCATGTTGTGGTGAGACAGATGGATGGGCATGTTGTGCTGCAACAGATGGATGCCCCCTGGCTCTAACCTCTACAGCAGATTGAGATTCAGGTTTTCTTTGAAACCATCCATTGTTTGGTTGCTGATTGAAAGTTAAATTTCCATGATGGGCACTGGCTGAAGGAAAACGCCCGTGTGGATCTTGAACACTAGAAGGGTCTATAGGAACAAAGACGCTGCTTGATGTTTCCTGAGACACACTTGGTGTCCGTGAAACATTTTGGTTAAACTGCTGACTCGACACAGTACGGAGCTGGCTGTTGCCTTTCTCAAGCATTATTGAGGCATTAGTCTCTGGTGTTATAAGTGCATGATCCTTGTCCGAGTGACAGAGAGTTGCATTAGAGTCGGATGCAATCAACCTGTGCGAAGTGTTTGAGCTATCTAAACTGGGCTTCATGTTGGTTCCGTCATGAATCATAGAAGGTGACCTGTTATGATGCTCAACAAGTGATGATCTATATTCTCCAGCTTGCAAAGAAGATTCTCTACTCGCCTTCAATACTGCCAAGCCATGCACACTTTTCGTGGATTCACTTGAAGTATTGAAGGGTCTTGTCACAACATTCGAAGAAAATGATTGGCTGGAAGAAACTGGTAAGACGGGTGCAGAGCTTTTCTGGTCTCCAAGCCCTCCATTATATTGCAATCTGTTGGTGTCATTGTTTGTTGGACAGGATGGCTCATCCTTCATGGAGGACTGCTTTGATGGTGAAACATTTCCCAGTTTCATCTGCTCCACAGAAGGGCAGGCATTGCTAGCCTCTGGGCTAGCTAAGCTCGGCATCTTATTTCCTTTATCTTTCTGTTCATTGCAAACAAGGGAAGGTACCAAGGATACTGTTGACGCCTGTGACATGTAGGACCTTCTTGGGCCATCAGTTGCTCTGCGAACAGTCTTGGAATCCTGGACCTTTTCTCTTTTGACACATGAGCTCAAACTTAAGCCAAGATCAGAGACACCCCATCTGTGAACAGCACTCAACTTGCCCCCCAAAGCATCAGCCAAGATATTAAGCTCATTGACATCATAGCGAAATAGGAAGAATCTTTTGTCCCAGTCACATGAGCAAAGTTGCTTTGCGTGTAACAGGCAAGCATACTTCTCTGGGCAGCATGGACAGCCAGAAGCAGAAAGATGCAAATCATAGTAGCAAAAAGCACACTCCCTATCAGTGGAATCAAACTCAGCATCCATTTTCCTAGATTGAGATGGAGAACATAGATTTTGCCTTTGCGCCAACTCCGTCTCAATTCGTGCCTAGATAGAGAAGTTGTAAAAATATAAGATTCCATTGAGTTTAACAAATTATAAATTATTATTGTCACTGTCATTTACCTTAAGTGATTTGCATATAGTGCTATCAGGTCCACATACACTTTTCCATCTCAAATTATCAGCAGTATTCCTCTTGAGGAATAGGATATCCCACTGAGCTCTGATTGCTTCTCTTGCAGCCCCCAACAACAACTTATCATGGGAAACAGTTATTTTCCGAGCTTGTTCACGATAAAGCTCTACAGCATTCTGTCCAACTGGCAACCAATCAATAGGTGCCACATTAACAGCTTCTGCACAGTTGAAGCCACAATTGAACCCAGCATGGTACGCTCGCGGGAATGTCAGGACAAAGTCACCCTCACGCTGAACACAACGATAGGCTTGTACTCCTTCAGATTTTAGCAGCGATGGTGAAAATTGAGTAACCTGCATGAGAAGGTGCAACTGTCACTAAAAGATCACCTTACTTAAAGCAAAGGATACCTAGGACTAGGAGGGACTAGGTACCGGACTTTAAAGTAGTGGGGGTTCTAACATGAGCTGGCTAGCCAACTATCTGTAGTGCTGCCTAAGCCCCTAGAATCTAGATGACTTCTCAAAGAAACTACCTTACATGCATGTTCTATTGATGTGAGCACGTTTTAGTGTTTTACACAAGGAACGAATGCAAAGCAGAAAGATTCTAGAGAATCATGTAAGTTGGACGCGATTCCTTGATAAGTAGTGATAGCAAGTTTGAAACATAGTCAGAAAAGGATGGATACAATAAAGATCACAGACCTTCTTGTACAGCATAGGAAAAATATTTAACTAATAATTTCCAGTCAAGAGAAGCACTCACCAGGTTGTGAAGCAAATCAGGTTGCTCCTCAAACAAGTCAGGTAGATGTTTCCTCATTGCAGACTCCAGATTCACAGCATCCTTTCCTGGAACTCCATACCACATCTTTGGGGCACCCCAATGCAAGTAGTTTAACGAGTATAAATGATGATCTTCGACATGCTGTTTAAAACACAACATGGCAGAGTAGATCTCAGGGTACAATCATATAGAACCAGCATAGTCTAAACAACAAGCACAACTAGAATACGGTGATGAATTCACGATAAGCAAGCAACATCACAAGCTTCTTACCCAGCAGAATGATGAAAAGCACATGCCAACATACACCCAAGGCACCAGAACACCAGAAATGTCACCGCCCTCAAAAGAAAGAACTGAGCCTTGTAGTCGAGGCAAGTTGTTTAGATTCCAACCAGATTGTGCATACTTATCCTCAACACCTGATTTTGTCTCGGGAGGTAACTTTGGAAAGCCGCTGCCAAAAGACCCTGTCTCCAAATCAGCGCCGTAGATCACCTACACGAAAACACACCTTCCAATAAGTTAAAAAGCAAAATGCAGGGCAAATAGCTCTAAGAACACTTGAGCACTTACAGCGGCTGAAAAGCAAGTGATGCGAATATGTAAGACTACATGCAATGATGCAAACCATGAAACATATACAGCACCACAACACACAACTTAAGTTGGAACTCTGAATAGCCATAATCCATGACACATATATCACACACTTATGATTTACAGCATGCAAATTTTCTGAAGTTTGAGTTGAGCAATGAACTGAAATTCTGAAAAGAACATGTGTGCTTTGGTAAACAAAATCCAATACCTCTATCTCTTCTGTGGGACTTTCAACTATACGCCAATACTCGCCTTCAATATCTTCCACTGATGGTGGTGAATTCATAGATGCATCTTTCTTAAAATACTGCTCGCTGAAGTAATCTGCATACTTCTGAAATTTCTGCAATGTGAGCTCTGGTCCAGGTTCAAATCCAAATCTCTTGCTGTTTTCTTCTGGCTCTGAAAGCTTTCTCCGCTTCTTCATCATTCCACCTCTTGTGCTCTTTTTGGATGATGTACGGTTTTGAAGCTTGTCAACCTTCTGTACCCGTGTAGAAAATGTTGAGTTTTCCCACGTACTCTTCTCTTTAAGAAGGCACGGCGGCTTCCACGAAGGTGGTGGAACAATACGGCAAATCCCATATGGTTCTGCTGTTGGCCGTATGCTCTCAATATATTTAAGGGTATCTTTGAATTCCTGATACACCAGAGGATATTATATCATATAAGACTGGAGTATGCAAATAATAAATTTAGTAAAGCAACAGTACTAGCTAAAGCACGATACAGCAGTTAGCAACAAGATGTAAAGTACCTCCTCAGTAGGATGAAAGACAGGAGCCTCATCAAGAACAGGTCTCCGTGCACCAGCTGGATTCCAACTTGCAACAACCTGCATAATGTGATATCACATAAGCCACAATTTCATAAAAGTAACACAAGAATTTGGCAATGAATATGAACCTTTTGACAGTCACTGCATGCCGCACATCCTCGAAAAACTCCTTTGGGTAACTGCTGTCTGCGTCTCACTAAACTCGTAGCCGCCTGCCAAAAGAATATTATGAGACTGTGAGAACGCGTTAAAATCATAGCAAACTTCAGTTGATTGGGCAACAAGGGTTTTTAATAAAACATTAGCAAGTGCAACCTTTTCTACTACTTCGACATCGGAATCTTCATCCGACATATTATCAAAGCGGCTGTAATCGACTGGAGGCCTGTTCCGCAGCGACTGCCTACACGTATGGCTCCCGGAAGTACTACAGTGCGTGTCGTTTCGGCTCTGAGCTGAATGGGGCTGGCCTTCCAGGGATTCAACATGTTTCTTCTCATTCTGAAACACTTGAGCAGGACTAGGACGAGCATCAGCAAGTTTGGCATCCTTCTGGGTTCCTTGCAATGCATACGCAGCAAACGGCCCAAATCCAGGTGGCGGTCCAAATCCAGGCGGGACTGAGGGTTCAGGATCGTCGCCGAGTGAGGCGGTTATGCACTCTGTTCCCATCATCACTGCATCAAAAGAAATACACTTGAGTCAGGACATATGTTATCTCAGAAGGATCACAAATGTTTGAGCTGACCATACAAACAATGCCCACCAAGAACAACCCAAGGCAATAACCACACAAGAACCTCGCAGCTTTTAATAAACTAAGCAAATCAGGGGTGGTGCACATCTATACGCTCGCATCAAGTTGCTGTTCAGCGAGAAGCCCAGTTAAGGTGTCAAGCACTGAACCAACCACAGCACCATGAAAAATCAGTACTCATATCCAACAATAAGCCATCAGAGTTGCAGCTGCGGCCACAGCCAGCATTGCCGACGAGCAGGGAGACACAGGGCTGTTAACCCAGATCGGCCGCCGCAACAGACACGCAACATAGACCATAACGACCCCTACCATAAGAACAACTAAAACTGAATCTATGGCTACTGATGGCTACACACAGAGAGAGATCCTGGTGCATACTGCAAGCATGCATCGGTTCAAACCATCAACAGGCTAGGCAGATTTACTTTCCACAAAGCAATGGAAGCAGGGTTAGTGTCTGGAGGAGGGATGGGATCTGCCATCTGCCCCCTCCAATCCAATTTCCAGCAGAAACAATATAGAAACATGAAGCAAAAGCTAAAGCAGCTTGGAATCGAACAAACCCTAGGGAATCACCCAGATGGAGCAGCGGCCAGTGTGGGTTGGATGTACCTGCCGGATTCGTCCGGAAGGGGCCCGATCCACCCCCACCCACCCCCCTTCAATCCAGATCGGGGGAAACTGGCCGGCCCGATTCGCTGAGAGGCTCCGGCAAAGCCGGACCGGGCAGGGGGCCGCCGGCCGGCGTGGCGGGCGGCACGGCGCGGCGCGCGGTGGAGGCCGGGCGGGGCGAGGCGGCGTGGGGCGGGGACAGGGGGGAGGGGGGATGAGGTGGGTAGTTGACAGGTGAGGGGGCGGTTCTCCCTGCCTGCCTTACCTCAACTCTGTACGAAAAAAGATAATACGTGGGTATATACTTGGACACCACCACCACCACCATGGAACCCCGAGCGAGCTCCGAGAAATTTCCATGGCGGATTCCGGCAGCGAATCTACGCTCCAGATCTACTGCAGAGGATCCCTAATCCAGGCAGGGGAAGATAATATAACCGTAATAAAGAAAATACGCACAAAAGCAAAAGGGGAAGATCCATCCCCAAATCCACCCAAGAAACTGAGATTAAGCATCAGGACAAGTAGGGGATGGGGTCGATTTACCTACCAGTTCGTTCTTGCGGTCTGTCAGGCCGGGTTCAGTGCTCGTTCATGGAGGTTCTTAGGTTTTGGGCTGGCACCAGAACCAGATCGATGGGTGGATCGATGAGGATGATGATGCCGAGTCCGGGGAGGAAAGGGGAGGAAACCCACCCCAGAGCAGAGCAGACCAGAGTAGTTGTAATCAATTACCAGTTGTTTGTTAGTTTTGTTGTGTTCTTTGCTTCGGTTTGGTTTGCTTTCCCCGGCCACAAATCCGCTTGCTTGCTTGTTGCATGCTTGTTCCTCTGGGAGATGGGCAGAGAGGGGTCATTTATGGCAACAGAGAGGGGCTATCCTCTCCCCCCTTGGTGGATTCCACCCACACAGCCCACAGGAAAGGAAAGCCCACAGAAACAGAGACAAATAGGGTTAGGCATTGTTCTAAAAAAAGAAGGTAGGGTTGGGCATTGTCCTATATAAAAAATGTAGGGTTGGACCGATAAAAAAAATGTAGGGTTGAGCTGTGCCGTGGTTGAGACTAGAACTCGACATGGATAGCTCGGCCCATTGGTCTGGGTTGGGTCGGTCTTCACATTTGGGCTGGGCTTTTAGGTCTCTTTTTTTTTGCCTGAAAAGGTGGTTTGGGGTCGGACTTGTGCTTCTCTTTTTCATGATTTCAGGTCATGCTTACACGTGGAGGCACCGGAGAGTGTCGTTCTGAATAGGCTTTTTTGGCTTCGGGCTTATGGGGCCGGCCTCGGGCTCGAAAAAGGAGTCACTTTTGGGCTTGGGCCGAGATCGGGCTTGGGTTTGAAGGTCGGTCTTTTGCAACCCTGACCTGATACCCGGTCGGACCAATGAAGAGGTTTAATTTTGACTGTAATTCTAATTTGAGTTAACCGTTGCAAAACCACGCGTTCTCAGGATAGGGCTTTTCACGTAAGCACATGTTTTTGAAATAAATTCACAAAATCACGGGTTCTTGCCTAGTTTCTCAAAGAGAACTCGATCAACCGCTGCGTTTGCCACATGGCTAGATCAACATGGTCAGTTGAGTGCCGCATCAGTTTGCTTCTCCTTGCTCCTCCTATATCTCTTCATTGTTCATGTGGACAAATGTCGTCTAGGTATAATTGTCGGCGGTTGGGCTCCTGTCGTTCTGACTGGCTTCCCATAACGCTTCCTAGACCCTTCGTTGTTCTCCCTGCCTTTCTTCACTGTCACAAGTAGGGTTGGGCATTGTTCTGAAAAAAGGTAGGGTTGGGCATTGTTCTGAAAAAATGTAGGGTTGGGCATTGTTCTGAAAAGGTACTTTGGGTCGGGCTTACATGTGGAGGCATCAAAAAATTCATAAAATCATGGGCTTTTGACTAATTCAGAGAGAGCTAGAACCAATGGTGTTGTTGGTCTTAACGACGAAGCTGGCATCGTGGACCCATTTTGCCACTCGGGGCAGGTCAATGTGGTCAATTGACCGCCGCATGGCCCGCACCGGTTTCTTCTCCTTCGTCCTCATATATCTTACAATGTCATCAGGGTACACCAGCCGACGCTTGGCGTCCAACGTCAGGTTGCGAGTAAAGTCAATGGCTAACATCGACTTCATCTCCCAGTTCGGCAAGACATATCAATCTTGGGGGTTGTAGGCGACGTCGAGGGACACGAGGGGCATCATCCTTGGATATGCCTGTTTATCGAAGAGAGTGGCGTGCTACCACCAACAATCTCACGTCATGGAAGACGACAAGGATTC
Organism: Triticum aestivum; assembly: GCF_018294505.1. NCBI lineage: Eukaryota > Viridiplantae > Streptophyta > Magnoliopsida > Poales > Poaceae > Triticum > Triticum aestivum. The sequence continues at coordinate 488,240,636 of NC_057796.1, forward strand.
AATGGGATAACTCGAGGAAGGGGCGGGCTTGTGTTCGGTGGCATCGACGAATAATATCGATGGACAGAGCTAAGCTTGTCTACGACCATATTTGATGTGCAAAGAAGCGGGTCAAAGTAATGGTCAAAGTCGTTTGAAAATTCATAACAAATTTATATGAACTCAAGAAAATGCAAATAACATACCAGAATGTTCAAAAAACATCACCCATATTTGCGTCTCATTTTTATTCATGAAAAAAGTATTGTGCATTTTTTTAATAATGTTAATATAATTAATAACCTCGGGTAGTTTAACCGGTACTTTTTCCTGAATGCAAATGACATGCACATAAGGGTAATGTTTTTCTTTTCTTTTTTCTTTCTTTTTTTCGAAAAAGTGTAATGTTTTTCTAAATAATTTAATATCTTATCTGCATTTTTATGAATCCATATGGATTTGCTATTAATTTTCAAAGTATTGGTCAAACGGTTAAAGGGCACTCTGATATTTTTTCGTAAATTAGTCAATGTTTATAAATTTTGACTTAAGACAAAGGCAATATGGGTAAATAAAAACGATGGGTACATCATTTATAACTAGGACTGATACTGGACCCACTCGCCTGCACATTAATTATTCAGTTTCTTTAGCAACCATTAATTATTATTCAGTTTTTTAGCAACCATTAACTATTCATTTAAATGGCGTGAGCTAAGGTACAATTAGGGGTGGGCCCAGGAGAAAGGCTTATTAACTATCGGCTGAGAAACGTGTGGAGACGCCGAGGGAAAAAAAGGGGAATGTGGCGTGGACCTTTTAGTTTCTCTTTTTACATCAGCGTAGACCTTTTAGTTGGGTTTTAAGGGTTTGCTTTGTTAAGCTTACAATTTCTAAAATTTGATCCTATACTATTTTTGTGAGAGCAACTAGTTAACGAGAGCTCCTTCGGGAGCCTCGCAACGATCAGCGCCACTTAGCGCGCTCTCAGCAATTCGCCACGTGTCGCGCTCTGGATGCTCTCTTTAGATTTTGTTTTTTTTTTAGTTTTTCGCACGCGTTTTTGGCTTTTTTAAACGGTTTTTTTCGGGTTTTTTCGATGTTTTGGTTTCCTCCCGTCTTTCTTAGCTTTTCGATCAAAAAAAAATTTGAAAAAAATTATTCATGAAAAAATGCGTTTTCTTTTTTTTCTTTCGCGAAAGTCACGGTTTTTCTTCCGCGAGAGGCACGGTTGTGCTTTAGCGAGAGTCACGGTCGTGCCTTTCAAAAAGGGATAAAAAACGCGTTTCTTTTTTTTCACGAGAGTCACGGTTTTGCTTTCACGAGAGGCACGGGTGTGTCTCTTCGGAAAGGGAAAAAACCGTGCTCCCGGTTCGGTTTTTCGCCCGGTTTTTTTCGTCTGATTTTTTTTTGAAAAAAAAAGTTCATCAAAACCTATCAACATGGGATCTAGTTTTGAAGATCTCGTCGTGAGGAATCCAATGGTGAAAACGGTTCGAGATTTGGACGCACGGTTTAAGAGATAAAACGTTTTGAATAAACGGATTTACGAAAAAAGGGAAAACTTCCAGGTTGCGACAAGTGGCGCGCTGCATGGCGCCCACTTGTCGCGACCTGGAAAAGTGAAGTGTTCTTTGCAACGAGTACTCCTTAATTAGTGATTTGGCTACTTTTGCACGTGATTTCTAAATTCTAAACTTAGTTAAGATGATGCGCGCCTGAGTTTGCACGTGTACACTTTTTTTACCAGGCATAGTACTGTTCATGGATGGGCTCTATCCGTGTACAACAATGTCGATGCTTTTGGCCCAATAGGCATTAAACGAGAACACATGAGCCCATTCAATGTTTCTCAAAAAAAAAAACATGAGCCCATTCAAAATCGACGCGAACTATTCCTATCTTCAGGCTGCCACACCACCCAATTTCCCTCCGCTCAAAAAACACACACCAACTTTCCCTCTTTTTTTTCCTTTTTCTTTCATTACCCCATTCCCCCACTTCTTAACTAGTTGAAGAATTCCAGCTAACAAAATAGTCTATGTGGACATTTTAGAATCCTTCCAGACTAGAGATTTTATGTTCCTAATGGAGCCTCTAAATTATAGCATGATGCCACCGTTGTGTACTTATATTTATTTCTATGAGATCTTTAGAATAATACCTCCATAATTATGTTTTGAAGACTTCTTTTCTACACTACATTTTCATGCTAGTTCCTGTTGTACGCTATTTTTTTTATCCACAAAATAAATGTATGCTGGTTTTTTAGTGCATTTTTATATTAAACTTTCCATAGGGAGTATACTGCATTTTTTTCTAGTTTCTTAGGCAGCCTAGTGCATTTTTGGGCTGGCTCTACCACACTACTCCATTTTTTTTAAGAGAGTCTACCTCATTTTTGGATGGGCTCTAACTAAAATGTTTTACTTTGAGTGGAAAACATGGGACCTCCTATTCAGCGTGATACACACATATAGATGAGGAATGTCGTACGCAATCAGGGACGGAGCCAAAAAAATTATGTGAGAGGGGCCAATGGAACATGTAGAGCATTGGAAGGGGCCAAACATATAAATTTATAGATTAACTCGACAAATCCATGTATTATATAGGGGTGGCTTGAGTAAAAAATTCAGCATTGCAAGCCAAGGCCTAAGCTAGTCCCCTTGCTCCCTCCGTACACATGGCGTTGTTGGCCGTCCTGTTTACTGTTTTTTTATGCGGTCCTTTGTTTTTTGGCATGATGCGATAGCAGAGATGGGCTCCTCTGACCCATTTTTCACTGTTTTTCCCCTAAAAGTTACTACTTCAGGAATGAAAAAATGTTCAAGAATTGTTGCAAAATAATTGGATTTAAAAAATGTTCACAAGTTTAAAAAAGGTTCAAGAATTTGAAAACTTCTTCGCATAGTTTTGCAAGTATTTCAAATTATAAAATGTTCATTTAAAAATATTACCAAATTTAAAAAAGTCAGGAATTTAAAAAATATCTGTGAATTGAAAATAATTATAATTTCTAAAAAATTATTCATGATTTTAAAAATTATTAATGACTTTAATGCTGTCCAATTTTTTAAAATCTAAATCTTGGATTTTAGTTCACAAATAAAACATAAAAAGGAACCCGGTAAAAATGACATAAAACATAAAAAATAATTTAAAAGCTGACGAAGAATCTTCCCAAACCTAAGAAAACACTACTACAGATCGGTATACTATTGACTCCTCATCACTAACTGGCCTCTCGCCATGCGTCAGTGATAATGGTCAACATTGATTAGCCACAAAATGCAACACATCAATTGATTGGGCCAGCAAACTATGTACACGAACGAGTCTCGCATCGATCGAGTTCAGTAAGTAGCGAAGGGATTGCTCGGGTTCAGTAGTAGTGCGAGGGATCGCTCGGGTTCAGTACATAGTGCGAGGGATCCATCGCTCGGGTTCAGTAAGAAGCAAGCTCGATCGCTCGGGTTTAGTAGTCCAAGGGATCGCTCGCCTGGGTTTAGCGTAGTGCGAGGGATCGATCAATCGGGTCCAGTAAGCGTCAGGCTCGCTCGGGTTCAGTTAGCGAAGGGATCGCACACACACGCATATGAGAGAAACATGCAAAACACCACTGCATCCCTCAGACCCGACCACCCATCGTATACCAGAAAATCCCTGAAAAATTCTCTACCTCGCTTCTACCCCAATTTTTTATGTCATGGACGGCACAAAGAATGTCAGGAAAGTGCGCCTCCGGTCCACTCAAGACAAAAGCCTGTTTTCTGTTATAAGTTTTGGTCATAGAAGAGAGGAGCTCACCATATTTATGATGATACTTGTTTTTGTCACAATTATCATCATGGAAGTGTCACTTCCATGACAGAAAATTCATTTGGGCCATAATGTAATGGAGGTGTTTTTTTGTTTAGTGATGCAATTAGTCCAATGGAAACTACTACCACCCTTTCATGTATGGAACTAAGAACACTTTTTTGTAATACTACTATAATAACAAAAGTGCCATGCAAACTAATAAACCTTATGATCAAATTGAAACACAGCCTGAGATAGCTATTGCGAAGGATCTTGTGACTCAAAACCTACAAGCACAAGTTATCCGTTATCTTCAATATGCGACGGTGTCTCAGATAATGAGACACGAAGGATGAAATCGAGATCTCGTCGCGCTCCTGGACTCGAAACACGACATGTGATTGTGCGCTATATTTTCATGTTGGGCTGGTAGGCTTGACAATGAGGTGGTTGGTCATCATTGATGGGTGGATGTATCTCGGTACCTCTGTCGTGTTGTGCCGAGCTTTTGGAAGGTGCCATGAAGTACCTTGAAGTTGAATCCGTTGTGTACTTATATTTAGTTCAATGAGATCTTTAAAATAATACCTCCATAATTATGTTTTGAAGACTTCTTTTCTACACTACATTTTCATGCTAGTTCCTGTTGCATTGTATGCTATTTTTTATTCCGCAAAATAAATGTATGCTAGTTTTTTACTGCATTTTCATATTAAACTTTCCATAGGGAGTATACTGCATTTTTTCTAGTTTTCTTAGGCAGCCTGGTGCATTTTTGGGTTGGCTCTACCACACTACTCCATTTTTTTAAGAGAGTCTACCTCATTTTTGGATGGGCTCTAACTAAAATGTTTTACTTTGAGTGGAAAACATGGGACCTCCTGTTCAGCGTGATACACACATAATAGATGAGAAAATGTCGTACGCAGTCAGGGACGGAGCAAAAAAATTATGTGAGAGGGGCCAATGGAACATGTAGAGCATTGGAAGGGGCCCAACATATAAATTTATAGATTAACTCCACAAATCCATGTATTATATAGGGGTGGCTTGAGAAAAAAATTCAGCATGGGGGGCCATGGCCTAAGCTCCGTCACTGTACGCAGGGCGTTGTTGGCCATCCTGTTTACTGTTTTTTGTGCGGTCCTTTGTTTTTTGGCATGATGCGATAGCAGAGATGGGCTTGCCTGACCCATTATTTCACTGTTTTTTCCTAAAAGTTACTACTTCAAGAATGAAAAAATGTTCAAGAATATTGCAAAATAATTGGATTTTCAAAAAATGTTCGCAAGTTTAAAATAAAGTTCAAGAATTTGAAAACTTCTTCGCATAGTTTTTCAAGTATTTCTAATTATAAAATGTTCATCTAAAAATATTCCAAAATTTTGAAAATGTTCATGAATTTAGAAAATATTTGTGAATTAAAAATAATTAAAATTTCTAAAAAATGTTCATGTTTTTGGAAATTATTAATGACTTTAATGTTGTCGAATTTTTTAAAATCTTGGATTTTAAAATATCACAAATAAAAAATAAATAGGAACCCGGTAAAAATGACATAAAACATAAAAAATAATTTAAAAGCTAGCAAAGAATCTTCCCAAACCTAAGAAAACACTACTACAAATCAGTATACTATTGACTCATCACCAACTGTCCTCTCGCCATGCGTCAGTGATAATGGTCAACATTGATCAGCCACAAAAATGCAACACATCGATTGATTGGGCCAGCAAACTATGTACGTGAACGAGTCTCGCATCGATCGAGTTCAATAAGTAGCGAAGGGATTGCTTGGGTTCAGTAGTCGTGGGAGGGATCGCTCGGGTTCAGTACATAGTGCGAGGGATCCATCGCTCGGCTTTAGTAAGCAGCGAGCTCGATCGCTCGTGTTTAGTAGTCCGAGGGATCGCTCACCCGGGTTTAGCGTAGTGCGAGGGATCAATCGATCGGGTTCAGTAAGCGACGGGCTCGCTCGGGTTCAGTTAGCGAAGGGATCGCACACACGCGGATATGAGAGAAACGCGCAAAACACCACTGCATCCCTCAAACCCGACCACCCACCGTATACCAGAAAATCCCCGAAAAATTCTCTACCTCGCTTTTACCCCATTTTTTATGTCATGGACGGCCCAAAGAATGTCAGGAAAGTGCGCCTCCGGTCAATGGAGGTGTCTTTTTGTTTAGTGATGCATTCAGTCCAATGGAAACTACTACCACCCTTTCCTTTTTTTGAAAAGTAGGATTACCCCCGGCCTTTGCATCTGGGCGATGCATGCAACCATTTTATTAATTATTCACAAGGACCTTACAAAATAGTACATCAGGTAGTTTGAAGCCACCATCTTAGCAACAACTGGCGCTACTCCTATTCACTTGATGAAGGGGTGCCGATAGTCCGAGCCTAATACCAAACATACATTGCACCAAAGCCTAACATCTAATGCCGGAGGCCCCAACCGAGCCACATACTGGGTTTGGGGTACAAATCGGTCCGACGCACTCTCATGTGTCATCGCCGCCCTCTTTCACCAATCCATCTTCACAGCAGAAACTAACGCACCGACCTTGCCAGGCCTCCCTGCCATCGACGTCACCATGACGCCAGACAGCGTCCTCCTCCTGCGCGAGTCCATCTCCGCGCATCGGATGCCGAGCCTCCATTGCGAAAGATCCTGTGACTCAAAACCTAGGATAAGTTATCCGTTATCTTCAATATGCGGCGGTGTCTCAGGTAGTGACACACGAAGGGAGAAATCGAGATCTCGCCGCGCTCCTGGCCTCGAAACACGACATGTGATTGTGCGCTATATTTTCATGTTGGACTGGTAGGCTTGACAATGAGGTGGTTGGTCATCATTGATGGGTGGATGTATCTCGGTACCTCTGTCGTGCTGTGCCGAGCTTTTGGAAGGTGCCATGAAGTACCTTGAAGTTGAATCATAGCGCATTCGTGTCGACTTGCTGATTTGTGTCAGGTGCGTTTGCTTTGTGTCTTGTATTGTCTAGTCGTTTAGTTCCCTATATGTGATGAAGTTTGTAGAGATGGTTCGGTAGCCCTGGGGACACCGTCGTCAGAATTCACCGGTGTTTATGCTTACATGATCGACATACACATATCATCACCACAAAGAGGGATATTTTCATGGGGGAATCATGGAGATTGGCAACGCAGCATCACATACACATATCATCTAGTAAATGTTACTACTGAAATCTATGCTAATCAGGATGAATCTAGACGAGATTGAAAAAGAGAGAGAATGAATTAAGCACGCGTATACCAGTACCACACCGACAATATGAAATGGAAACCCTACCTACCAGGACGGGGGTGGGGGTGGGGAGGAGAGAGACGATACCTCGCAGCGGGGGAGTTTGCGGCGGCGGGCGATCCACTGGAGCTGGCAGTCGTCGTGGACGAACCTCATGCTGCCGCGGCAGCCGCAGGGGCGGCACAGGGGTCGGTCCGCCTCGGCGGGGAGGCGGCAGATGCGGCACTCCTCCTCCTCCTCCTTGTCGGCGTCGTGCCCGGGGTCGTCCGCCGGTAGGAGCGCCGTCTCCGGCGAAGGGGTGGCGGCCGCCGCCATCAGCCTTTCCTTCGGGAAGCTTCTGTGTAGGGCGGTGGGGGTGTGAGGGAGTGTGTAGGCCGGTGGAGGGCTTACGTCGGCCGTTGGATGCAGATCCAACGGCTCATCAAGTTGATTGAAGTTTATTAGTTATGCACATGGATATGTTCATCTAGCACGATTTATAGAAGGATAATCACCAAACTGCCAGATGACTTATAGACGGATAATGACCAGATTGTCCGTGTGTTTGAAAAATGTCGCGTGATAATTAAGTAATTGGTGTTTTATATTATTTTTGACAGCTCAGTAACATTTAACATTTTCATCTTTCTCGGGAGCAAATATCTTCGCACATCTTTTAACTAGCCATACATAAATTATGTTGTAGTATATATTTCATATATGAATCGAGGAGCCCTGACTTTCTTCTAGTTTCTATCCTCATGAAGGAGGCATGGTTGCTTGGTTTCGACCCAAAATCTGGCGTCCCCAGTTTATTGGCATGTCTAACATTTAGCAGAACTCAAAATCGCAAACATTCTGGCAAATTTGGATCTAAAGTCACCAAGACAATTGCTTTGCCAACATTTGAGGGTGTTTTGTATGTTGAGGCTTACTCCGAAAGAGGCAATCACAAATTTCATGACAACCTCCAAAAAAATGTTTTCTTTTCCAAATATAAAGTTGTACGTTTTTCTTTTGCCGGAAACTTAGGACTTTATTCAACCAATATCGGCTCCAGCGCGATCAACCATAATGCTGGTCACGAGGTAACCAAGGTGGAGTCCATCCAAGAATCAGTCACCTCAAGTGTGCATGCATATTTTGCACACAAGTGCACCGAATTATTGGACCGGTACATGTTGAGTAACAAAAGAAAGAAACGATGAGGCTAGTCCTTCAATTTCTACAAGTAAAGGTGCTACAAGAGAGCGCGAGAAATGTCGCGAGTCCCAGAGATTTACCACCTCTAAGCAGTCAACTTCCATAACCACTCGCTAAAGACCATGGAGCTTCGCGAAGATCACCTCATCTCTCATAGCTAAAGCTTACGCAATAAGTGGATCAGTGATATCGGGGTACGGCTTGCTCCAGGCAGGGATGAATGTAGTAGGAGTTCTTGCCAATCGCTCGCATCCGTATTGATTTTAACACAGTCATGCTCAGGAGGCTGCTAACCATAGCCAAGAAGTATCCTGGTTTGTTCCAACGGGAGCTCCAGCCATGCTAAAGTCTCTCTCATACGTTTCAGAGACTGAAGTGGGTGTAGGCCTACCCTATCATGTGTAATATTATTCCTCGAAGTCCATATTGCCCACATGATTGTAACAACTTTCGCCCGGTCCACCTCTGCAATCTGTGTGTTGCATAGAATATCCTTGGACTAGGTATTTGGATATAGATCCAGTAACTTGACTCATAGACAATCTTTTGCTTCTGCCCAGAAGCTTTGGGCAAACACATGATTAAGGCATGCACCAGAGATGCTGGGGGAAAACCGAAACAACTCGTCTCAGCCCCGTGTCCCCCCCCCCCCCCCCCCGGCGGGCGACCCGGGCGCTCCTACCGTAATCGCCGGCCAGCGACTCCCCCTCCTCTCTCCCTCCCCGCCGCCGCCGGGCGAAGCCCAGGCGGTGCCGGTGGCGGCGGGATCTCCTTCACCCGTTCCTGGTGCAGGGGGCCGCGGGGGGCTTCTCCTTCTCCTCGACTTGACGGCGAGCTCGGTGGCCGGCGCACCGTGATTCAGCGAGGCGCGCAGGCAGGCGGCGGAGCGGGGCAGCGGAGCCCACTGGTCGGCCTCGGCGCGCTGCGGTGGTGGGTGCTGGCGGCTAGTGCGGTGCTTCTCGTCGCGGTGAAGATCGGGCCGGGCCAGATCCAATCTGGCCGGATGTGAGGGCGTTGACTGGAGCTCGGCTGGAGGCATGGTGGAGCGGCAGGTCTGGCGGGGACAGGCAGCAGTGCGGTGGCGCGGCTATGGTGGAGCCGGTGATGTCCAGAGGCGGCGGCGTGAGCTCATGGTCAGGCAGGTGACGGCGCTGAGATGGCTTGGCCAGAATGGAGTTCTGGCGAGCAGCGAGCTGCCGGTCACCCCTGTGCAGTGCGGCGAACGGCGGTGCGCTCCGGGTAGTGCCGACACAGGAGTTCGTGGTGAGGTAGATCTGGGCTGTCGCAAGGCCGTCCCTTGGAGTGGGCGACGGCCGTCGTGGGCGGTCCTGGACCCTGCCGGAGGAGTGGGGTGGTTGTGGTTCTTTGTCCAGGCTGGGTGTTGGTGGTGTGGCCGTGTTTTCCCCTTGCCGTCCGTGCGGCCGGTCGTCGACCCTCGGCTTTGCGACTACGTCGACTAGGTGCTGCGGCGGCGGCGGTGTGAGGCTACTTGGACGGTGCTGCCATCCCCTGGAGGTGTGGTGAAGTGCGATGCGCGGATGAAAATCTTGCACGGCTTTTGCCGGGCCGGCGATGGTGGCACCTGTGGTTGTCATTCCCCTCCTTGGAGGCGTCGTCGAAGCGTGTTCGTCATTTCTCTCGCTCTTCTGGAATTGGTGGTTGTCTCCGGGCGAAAGCCTCGATTCGGTGGTGGATCTGTACGATGGTGGCGTCCTCGACGTCGTTCCTCCGCCGGGAGCATGGTGTTTGGAGACATGGCTGCTTCCTCGTTGTTCTCTTCCGGTGCTCGTCGCTGTCCTTCCTTGATCCTCGACGACGCTATGTACGCCCGTCGCCGGTGTGTCCAAGAAGGCGTCTTCTTCGGATTGGATCGAGTCCTGCCATTCACTTGCCACTTCCCCTTAGGCGCTCGGAGTGGATGGTGCGTCGACAAGAGAAGCTCTGCGGTAGTTGTGGTCTTTGTAGGTGACCGGCGTCAGTCGTGACGCGGTGTTGTGTTTCATCTTAGGATAGGCTCTCTGGTGTTGTAGTTTGCTTTGCGGTGGTGCCCGTCTTTGGTCTTTCCCGGGTGTGGTGTGAGCTATACTCGTTGTTCGCAGCGAGTGTTAGTTTTCTTGTAATTGACTTTCTATCTTCTATAAAGCTATGGTACGCCTAGGCGTACTCTTAAAAAAAAATTAAGACATGCACCATGTCCTCATCGGCACCTAAGCACACTTTGCACCGAGCCATGGTTCCAATATGCCTGTTTCTGAGTGTAGATTCCACCTAGAGAATACCTAGTAGAACTCGCCACCAGAACACACGAACCTTGGGCAATACCTCGTAACGCTGTAAGTATGTTGTTGTCCCACTGCCACTGGAAATATAATGCGACCTTTTCTCCCGAAAAATGTTTGGCATTGACGTTGCCGTAGACGTGATTGCTGAAATAAAAAGCCGCTCTGTTTCTCGTCGCTGAAAATGATGGGCTGCCACGTATCCCGAGCCTGCGCATGCACCGGCATCAGGGACGCCGCGCCCGCGTTGGTCTTGTCATAGTACGGTGACATGCATGGCCCCTTGTTGCTGTTCGGCTCATGTACAATTTTTTTTGGTCTAAGAGAAGTCCTTTGGTTCTATGTGTTGGACGAGACACTGAGACTAACCCTAGGCTAATCCTCGTTTGTCTTTTTATAGAAGAAACTCCACAAGCGCTGCACGTCAGAGCCGAGACTCGAATACGGGCGGGCTGTCAACTACCCCAGCTACCCAGCCAATAAATTGACGCCCCGTTCTCTGATGGACGAGACAGTGATGGACGAGGACTGGAACGTGGGATCGGGATCGGGATGGTTGACTCAGTGACATCTTGGGCTGAAAGTCAGTGGTCTTTCAGGTTCCAATCACAATCAGTCACACTTAGCAGTGAGGTCCAAAAGGCAGTATAATCACATCAGTAAGCTACTAGCCTTCTCCCACCGCATAATAAGTGTCTCTATTCACCTTGTGATTAATCCTTAAACCTTCCCATCTCAGCCAGCCCCAGTGGTTTCCGTAACAAGAAAAGGCCTGGGAAAGTGCATGTCAAGGTGACGGCTCATGCCATGCCACCATCCACTGAGGGGAGGGCACAACTCATCAGATTTTCCTTAAGGAATTGACCCCCCTAACATAGCTCCGCCATCGGCGTCAACAACCTATACTTCATGAGTTCATCACATCACAACAGGAGCGCGCGCGCTCTCTCTCTCTCGTTTCAGTACATCGCAACAGCACACGCCGACTCACCAATGGCGGGCCACGACCTTCTCGCACGGGAAGCCCTTCCTCCTCCTCCTCCTCCTCCGCGGCCACCAAACCCATGGGAGGTGCTTGGGCTCGCCTTCGCCGTGATTGGGCTGGCTGCACTGATCGTGCTGCTCATTCTAGGAAGCGTCTACTTCGTCGTCTGGATAAGCCGGTGCCATAGCGACGGCGACGAAGAGGCGGTGAAGACGGTGGCCGTGGAGCAGCAACTGGCAGAGCTGCCCCCGGCACCGCACCACGACCCGCAGCTCACCAGGTAACCCATCCTGCACCCCACCTCTTCCCTCCTGTCTACGGTAGCCCATGACGGCGTCGGTCCTCACCGAGACCCCGTACCCGCGTCTAGGCCGGTGGAGGGGTTATGTCGGCCGTTGGATGCAGATCCAACGACTGATCAAGTTGATTGAAGTTTTCTGAGTTTCATTATTATTAGTTATGCAATGGACATGTTCATCTAGGATGATTTATAGAAGGATGATCATCAAACTGCCAGATGATTTATAGAAGGATAATTACCAAACTGTTTGTCTGTTTGAAAAATGTCGCGTACTGATTAAGTAATTGGTCTTTTATCTTTCTTTTTGACAGTTCAGTAACATTTTCATCGTTCTCGGGAGCAAATGTATCCACACATGTTTTTAACTAGCTGTACATAGGCTATGGTATATAATCATATATGAGTCGAGGAACCTTGACTTCTTCTAGTTTCTATCCCCACGAAGGATGCAAGGCTGCTTGGTTTTGACCTAAAATTTGGCGTCCCCAGTTTATTGGCAGGTCTAACACGTAGCAGAACTCAAACTCGCAAACATTTTCTGGCAAATTTGGATCTAAAGTCGCCAAGATAATTGCTTTGCCAGAAGTTGAAAGTGTTTTATATGTTGAAGCTTACTCCAAAAGAGGCAATCACATAATTCATGACAACCTCCAAATTTTTTCATTTGGAGTCAGCTTTTCAGCTTGAACGGATATGCGGTACTGCTCAAAGCCCAACCGCCTTGCGTGGATCATTTTCCAGCCAACATAGTCGTAACCACTCAGATGGAGTGGACTAGATAGGTAGTTTTGTAATACTCCTTAAATAAATGTTCACACGGTATGCACGTTTTCTATCAATCTTCATTAATACTTCCTCTATAAAGAAATGTAAGAGCGTTTAGATTACTATTTTAGTGATCTAAACACCCTTATATTTCTTTACGGAGGGAGTGGATGTTTATATATTATTCTCCACATTTTATGTAGATTTTCTATCTCAATCTTCCTAATAACTTTTCATATACTAAGAGTGCATATTAATATAGATTTTCTCTCAAATGTCCCTCAATAAATGATTACTAGAAATTGATATATCTAAAGAACTCATGCAAGGAGCAAACTTCTCTTTTACATTTTGTTCCATGCATTCGCTTCTATATGAGATGAATGCCTCAGATAGGCTCCTATGCTAGACGGGCCTTCCAAGATGCTTGCCAAGACGTATCTTATTCTAGGGCTGCCTAAGAAAACCTACCTTTTCGTGGTGTGTGGAGATTTCTGCCCAAAGCTTCCTAAGACATAAGCCTTCTCATCGCGGGATTTTCTAGCCCATCTTGAAAGCCTCGACTTTCTTTTGAAAGCCTTAACTTTATATAGCCCATTATGTAGTAGTTGTGTCGTGAATAGATCCTTTCTGAAGTGGGTTGATCCTAACCGTCTCCAACTATGGTGTTTGCCACAGCGTGAGGATGGTAACTTTCATAGTGAAAAGATGAAGGAACCTCACTTAATAAATGATCATATAGCTAATTTGTCCATATATATGTCCATATCCTTGCTAATGAATGATCACATGTTTCTTGCACATATTTATGCAGATTTTCCTATTCAGATTTCATTAATAAATGTTCATATAGTATTACTCTTCACATATTTATGTCGATTTTCTATTCAAAACATCCTTAATAAATGTCCATATACTATGAGCATATATGCATGCAGATTTTCTCAAAATTTCCTCAATAAATGCTTACTAGAAATCCATATCTATATAAAGAGCTTATCACATGAGCAAACTACTCTTTACACCCTGATCCATGCACTCGCTCATCTCATGCATGATGTCTTCACTTAGTCTAGGAACACATATATCCTTGCTGTCTATCTCATTTTCCTAGCACCTCAAATTCAAGGAGGCTAGTTTCTTCGGACCAGCAAACAGGTGAACACTTCGATATAGAATTTAATATTCATATCTACATACACACATACACACTCGCCTTACACACATAGACATATATGTTTTTTTTTCATGTTTTGCATATGAGATGGATTTCCTCTTACTATTGATTGGCCAACTAATCAAGAACATTTCTCTTGCATACTCATTTTGGATTATTCCTTTTACCTTCAGACATGGTATGAACATGTACTTGGATCAGGATATGAGAGGGACAACCCTTATGTGAGTTCCCTAGCCTGTTGTTTTGTTTTTCGAACATTTTGCATGACCATTAATTGTAATCAAGATCTTAAATATTAATTCCTTTTTGCAGCACGGTTCACATGTAACAAATGCGGGTAGCTACTTTGGGCTTGTTGTTACTATGGACGTGTATGGATACAATCTCATTCATGGCCAAGTGAGCACAACAACAATTACTGTTGGTAACCTGGAGGGCGACTTCAAATCAAACGAGGACGCAATTTGGGTTGGATGGCAAGTATGTTGTCACTAATTTGCATATTTCCAATTTTCATTCATTTCATGCATGACGAGGCGTTAAAATAGTAATTGTACATCTTTGTACCATTTCCCTTTATAGTTGGTCTTTAAACTTTCTAAGCAGAAGCTAACTCTCATGTGCCTCTTCATATGCATGTAGGTTTACCCAAATCACTACGGTGATTCACGTACTCGGTTCTTCACACTTTGGACCGTATGTTTTGTTTCTATGAACTCATTTATTTATTTGGCACCAAGTATTGCAACCAAGTAAATATATAGACATTCACGATGATGTGCTTCATGTATGAAACAGAGAGACGCTTATCGTACTACAGGGTGCTTTGACATGGAGTGTCCTGATTTTGAGCCAACAAGGGGAGAGGGACTAAAACCGGGTGCAGTAATAGATCCATTGTCGCATCATAAGATTACAATCAAAGTGCTTCAAGTAATTAAATGTGCCACGCTTCATACATTTTTTTAATCTCTAAAGACACATGAAACCTAATGCACTAACCAAGTGTGAGAAAAAACTGAACCTCCATGACTCAATCTTCCTTTTTCAAAATGGGCAGGACAGAAGAACTAGGGACTGGTGGATACATGCCGGTTTTAATGGTTCTACACCAGTTATTGGGCGTTACCCGGCAAAACTATTCGATAGCTTATACAGGAAAGCAATTCACATTGGAATGGGTGGTGTTGTTGGAGCGGTTGGGAGTACCCCAACCCCTCCGATGGGCAGTGGGTACTTCCCCTCTCATAAATCTGCTACAATCACCGATATTTCATACATTGGAGAAAATGGCAAACTCACACCATTTTCTCTTAATACAAGGAAAGTAGAGACTAAGAGCAGTTGTTACTCCGTCTCACCTATTACGAATGCCAGGTTCTCTTATGGAGGGCCTGGAGGTTGCTCTGCGCATGCTTAGTATATTTATCAACCAATTACATGAGGTGTCCTCCATCCATGTTGTAATAAGACAATAATATAACTTCTATTCTCGTTAGTCCAGTAACTTCATTTACATAATAGATTAGTGAATGGTGGTTACAAAATCCATATAATTTGCTTACTAAAAACATTCAACTTCGAGATTCCTCCATATGTTCCAAAAGTCGCAACTTTAAAATAAACACCCCAAGAAGTTGAAGATGAGCTAGCAAACACCCACCGACACACCGACAGATTCACACAAGAAATACTTATAAAAAGAAATCTTATGTATATAACTATCTCCCATGCACGGGGAAAATATTGAGGGCATGTGAGAGTAAAAGGTACACAAATAAATGGAAGAGTAACAAACATTAATCCCGAGTGCGTGTGTGGCAGTACCAAAAACCTTCAGTAGGCTCGATAGGGTAGAGAGTGCGACCGAATGTTCTAGATGGGATCGCACATGGGGAATTCGCCCAGGTTCGGGCCCGCCTTACTGTTGCTTTTGTTTTGATTGATTGTGGGAAGACGCCTCGTGCGAGGGGTTACAATATGAGTGGATTGTTGCTACCGAGACGATGTCAAGATGTTGGATGATCCTCGACTACCCCTGGCCTCGCCTTATAAGGGTAGACGAGGCCTAGGGTTACAAGTTTTCCTAACCGACCTAGAGCCCTGATCGAGTGAGGGATCCTTGGCATGCATGCATGATGATGAACCTTCTAGAAGATGGATCTGCTACGGAGCATAAGTCCCATGCTGCATCCTGGCTTCTGGGCACTGAGGCCAGCCTAATGATGGGCTTCCAGCTGAAACATACTTCCACTAGTCAGTGCAAACCTATTTCCCTGACATGCTCATATATTACTCCCTCAATATCTCAAAACAATTGCAAAGAATCCAATTCTCACGTTTATAACTCTATAAATAGTTCATGAACAAATGTCCTGTAGGATACAATACGACCAGTACATAACGCCCACCCTCAAAGTGTCTTTTTTCGCGGGGAAAACTTTCGATCTATTCATCAAATATCATGGTAGTACAAGGAACACCAGAAGTAAAAGAAAATACATCCACGTCTGTAGACCACCTAACGATGACTTCAAGCACTGAAGCGAGCCGAAGGTGTGCCGACGTCATCGCCCCTCCCTCACCAAAGTCAGGCAAACCTTGTTGTAGTAGACAGTTGGAAAGTCGTCGTGCTAAGGCCTCAAAGGACCAACAAACCAGAACAGCAACCTTCACTAATGAAGAGAAACGTAGATCAGAAGGATCCAACCTGTAGACACACAAAGCCGACGAACGAAGATTGGATCCAAGAAGATCCACCAAAGACAAACACTGACCAGACCCTGCAAGATTCGTCGGAGACACATCTCCAGTTCTCCACACGCCATCCGAAGATGCTAGACGTACCACCGGGACGGGGCTAGGCGGGGAGAACCTTATTCCATCTTCATCTTCAGAGAGCCGCCATCGTCTCGTCTTCCTGAGTAGGAAACAAACTCTAAACAAACTCAAAAAACATCTAAAACAGAAGTAGGAGCCCTCCCTCTGGCAAGGGCCGAGATCCACCGCATCTCCATGTCCCTAAGGCCACGGAAGACGAGGCAGGTCCGCGGCAGCGCCGACAGGAGGCATGGAACCCTCGTTCGCTAGAGCGCTGGTATGAGACGAGAAAACGTATTGTGAAAGGCTTACCCTCACAGTGTCTTTGTCCGGCCTATGTACGAGTTTTTCCGGTTTTGAAAGCATTCTAGATGATTCTTTGCTCGGTTTACTGTGTTTCTTTTTTCCTGCCAGGTCACCGGTTTTTCCTTTTATTTACATGTTTTTCTCGGTTTTGGAAACATTCTAGAAGGTTCTTTGCTCGGTTTACGTGTTTTTCCACACGTTTTCCATGAGCCAATTGTCAAGAGAACCGGTTAAACTATATTTGCACCACGGGCTGGGCTATAAGGCAAAGTGTATGTATGCATTGTTTTCGAAAGTGCTCAATGTTTTTTTACAATAAGTTACTCAGCATTTGTTTGTGGTACACATTTGTCTTTTTGTCAGTTTTTTTCGTGTTTGTTAGGCTCCTAATACATGTCTATTAGACTTCGTTGGGAACATCGGTAAGCGTTTTCTCTCTCTCTTTGCTTCTATGGTTTTCATTTATTTTCTTGTAGCTCACGATAGTCTTTTTTTTCTCACGGTAGTCAACATACCTACCTTTTATTAAAAATACCAATTTCCTGTCCAACTGAAATATTCTTACGGAAATTATCATTTTAAATACCTAGATGCGAGACAGGAGAGGGGGGCAAGGGAGAAGCCGATTACAGTGGGTCTGATCTCTTGGAGCGCAATTTCTATTCCCCGCCTAGTATATGGGCCGGCCAACTGCTATTATCTGTTCGATTCTAGGAAGATTTCAGTTTTGTTTTTGTTTTATTTACTATGGTTTTCCTACTTGTTCTTTTTGGTTTTTGTATGTTTTTCATTTTAATTTTATTTATATTTTTAATTCATGGAAATTTATTAAAATTTCAAAATATTTTCAAATATGGAAACATTTTAAATTCATGAAAAAAATCCATGAATATTTTTTAATTATTGGACATAATTGAAGGCCAAGAAGATTTTGTGTGTGAACCATGCATGAGAATTGCATGTGTATTCATTAAGAAATAAGAAGTTAGACCACCAAAGAAGACACGACTAAGACAAAGCCATGGTGATGCAACACAGAGCCGGGCCGGGAAAATCCGGGGCCCCGTGCGAAACTCTAAAACGGGGCCCCCTCTCGCACGAATAATTGAACTAACAAAAAATTCTAATGTATATGACATAATAATTGAATTAACAAGAAATTCTAATGTATATGACATAATAATTTACATAACAATCGAATATATTGAGAATCTTACATATTTAACTACAAGTTGCATAATGTTTATTTAAACATCATCGTTCCTCTTGTGTTCTTTGAAATGAAACCTTCAATGTTATCCCACGATGACTTAAATCTGTATTCTCTTGAAACAGAAGATACACACAGGAATAAAATTAATTTGGACTATTGGAGATTAAAAAAATTGCTAATCTGTTTCAATCTTTGGCAATAAGATGAACCGTCTAACTCACCTAGTCTATACGGCGATTGTCAATCGAGTTGGCCAGAACTGATTACCGGTACCGAAATCCCTAGGTCACCATCGCCAGTGCTGGGCATTGGAAGGCGTTTTTTCTGCCGAAATCGGGAGGCAGGGACAGGAATCGCTTGTCGCTGGCGTCGTGAAATTTTTCATGCCTGGACTGGATTTGGAATCGTTGGCGCCTGGCATCAGGAATCGCAGGCGACGGGCGACGCGTTTCCGATTCACACGAGCGAGCGACGCCTCCGCTAGGATCGCGACTCACGAGGGACGTGTTCACACGACGCGAGGGAGCGAGCGACGCGTTCGCCAGTATACACGTATATAGGCCTATATAATAATTTTGGGCCCCCCAAATTTGTGGGCCCTGTGCGGGCCGCACAGTTGGCTCAACTATAGGCCCGGCCAACACGATGAAAAACGTAAATGACAAAGGTTCATCAACTGAAAAGTTGGCGAACCACATGAAGACAGGGCCGGTCTTGAGATTTTGGGGGCCCGGGGCGAACGTAAAATTTGGGGGCCCTTAATATAAACATCAAATGCATATTAATCTTCAAATTTTCTTGTAAGATTCTTCAATGTAAAGTGACTTATGATTGTGTCGATGTCGAAGTCAATGTCATCCACTTCTTGATGCATAATGTTGCCTAACCATTTAAGCTCTTTCAGGCATTGTTTATCCCAAATGGTTCAATAATAATTTCAAAATTTTAAAAGCTTTTCTTAATCTAAGATGGAACAATCACATGCACAGTAATCCGAATAAATCTTTAAACACTGACTTTCTTAAATCCTTTACTTCAGTGAAGTGATTCATATCAACCAAAGCAAACAAATATTTAACATGAAGGTCCTTCTCAGCTTCAAGAATTTTATTTTGGCAACTGCTTTTATCAAATTGTTTCTTCCTCAAAGCACGAAGGTTTACTTGAAATTGTAGGGAACAGTGAATTTTTCTTTGCGGGGAGTAGGGAATAGTAATATGACATACAGTACCTCCAATTGATTAGATCGGCATCAATCATTGGACGCTCGACGATTTTGTGATGTGAATTTTTGGTGGCACACGCTCGGCGATGTACGTGTGCGCCCCACTCCGGCAGTGCCAATTTTCAGGGCTAGGCGATGTTCATGCTGCGTCGTCATCGCGTACAGCGCCTCGATACCAATTAGCCCTCCGATGCTTATTTTCAATAGGCTCTGCGACTTGGGAACTAGGGTTTGGAGCCTGTAGAGAAGGAGAATATAGGAAATTACGGAATAAATCGCGTCACACGATTGTTTTTATTTTGGAGGGAGATTGTCTCACGATAGTAAGGAATAAACAGAACGGAAGGACGTGATTTACCTGTGTTACGCTGATTTGTTTCCTCACAATCTTTTTTTTAGAAGAGTTTCCTCACAATCGTACGCTGATTTACGTGCGTACTGCCATCCCTTCCTTTCTGGACCTGGGCTTCTTCCTTTTTTTTTCTACGTGAAGCTATGGCCAATGGGCTACTTACCTTTATACGTACACTACACCTGGGAGGGGGGCCCTTGATCTCGGGGGCCCGGGGCGGCCGCCCCCCTGCCCCCCCCTCAGGGCCGGCCCTGCATGAAGATAACCGAACCCAACCTAGACTAGAGCAAAAGGTACATCATAAGACATGTAAACGAGAACCGTTCAATTCAAAGCTTGAAACGCAACCTAAAAACAACACGACCCAAATTTCACTACCACAATGACAGCAACCAGCACAAACCTCACATGAACAAATCCAATAAAAACCTTGAGTCAAACCAATTGCTCAAGTATAGGCGAGCATCACCGAGCGACGAGGCCACCTGCCTAATGCCACATGCACTACTGCAGGATGCTATTAACTCGTCACTACGATTAGAGATCCTTCGATGAAACTGTTTGCGATACCATAATCGCAAACGGTGGTGTAAAAAACCCGTAAAAAAGGTGCAAAACGTTTACAATGGAGGATGCATCAAACACAGTTCAGATTTTAGTTGCGTGTGCGATGTAGGGTGCAAAACGTTTGCGATGGAGGATGCATCAAACACGGTTCAGACTTTAGTTGCGTGTGCGATGCAGGGCATACAGTTTAGTTCAATGAACTTTTGCGATGAGGCAAAACAAAAGAAACGGGCAGCCAGATGAAGGCGTGTGCGATATACAGCATACGGTTCACTCGGATGAACTGTTTGTGATGAGGAGGAACAATAGAAACGGACAACTAGATAAAGGTGTGTGCGATTGAGGGCATACGCTTCAGAAGGATTAACTGCTTGCGATTAGGCAACAGAACAGAAACGGGCCAGCCAGATCAAAGTGTCTACGATTGATGGCATACACTTCACACGGATGAACTGTTTGCGATTAGCCACAACAAACTAAAACAATTAGATAGATCAAAGTGTGTGCGCTAGACGGGCACACACATTCTAATTAAAAGAAGCGTGCGCACGGTTGTTAGAACAAGACATGTGCTGACATTGCCTATTGCGGTGCACCCTATGGTGCAAACGCCACGTACGTGGCCGAGAAGGCGTACGTGCCCACGTTATGCCTTCCCGAAATAGTGCCGCACTTATAACCGTCAGTAAATTTTGAACATGCGTCCCGTCACATTCCAAATTGCAAACCTGTTCACACCGATGAAAACCTAAACGGTTTTCCACTTAGGAGCGTATTACTACTCGGTTTATAAATACTACTACTCCAAGATGATTGCACATTCCTCCTCAACTCCTCATCCACAAAAACAAACAAGTCATTCATCATCGTTCCCTTGCATCTGCCATGGCCAGCGTGAGTTCTTGGTCGAGAGATTGTCACCAGGGAGATGCGAGCATGGAAGCGGAAGCACAAGAGATGTCCCGCCTCGCCGCGAACGCAGCCGGCATGTCCCGCCGCGCGGCCGTAGCAGCACAGAGGTCCCGCCGCGCCGTCGATGCGGCAGACTGGTCCGGCCGCGCCGCGGAAGCAGAAGAGATGTCCCGCCGCGCCGCGAATGTAGTAGAGATGTCCTCCCGCGCCGCGGCAGCCTGGGAAAATGTCTCACGGGCAGGCGAGGACTCTTACAGGCGCATGCATGCGATCGTCCATAGCCAGATAGATCAGATCTCCGGCTGGGCGAGGTTGCAGGACGACATGAAAGCCTCTTTTGAATAGGCTACCGGCGTCATCCGGCAACTAAATGAGAGCAATGGGAAGCTCCGGGACGAGCGCGACCTACTGAGGGCGAGGACCATCGGAAGTACGGAGCAGCAGGAGGAGACCACTGCCTTGTTGAAGAGGACCGGCGTCATCGTCGAGAAACTTATGGACGAGAATGCCATGTTGCGCATCTAGCGCAGAAGGCTGGTGGAGGAATCCGTGGATGCTCTCAAGCAGCATCTTGAGGAGAAGAAAGAGCTCATCGCTGCTCGCCGCGGAGACTACTTCCCGTGGCCTGCAGCAACGCATCAAGAAAGTAGAGATCAGCGAGCCAGATCGTTGTCTTCCTTCTTCTTTTGCCCTTGTGTATTTCGGGCGTTGCCGCATGTGGCTTTTTTAATTATGTTCCTAAATATGCAAGACAACTATTATCCACTATCATCGTCCTTATATTCATCATGCTTGCTATAAGTCGCAGTCGATGCTATATAGGTCCGCCGGATCTTACATCAAGATCCGTGCAAAACTTTCTTTTTAGATTTTCATTTTTCTCTCTTAAATCTCAGTCCAGTGAGACATATAGCCACGTCGTAGAACAGGGGCTCGGGCGCCATTAATGGAGACGTTGGAAGGGAGGTGCGCGACGGGTAACGGTCAAAGGGCTCTCCTCCCGATGAGCACACGCAGGGGTCTGATCGCACGCCTCCCGTACTCAAATAGCTACCCCGCACGACACCTCCTAGCCAATAAAAAAAGGGGACGCGTGGCGACACATAATTGGTAAGTAGAACACCCACGGTTTCAATAATACTTGTGTTTCCGATTTGTAACGTGACAACACTTGTTCTAAAATGACTTTGTTGATTGTTAATGTGTGCGCCTTCGCAAATCGGACAGAAAAATTACCACAACATGTTGGTGCCATGTCATGACACCATGCCAAGTTTCAAGATTTTCAGGCGTGTTTTGGATTTACAGGCCGAGCCACGATGCCCAGATGTTTGAATTTCATTCCCATCTCTTGCATGAGACCTACAAATTCACCCAAGGACACACATGTAATTTTTCAACCAACTTTGGTGCACTGGAGCATGTGCTTGTAGTTCAAATTTGAATTATGCACATTAAATGCGCATAAACTCAATTAATGTATAAAAAAGTCAAACGAACCTGGAATAATTCCAAAATTTAGCACGATACTTCTATTTGCTAATATGCCTGTGTAAAAAAATTAAGGCGCGAGAAGGCAGTGTACGTATGTCGTTTCGCACACGGAGCTGACAAGTTCCCTCTCGGAACCACGAGCCTTCTTGAGGGAAGCTCCGGTTTGCAAAAAGCTTACACCAAAGTTTGTTCCAATTCGGCCAAAAAAATTACCGCAGCATGTTGATACCATGTCATGACACCATGTCAAGTTTTATGATTTTCAGGCGTGTTTTGGATTACAGGAATTAAAAAACCAATTTTCTCAATCTTTCCGGACGAGCCACGACGCAGATGTTTGAATTTCATTCCTATTTCTTGCATGGGAACTAGAAATTCAACCAAGGACACACATGCGATTTTTCAACCAACTTTGGTGCACTGGAGCATGTGCTTGTAGTTCAAATTTGAATTATGCATATTAAATGCGCAGAAACTCAATTAATGTATAAAAAGACCAAACGAACCCGGAATAATTCCAAAATTTACCACGATACTTCTATTTGGTCTAATCTGCCTGTGTAAAAAAATTAAGCCGGGAGAAGGCAGTGTACGTATGTCATTTCGCACACAGAGGTGATAAGTTCCCTTTCGGAACCACGAGCCTTCTTGAGGGAAGCTCCGATTTGCAAAAAGCTTACACCAAAGCTTGTCCCAATTCGGCCAAAAAAATTACCGCAGCATGTTGGTGCCATGTCATGACATCATGCCAAGTTTCATGATTTTCAGGCGTGTTTTCGATTTACAGGTATTAAAAACCAAGTTTCTCAATCTTTCCGGCCGAGCCATGACGCCTACATGTTTGAATTTCATTCCCATTTCTTGCATGAGACCTACAAATTCACCCAAGGACACACATATGAGTTTTCAACCAACTTTGGTGCATTGGAGCATGTGCTTGTAGTTCAAATTTGAATTATGCGCATTAAATGCGCAGAAACTCAATTAATGTATAGATAAGGCCAAACGAATCCGGAATAATTCCAAAAATTAGCACGATACTTCTATTTGGTCTAATCTGCCTGTGTAAAAAAATTGAGGTGGGAGAAGGCAGTGTACGTATGTCGTTTCGCACACGGAGGTGACAAGTTCCATCTCAGAACCACGAGCCTTCTTGAGGGAAGCTCCGGCTTGCAAGAAGCTTACACCAAAGCTTGTCCCAATTCGGCCAAAAAAATTACCGCAGCATGTTGGTGCCATGTCATGACACCATACCAAGTTTCATGATTTTTAGGCGTGTTTTGGATTTACAGGAATTAAAAACCAAGTTTCTCAATCTTTCCGGCCGAGCCACGATGCCCAGATGTTTGAATTTCATTCCCATTTCTTGCATGAGACCTAGAAATTTACCCAAGGACACACATGTGATTTTTCAACCAACTTTGGTGCACTCGTGCATGTGCTTGTAGTTCAAATTTGAATTATGCACATTAAATGCGCATAAACTCAATTAATGTATAAATAAGGCCAAACGAACCCGAAATAATTCAAAAAATTAGCACGATACTTCTATTTGGTCTAATCTGCCTGTGTAAAAAAAGTAAGGCGGAAGAAGGCAGTGTACGTATGTCGTTTCGCACACGGAGGTGACACGTTCCCTCTCGGATCCACGAGCCTTCTTGAGGGAAGCTCCGGTTGAAGGAAATATGCCCTAGAGGCAATAATAAAGTTGTTATTTATATTTCCTTATATCATGATAAATGTTTATTATTCATGCTAGAATTGTATTAACCAGAAACTTAGTACAGTGTGAATACATAGACAAACAGAGTGTCCCTAGTATGCCTATACTAGACTAGCTCGTTAATCAAAGATGGTTAAGTTTGCTAGCCATAGACATGTGTTGTCATTTGATGAACGGGATCACATCATTAGAGAATGATGTGATGGACAAGACCCATCCGTTAGCTTATCACTATGATCGTTTAGTTTAATGCTAATGCTTTCTTCATGACTTATACATGTTCCTCTGACTATGAGATTCTGCAACTCCCGAATACCGGAGGAACACTTTGTGTGCTATCAAACGTCACAACGTAACTGGGTGATTATAAAGACGCTCTACAGGTGTCTCTGATTGTGTTTGTTGAGTTGGCATAGATCGAGATTAGGATTTGTCACTCAGTGTATCGGAGAGGTATCTCTGGGCCCTCTCGGTAATGCACATCACTATGAGCCTTGCAAGCACTGTGACTAATGAGTTAGTTGCGGGACGATGCATTACGGAACGAGTAGAGAGACTTGCCGGTAACGAGATTGAACTAGGTATGATGATACCGACGATCGAATCTCGGGCCAGTAACATACCGATGACAAAGGGAACAATGTATGTTGTTATGCGGTTTGACCGATAAAGATCTTCATAGAATATGTAGGAGCCAATATGAGCATCCTGGTTCCGCTATTGGTTATTGACTGGAGATATATCTCGGTCATGTCTACATGGTTCTCGAACCCGTAGGGTTCGCACGCTTAACGTTCGATGACGATTTGTACTATGAGTTATGTGTTTTGATGAACGAAGTTTGTTCGGAGTCCCGGATAAGATCACGGACATGACGAGGAGTCTCGAAATGGTCGAGACATAAAGATTGATATATTGGACCATGTTATTCGGACACCGGAAGTGTTCCGGATAGTTTCGGGTAAAAACGGAGTGCCGGAGTGGTTACCGGAACCCCCCGAGGGAACTAATGGGCCACCATGGGCCTTATTGGAGAGAGAGGAGGGCAGCGAGGGCAAGCTGCGTGATACGTCTCCGTCGTATCTATAATTTTTGATTGTTCCATGCCAATATCATACAACTTTCATATACTTTTTGGCAACTTTTTATACTATTTTTGGGACTAACATATTGATCCAGTGCCCAGTGCCAGTTCCTGTTTGTTGCATGTTTTATGTTTCGCAGAAACCTCATATCAAACGGAATCCAAATGGGATAAAAACGGACGGAGAATATTTTTGGAATATTTGGAGAATATGGGAAGAAGAATCAATGCGAGACGGTGCCCGAGGGGGGCACGAGGCAGGGGGCGCGCCTGCCCCCCTCGTGGGCCCCCCGTAAGGCGGTTGCTGCTCTTCTTCGGCCACAAGAAAGCTAATTTTCAGAAAAAAATCTCGGTGAAGGTTTCAATCCAGTCGGAGTTACGGATCTCCATATATATACGAAACGGTGAAAGGGCAGAACAACAGAACGTAGAAACAGAGAGAGACAGAGAGACAGATCCAATCTCGGAGGGGCTCTCGCCCCTCCCATGCCATGGAGGCCAAGGACCAGAGGGGAAATCCTTCTCCCATCTAGGGAGGAGTTCAAGGAAGAAGAAGAAGAAGGGGCCCCCTCTCCCCTTCTCTTCCGGTGGCGCCGGAACGCTGCCGTGGCCACCATCATCATCACCACGATCTTCACCAACACCTCCGCCATCTTCACCAACATCTCCATCACCTTCCCCCCTCTATCTACAGCGGTCCACTCTCCCGCAACCCGCTGTACCCTCTACTTGAACATGGTGCTTCATGCTTCATATTATTATCCAATGATGTGTTGCCATCCTATGATGTCTGAGTAGATTTTCGTTGTCCTATCGGTGGTTGATGAATTGCTATGATTGATTTAATTTGCTTGTGGTTATGTTGTTGTCCTTTGGTGCCCATCATATGAGCGCGCGTGTGGATCACACCATAGGGTTAGTTGTATGTTGATAGGACTATGTATTGGAGGGCAAGAGTGACAGAAGCTTCAACCTAGCATAGAAATTGATCAGACGGGATTGAAGGGGGACCAATATATCTTAATGCTATGGTTGGGTTTTACCTTAATGAACGTTAGTAGTTGCGGACGCTTGCTAATAGTTCCAATCATAAGTGCATAGAATGCCAAGTCAGGGATGACATGCTAGCAGTGGCCTCTCCCACATAAAACTTGCTATCGGTCTAGTAAAGTAGTCAATTGCTTAGGGACAATTTCGCAACTCCTACCACCACTTTTCCACACTCGCTATACTAGCTTTATTGTGTCTTTATCTAAACAGCCCCTAGTTTTTATTTACGTTCTCTTTATATTCTTGCAAACCTATCCCGCAACACCTACAAAGTACTTCTAGTTTCATACTTGTTCTAGGTAAAGCGAACGTTAAGTGTGCGTAGAGTTGTATCGGTGGTCGATAGAACTTGAGGGAATATTTGTTCTACCTTTAGCTCCTCGTTGGGTTCGACACTCTTACTTATCGAAAGAGGCTACAATTGATCCCCTATACTTGTGGGTTATCAAGACCTTTTTCTGGCGCCGTTGCCGGGGAGTCATAGCGTGGGGTGAATATTCTCGTGTGTGCTTGTTTGCTTTAGCACTAAGTAATTTTTATTTGCTGTTCTTAGTTGTTTTCTATCTTTAGTTATGGATATGGAACACGAAAAAAAAAGGTTTACTTGCTACTCATGGAGATGGGGAACCTCCTAAAACCCTCGATGCTCATTATGTGAAAGATATTATGTACTACTTTGATAATCCTGAGAAAACCCCATTCAATTATGTTATGGGAGACACGTTGGATCAACGTGAATACTTTAGGGATTATCACTTGACTCAAAAAGGGAAACTATTATGGGATCAAATTCATATGTTGAAGTGGTATGCTAGGCAACTATGCTTGAGATATGATTATACTTGTTGCTCTAGGATGAAGTCTCCACACCTTCCCTTTTCATGCAAATTTAATGATAATGAAACCTTGGCTTCTTATGCTAGAGGTATATATGATTACTATGATGTGGAACAAATAGAAGAATTTGTTGCTTTTATGGGTGCTTATGAAATTGAATCTGTATTCAAAGAGTGTGAAAATCTTTATGATGTTGTTTACAGATATGAAAATCTTGCTATACTTAAATATTGTTATGAGAATTATAAATACAATGCCGATATTGATGCATTTATTGAGAAAGTCTCCGCTGTCCAAGAAGAGACTAATATTTTGCAGGAGTCTATGGAAGAAGAAATTGATGAAACTTTGAGCTCATTGGATGAAAAAGATGAGGAGGAGAGCGAAGAACAAAAGGAGGAGGAGCGGATTAGCTACCCGTGCCCACCTTCTAATGAGAGTAACTCTTCAACTCATACATTGTTTAATTTCCCTTCGTGCTTACCGAAGGATGATTGCTATGATGACTGTTATGATCCCGTTGATTCTCTTGAAATATCCCTTTTTGATGATGCTTGTGGCCAAGATGCCAATATGAATTATGCTTATGGAGATGAACTTGCTATAGTTCCTTATGTTAAACATGAAATTGTTGCTATTGCACCCACGCATGATAGTCCTATTATCTTTTTGAATTCTCCAAACTACACTATATCGGAGAAGTTTGCTTTTATTACGGATTATATTGATGGGTTGCCTTTTACCGTTGCACATGATGATTTTGATGAATATAATATGCATGTGCTTGCTGCTCCTACTTGCAATTATTATGAGAGAGGAACTATATCTCCACCTCTCTATGTTTCCAATACGATAAAATTGCAAGAAACTGTTTGTACTATGCATTGGCCTTTACTAGGTGTGCGTGAATTGTTCTTTTATGACATGCCGATGCATAGGAAGAGAGTTAGACTTCGTAATTACTTGATATATGTTGCTTTGTGCTCACTACTAAATGCTAAATCATTGTTAATTAAAATTGGCTTTGATATACCTTGGGATCCGGGTGGATCCATCACTTGAGCACTATATGCTAGCTTAATGGCTTTAAAGAAAGCGCTGCCAGGGAGACAACCCGGAAGTTTTAGAGAGTCATTTATTTCTGTTGTGTGCTTTTATATAGTTTAAAAACAAAAAAATAAAGAGGGGAACCTAAAACTTTTCAAAAAGGGAAGTGTAAGTGAGAAAGACGAGCATTGTGAAAGTGGGGGACGTCCTTGAACTTTGTTCATGCCCATGGAAACTTTGTGAATATTAATTACAGAAAATTTTCAACAAAAATAATTATCCCCTTGTACAATTCCATTGTATTATAAAAATAATGTGCCAAGGTTTGCCTTTAGGATGTTTACAATGCTTGTTGGTTTGTGCGGTGCAGGACAGAAACTTTGGCTGTAGTGCGCGATTTTACATTATTTACTGGAACGACAAATGGTTCTGATTCTTTTTGCAATGTCTTTATATACAAATTTTTTAGTTTTCCTAATTTTGGCAGATTTGTTCAAGTATCAGAAGTATGGTGAATGTTCAGATTATTACAGACTGTTCTGTTTTAGACAGATTTTGTTTTTGATGCATAGTTTGCTTGTTTTGATGAAACTATCAATTTCTATCAGTGGATTAAGCCATGGAAAAGTTATATTACAGAAGCTATAATGCAAAAACAAAATATGAATTGGTTTGCAACAGTACTTAGAGTAGTGATTTACTTTATTATACTAACGGATCTTACCGAGTTTTCTGTTGAAGTTTTGTGTGGATGAAGTGTTCGAGGATCGAGGAGTTCTCGATGTGAGAAGAAGGAAGAGAGGCAAGAGCTCAAGCTTGGGGATGCCCAAGGCACCCCAAGTAAATATTCAAGGAGACTCAAGTGTCTAAGCTTGGGGATGCCCCGGAAGGCATCCCATCTTTCTTCAACAAATATCGGTATGTTTTCGGATTCGTTTCGTTCATGCGATATGTGCAAATCATGGAGCATCTTTTGCATTTAGTTTTCACTTTTCTTTTATGCACCATGCTGGTATGAGATAGTCCTTGGTTGATTTATAGAATGCTCTTTGCGCTTCACTTATATCTTTTGGGAATGGCTTTATAGAATGCTTCATGTGCTTCACTTATATCATTTTGAAGTTTGGATTGCCTATTTCTCTTCACATAGAAAACCGCCATTTGTAGAATGCTCTTTTGCTTCACTTATATTTGTTAGAGCGTGGGCATATCTTTTGTAGAAAGAATTAAACTCTCTTGCTTCACTTATATCTATTTAGAGAGATGACAGGAATTGGTCATTCACATGGTTAGTCATAAAATCTTACATGAAACTTGTAGATCACTGAATATGATATGTTTGATTCCTTGCAATAGTTTTGCGATATAAAGGTGGTGATATTAGAGTCGTGCTAGTTGAGTAATTGTGAAATTGAGAAATACTTGTGTTGAGGTTTGCAAGTCCCGTAGCATGCACGTATGGTGAACCGTTATGTAACGAAGTCAGAGCATGAGGTGTTCTTTCATTGCTTTCCTTATGAGTGGCGGTCGGGGACGAGCGATGGTCTTTTCCTACCAATCTATCCCCATAGGGGCATGCGTAGTAGTACTTTGCTTCGAGGGCTAATAAAATTTTGCAATAAGTATATGAGTTCTTTATGACTAATGTGAGTCCATGGATTATACGCACTCTCACCCTTCCATCATTGCTAGCCTCTTCGGTACCGTGCATTGCCCTTTCTCACCTCGAGAGTTGGTGCAAACTTCGCCGGTGCATCCAAACCCCGTGATACGATACGCTCTATCACACATAAGCCTCATTATATCTTCCTCAAAACAGCCACCATACCTACCTATCATGGCATTTCCATAGCCATTCTGAGATATATTGCCATGCAACTTCCATCATCATCATATACATGACTTGAGCATATATTTTCATATTGCTTTGCATGATCGTAAGATAGCTAGCATGATGTTTTCATGGCTTGTCCTTTTTTGATATCATTGCTACGCTAGATCATTGCACATCCCGGTACACCGCCGGAGGCATTCATATAGAGTCATATCTTTGTTCTAGACACCAAGTTGTAATATTGAGTTGTAAGTAAATAAAAGTGTGATGATCATCATTATTAGAACATTGTCCCATGTGAGGTTATCAAAATAAAAGAGGCCAAAGAAGCCCAAATAAAAAAAGAGGCCAAAGAAGCCCACCAAAAAAGAGAAAAAAATGAGAGAAAAAGAGAGAAGGGGCAATGTTACTATCCTTTTACCACACTTGTGCTTCAAATTAGCACCATGTTCTTCATAGAGAGAGTCTCTTGAGTTATCACTTTCATATACTAGTGGGAATTTTCATTATAGAACTTGGCTTGTATATTCCGATGATGGGCTTTCTCAAATGCCCGAGGTCTTCATGAGCAAGCAAGTTGGATGCACACCCACTTAGTTTCCAGTTTGAGCTTTCATACACTTATAGCTCTTAGTGCATCCGTTGCATGGCAATCCCTACTCCTCACATTGACATCAATTGATAGGCATCTCCATAGCCCGTTGATTAGCCGCGTCGATGTGAGACTTTCTCCTTTTTTGTCTTCTCCACACAACCTCCATCATCATATGCTATTCCACCTATAGTGCTATATCCATGGCTTGCGCTCATGTATTGAGTGAGGGTTGAAAAGGCTGAAGCGCGTTAAAAAGTATGAACCAATTGCTCGGCTTGTCATCGGGGTTGTGCATGATTTGAATGCTTTGTGTGGTGAAGATGGAGCATAGCCAGACTATATGATTTTGTAGGGATGAGCTTTCTTTGGCTATGTTATTTCGATAAGACATAATTGCTTGGTTGGTATGCTTGAAGTATTATTGTTTTTATGTCAAATGATAGACTATTGCCTTGAATCGCTCGTGTCTTAATATTCATGCTATGATTAGATACATGATCAAGATTATGCTAGGTAGCATTCCACATCAATTTTTTTACCATCTACCTACTTGAGGACGAGCAGGAATTAAGCTTGGGGATGCTGATACGTCTCCGTCGTATCTATAATTTTTGATTGTTCCATGCCAATATCATACAACTTTCATATACTTTTTGGCAACTTTTTATACTATTTTTGGGACTAACATATTGATCCAGTGCCCAGTGCCAGTTCCTATTTGTTTCATGTTTTATGTTTCGCTGAAACTCCATATCAAACGGAATCCAAACAGTATAAAAACGGACGGAGAATATTTTTGGAATATTTGGAGAATATGGGAAGAAGAATCAACGCAAGACGGTGCCCGAGGGGGGCACGAGGCAGGGGGCGCGCCTGCCCCCTCATGGCCCCCCCGTAAGGCGGTTGCTGCTCTTCTTCGGCCACAAGAAAGCTAATTTTCAGAAAAAAAATCTCGGTGAAGGTTTCAATCCAATCGGAGTTACAGATCTCCGTATATATATACGAAACGGTGAAAGGGCAGAACAACAGAACGCAGAAACAAAGAGAGACAGAGAGACAGATCCAATCTCGGAGGGGCTCTCGCCCCTCCCATGCCATGGAGGCCAAGGACCAGAGGGGAAACCCTTCTCCCATCTAGGGAGGAGGTCAAGGAAGAAAAAGAAGAAGAAGAAGGGGGCCCCTCTCCCCTTCTCTTCTGGTGGCACCGGAACGCTGCCGTGGCCACCATCATCATCACCGCGATCTTCACCAACACCTCTGCCATCTTCACCAACATCTCCATCACCTTCCCCCCTCTATCTACAGCGGTCCAGTCTCCCGCAACCCGCTGTACCCTCTACTTGAACATGGTGCTTTATGCTTCATATTATTATCCAATGATGTGTGCCATCCTATGATGTTTGGGTAGATTTTCTTTGTCCTATCGGTGGTTGATGAATTTCTATGATTGATTTAATTTGCTTGTGGTTATGTTGCTGTCCTTTGGTGCCCATCATATAAGCGCGCGCGTGGATCACACCATAGGGTTAGTTGTATGTTGATAGGACTATGTATTGGAGGGCAAGAGTGACAGAAGGTTCAACCTAGCATAGAAATTGATGCATACGAGATTGAAGGGGAACCAATATATCTTAATGCTATGGTTGGGTTTTACCTTAATGAACGTTAGTAGTTGCGGATGCTTGCTAATAGTTCCAATCATAAGTGCATAGAATTCCAAGTCAGGGATGACATGCTAGCAGTGGCCTCTCCCACATAAAACTTGCTATCGGTCTAGTAAAGTAGTCAATTGCTTAGGGACAATTTCGCAACTCCTACCACCACTTTTCCACACTCGCTATACTAACTTTATTGTGTCTTTATCTAAACAACCCCTAGTTTTTATTTACGTGCTCTTTATATTCTTGCAAACCTATCCCGCAACACCTACAAAGTACTTCTAGTTTCATACTTGTTCTAGGTAAAGCGAACGTTAAGTGTGCGTAGAGTTGTATCGATGGTCGATAGAACTTGAGGGAATATTTGTTCTACCTTTAGCTCCTCGTTGGGTTCGACACTCTTACTTATCGAAAGAGGCTACAATTGATCCCCTATACTTGTGGGTTATCACCGCGCGCCCCCCCTTAGCAGTCTGAATTGGACAAGGGAAGGGGGGGGGGGCGCCCCCTTTCCTACTCCCTCTCCATCTCCTTCCTTCCCCCTCTCTCCCTTTTGGTGGAATCCTACTAGGACTAGGAGTCCTAGTAGGACTCCCCTCTTGGGCGCGCCCTAGGGGCCGGCCAGCCCTCCCCTCCTCCCTCCTTTATATACGTGGGCAGGGGGGCACCCTAGAACACACAAGTTGATCTTTTAGCCATGTGCGGTGCTCCCCTCCACAGTTACACACCTCGATCATATCGTCGCAGTGCTTAGGCCAAGCCCTGCGCCGGTAACTTCATCATCATCATTGCCACGCCGTCGTGCTGACGAAACTCTCCCTCGGCCTCAACTGGATCAAAGTTCGAGGGACGTCACCGAGCTGAACGTGTGCTGATCGCGGAGGTGCCGTAAGTTCGGTACTTGGACCGGTTGGATCGCGAAGACGTTCGACTACATCAACCGCGTTACTAAACGCTTCCACTTTCGGTCTACGAGCGTACGTAGACACAGTCTCCCCGCTCGTTGCTATGCTTCTCCTAGATAGATCTTGCGTGATCGTAGGTACATTTTTGAAATACTACGTTCCCAACACAGGTTTGCAAGAAGCTTACACCAAAGCTTGTCCCAATTCGACCAAAAAAATTAGCGTAGCATGTTGGTGCCATGTCATGACACAATGCCAAGTTTCATGATTTTCAGGCGTGTTTTGGATTTACAGGAATTAAAAAACCAAGTTTCTTAATCTTTTCGGCCGAGCCACGACGCCCACATGTTTGAATTTCATTCCCATTTCTTGCATGGACCTAGAAATTTACCCAAGGACACACATGTGATTTTTCAACCAACTTTGATGCACTGTAGCATGTGCTTGTAGTTCAAATTTGAATTATGCACATTATATATGCAGAAACTCAATTAATGTATAAATAAGGCCAAATGAACCCAAAATAATTCAAAAAATTAGCACGATACTTCTATTTGGTCTAATCTGACTGTGTAAAAAAAGTAAGGCGGGAGAAGGCAGTGTACGTATGTCGTTTCGCACACGGAGGTGACACGTTCCCACTCGGAACCACGAGCCTTCTTGAGGGAAGCTCCGGTTGAAGGAAATATGCCCTAGAGGCAATAATAAAGTTGTTATTTTTATTTCCTTATATCATGATAAATGTTTATTATTCATGCTAGAATTGTATTAACCGGAAACTTAGTACATGTGTGAATACATAGACAAACAGAGTGTCCCTAGTATGCCTATACTAGACTAGCTCGTTAATCAAAGATGGTTAAGTTTGCTAGCCATAGACATGTGTTCTCATTTCATGAACGAGATCACATCATTAGAGAATGATGTGATGGACAAGACCCATCCGTTAGCTTAGAACTATGATCATTTTGTTTATTGCTATTGCTTTCTTCAGGACTTATACATGTTCCTCTGACTATGAGATTATGCAACTCCCGAATACCGGAGGAACACTTAGTGTGCTATCAAACGTCACAACGTAACTGGCAGATTATAAAGATGCTCTACAGGTGTCTCTGATGGTGTTTGTTGAGTTGGTATAGATCGATATTAGGATTTGTCACTCCGTGTATCGGAGAGGTATCTCTGGGCCCTCTCGGTAATGCACATCACTATGAGCCTTGCAAGCAATGTGACTAATGAGTTAGTTGCGGGATGATGCCTTACGGAACAAGTAAAGAGACTAGCCGGTAACGAGATTGAACTAGGTATGATGATACCAATGATCGAATCTTGGGCAACTAACATACCGATGACAAAGGGAACAATGTATGTTGTTATGCGGTTTGACCGATAAAGATCTTCGTACAATATGTAGGAGCCAATATGAGCATCCAGGTCCCGCTATTGGTTATTGACCGGAGATATGTCTCGGTCATGTCTACATAGTTCTCGAACCCGTAGGGTCCACACACTTAACGTTCGATGACGATTTGTATTATGAGTTATGTGTTTTGATGACCGAAGTTTGTTCGGAGTTTCGGATAAGATCACGGACATTACGAGGAGTCTCGAAGTGGTCGAGAGATAAAGATTGATATATTGGACCATGTTATTCGGACAACGGAAGTGTTCCGGATAGTTTCGGGTAAAAACGGAGTGCCGGAGTGGTTACCGGAACCCCCCGGGGGAACTAATGGGCCACCATGGGCCTTATTGGAGAGAGAGGAGGGCAGCCAGGGCAGGCCGCGCGCCCCCCTTAGAAGTACGAATAGGACAAGGGAAGAGGGGGGGGGGCGCCTGACGAGGACATGTACCTAGGGTAGGGTCACAGGCCTGACCTAAATACCCTCCCCAAGGACATCACTCTAAAGCCAGAAACATTCGAGGGGTACCATCACCCACTCGACTAGAAACATTTCCAGTCGGAGGAATCAAGATCACTCGACCGTAACAAGAAACACTCGACGGACAGAAGACCTAAAGTCACTCTACACAGCAACGGTCGGGCATTAACTCCTAGACTTAATAGCCATTTATAACACTTTATTACTAGCGTTACCAGTAACGTCCTGTCTTAATGTACCTTAAACCCTATGTAATTGAGGGCCGAAGGGGTCTGGCGAACTCTATATAAGCCACCCCCTCCTCAGTGACAAGGGTTCGCACCCCCTGTAACACACACGCATATAATCGAGTCGACCGCCTCCGGGCACCGAGACGTAGGGCTGTTACTTCCTCCGAGAAGGGCCTGAACACGTAAAACTCGTGCGTACAACTTCTCCATAGCTAGGATCTCGCCTCTACATCCCTACCCCCTATTCTACTGTCAGACTTAGAACCACGACAGTTGGCGCCCACCGTGGGGCAGGTGTCTTAGCGACTTGTTGGAGAAGTTGCAATTTTTCCGATCCCCATCAGTATGGTTTCAGGCGGAGGATTGGCCGAGGGCCGCAAGATCTGTCTCGGCGCGCTCGTGTTCGTCGCCGACGACTCCGCTTGGCTCCAAGAGGCTCCACTCGACGTCGAGGCGCTCCCCGTCCGCGGGGCAACGCACTTTCGCGCGTGCGTCCGCAGCGTCCTCCTGCGGTAGCAGTCGACTCAGTATCGGTCGGCTCCTGTGGCGTATTCACTCCCTGCTGCCCGCCGGCGCAAGCATTCCGGTCGGTCGAGGCTCCAGCGGTGGGTGAGGCACGCGGTGGCTCGCCAGTCGGCCACCCCCCAAGTCGCGGGAATCGAGCCCGACGAAACTCTCTATGGCCTGTTCGACTGGCTCCGTTGAGACTGCATCCGAGTGCGACAGCAGTGACCCCACGGCGGAAGTCCTGATGGTCAACAGACCGCGCAGTCCTCCTGGCTTCCCCCGCGACGACGGTGGCGATGGCGGAGGCGATCCATCGCGTGTCCACGAGGAGTACCGCCCCGAGCCCCTCTCTTCGCAGCAGAGGGAATAGCTTCGCCGCCGTAACATGGATGCACTTCACACTCCT
This sequence comes from Triticum aestivum, assembly GCF_018294505.1. NCBI lineage: Eukaryota > Viridiplantae > Streptophyta > Magnoliopsida > Poales > Poaceae > Triticum > Triticum aestivum. The sequence continues at coordinate 488,277,037 of NC_057796.1, forward strand.
ATCGTTGGAGAAACCCCCGAGGCCCGGGCCTTGGAGGAGGCGCACCTGGCCAACTTGGCTGAGCGCACTCGACTGGAGAACCTCCAGCATGCACTCGACGAGCGTGCTCGGCAGCGAGTTCCCCAGTCCAGTCGACGACAACTTTTTCCGCCTCCAACCCAGGTATATCGAACTCCGATCCAGAATCTCACAGCTGCTGCCCGAATAGCAGAGTCGATTCAGCCTTCCCAGTCGGAGGCTGGTAGAGGTTTGATGCAGATCCGGGCTTTGCTCTGGGTGGAGGGGGAGAAGAATACAGCAGTGTCACAGTCTCGGAATAGGATTCATAGTAGATCTGTAATGGCAGACACAGTTCAGTCGGCTCACGGCCCAAGATCGCCTCCAAGGCGTGAGGGACGTGGAGATCGGCAGGATGAGTACAGAAACCGTGAGCAGTATGATCGTCGTCGAGTACCCACGCCTCCCCCAAGGAGTGGGTCATACGCGCCTCGGCAACACGATGACAGACGCCCTCATAGTGGTGGGCAAAGGATTCCAGTCGACCCGCGGGAGCCGGGCTTTGACGCGAGATCCATTCTCGTTCAAGGTCTGGTTGACAGGAACAGGGCACACAGAGATGGCCACGATAGAGATTATCCGACCGGCAGCAGAGTGCATGTTTCAGGTCCCGAGTGTTTCAGCAGAGCCATCAGAGCAGCAGTGATTCCTCCCAACTTCAGGTTGGCGACTGGAGTCAGCAAGTTCACTGGCGAGTCCAAGCCTGACACTTGGCTTGAGGACTACCGAGTGGCTGTGCAGATTGGTGGTGGCAATGATGAAGTGGCCATGAAGCACCTTCCTCTGATGTTAGAGGGCTCGGCCAGAGCGTGGTTGAATCAGTTAGCACCTGGCAGTATTTATAGCTGGGAAGAGCTTGCCCGAGTGTTTGTCAGAACATTTGAAGGTACATGCAAACGACCAGCAGGTTTAACAAAGCTACAATCTTGTGTGCAGAAGCCGAATGAAACTTTGAGGGATTATATCCAGAGATGGATCACGTTGCACCACACGGTGGAGAATGTGTCTGATCACCAAGCAGTTTGTGCCTTCAAGGAAGGTGTCAAGTATCGAGAATTGAATCTGAAGTTCGGTCGGACCGGAGATATGTCTCTGAGTCGAATGATGGAAATTGCCACCAAGTATGCTAATGGTGAAGAGGAAGATCGGCTCCGGAGTGGCAAGCACAAAACAATCACCCACAAAACCGGGGGAGGGAATTCCAGTCGGAAGCAGAAGCGCAAAGCCGAGCCAGCTGCTCCCGGAGAAGCCTTAGCCGTGACTCAAGGAAAGTTCAAGGGGAAGCCCAAAGGGCCATGGAACCCTAAGAAAGTAAAAGATCAAGATGGAAATGATGTGTTGGATTTACCATGCCACATTCACACCAAAAAAGATGAGGAGGGTAATCTTATTTACCAGAAACATACCACTCGACAGTGTCGGCTCCTAATCCAGCAGTTCTGAGAGAAACAACCCAAAGAGAAGGAGAAAGAATCGGACAAAGAAGAGGACGATGATGGTTACCCCCACGTCAATTCCACTCTGATGATTTTTGCTGATGTTGAGAGCAAAAGTCGACTGAAAGTCATCAACAAAGAAGTGAACATGGTCCCTCCGGCGACACCCAGTTATTTGAAGTGGTCTCAGACTGCCATTACATTCGACCAGTCTGATCACCCAACACACATAGCCACCCCTGGGAGGCAAGCGTTGGTGGTTGACCCAGTCGTCGAAGGCACTCGGTTGACTAAGGTTTTGATGGATGGTGGCAGTGGCCTGAATATACTGTATTCGGAGACCTTGAAAGGAATGGGCATTCCAATGTCCAGACTCAGTGAAAGCAATATGAGTTTCCATGGAGTTATTCCTGGCAAGAAGGCTGAGTCACTCGGCCAGATCGCCCTCTATGTGGTTTTCGGTGATTCCAAGAATTACCGCAAAGAAAAGTTGACGTTTGAAGTCGTGGATTTCCAGAGTGCTTATCATGCTATTCTGGGCAGGCCGGCTTATGCACGTTTTATGGATCGACCATGTTACGTGTACCTCAAATTGAAGATGCCTGGTCCTAAAGGAGTGATCACTATCATTGGCAATCGGAAGAAGGCAGAAGAGTGCTTCCAGAAGGGCTCAAAGATCGCCGATGCACAAATGGCAGTAGTGGAATTGCAGGAGTATCAAAAAAATGCAGATCCGAGTGATTTGTTGCGGGCTAAGAAGCCTGCCACGGATTCAACATTTCAGTCGTCTGGTGAAACGAAGCCGATTCATATTCACCCGACCGATCCCAATGCTGCTCCGACTCACATTTCGACAACACTCGACTCCAAATAGGAAGAAGCGCTCATCCAGTTCCTCCGTGAGAACTGGGACATCTTTGCATGGAAACCTTCTGACATGCCGGGTGTTCCCAGGGGGCTGGCTGAGCACCGTTTGCGAGTCGACCCAAAAGTGAAACCAGTCAAAGAACATCTTCGACGGTCCACCGTACAGAAGAGAAAAGCAATCGGTGAAGAAGTGGCTCGGCTCCTAGCAGCTGAGTTTATCCGAGAGATTTACCACTCCGAGTGGCTAGCCAATGTTGTCATGGTCCCCAAGAAGGACGACTCACTTCACATGTGCATTGACTTCAAGCATATCAATCGGGCCTGCCCGAAAGATCACTTTCCTCTCCCCCGCATCGACCAAATAGTCGACTCGACTGTGGGGTGTGAGCGCTTGTCCTTTTTGGACGCTTATTCCGGGTATCATCAGATCCGACTGTATGGACCCGATGAGATAAAAACAGCTTTCATCACCCCATTTGGGTGCTTCTGTTATGTCACCATGCCATTCGGCTTGAAGAACGTTGGAGCCACATTCATGAGGATGATTCAGAAGTGTTTGCTCACTCAAATCAGTCAGAATGTGGAAGCATACATGGATGACATTGTGGTCAAGTCACGTAAAGGTTCCGACCTGCTGGCTGACCTTGCTGAAACTTTTGCCAACCTCAGAAGGTATGATATCAAGCTTAATCCATCAATGTGCACATTCGGAGTTTCGGGCGGAAAATTACTTGGTTTCCTCGTTTCCGAACGAGGGATCGACGCTAATCCAGAGAAAGTTGGTGCCATACTCCGGATGAAACGTCCTGTGCGTGTACACGATGTCCAGAAGCTTACTGGTTGTTTGGCCGCCTTAAGTTGATTCATTTCTCGCCTCGGTGAAAAGGCATTGCCTCTTTACCGACTGATGAAAAAGTCTGATAAGTTCGAGTGGACTCCTGAAGCTGATGCAGCGTTTGTAGAGCTCAAAGCCCTGCTTTCCACCCAGCCGGTGCTTGCTGCCCCAATCAGCAAAGAGCCTTTACTGCTTTTCATCGCAGCCACTGGACAAGTTGTCAGTACAGTACATACGGTCGAGCGGGAATAAGAAGGAAAAGCCTATAAGGTTCAACGCCCAGTATATTATGTTTATGAAGTTCTGACTCCGTCAAAGCAAAGATATCCACATTATCAGAAGCTTGTTTATGGGATTTATATGACCACGAAGAAGGTTGCACACTATTTCTCTGACCACTCTATTACAGTCGTCAGCGACACTCCATTATCAGAGATTCTGAACAACAGAGATGCAACTGGTCGAGTGGCAAAGTGGGCGATTGAACTCCTTCCCTTGGATATCAAGTTCGAGGCAAAGAAAGCTATCAAGTCCCAAGCAATAGCAGATTTCCTCGCCGAGTGGATCGAACAACAACTGCCGACTCAAGTCCACTCGGAGCACTGGACCATGTTCTTTGATGGCTCCAAGATGCTGAATGGTTCTGGTGCTGGGGTGGTACTGGTATCCCCCCGAGGAGACAAGCTCAGATATGTTCTCCAGATTCACTTTGATTCCTCCAATAACGAAGTGGAATATGAAGCACTCTTATATGGGTTACGTATGGCCATCTCACTCGGCGTCCGTCGCCTCAGGGTCTACGGCGACTCAGATTTGGTAGTCAATCAAGTGATGAAGGAGTGGGACGTCAGAAGCCCAGCTATGACTGGTTACTGTAATGCGGTGAGGAAGTTGGAGAAGAAATTTGAGGGGTTAGAGCTCCATCATATACCCCGACTGAAAAATCAAGCAGCAGATGATTTGGCAAAGATAGGTTCCAAGAGGGAAGCCATTCCCAGCAACGTGTTTTTGGAACACATTCATACACCTTCAGTTCAAGAAGATCCTTTCACTGAAGAGCCCCCGCAGCCTAAGAGTGCCACAGATCCGACTGAAGTCGAAGTCCCAGTCGTGGTCGACCTGATCATGGAGGTTTTGGTCATCACTCCCGACTGGACAGTGCCATACATTGCGTATATCCTTAGGAAGGAACTCCCAGAGGATGAAGAAGAGGCTCGACAGATCGTCCGTCGATCCAAAGCCTTTACTGTGATAAGAGGACAACTGTTCAGGGAAAGCATAATCGGAGTCAGCCAGAAATGCATAACACCAGAAGAAGGTCGAGTGATCCTCAACGACATCCACTCGGGGACCTGTGGCCACCATGCATCCTCTCGGACCATTGTGGCCAAAGCATACCGAGCTGGATTTTATTGGCCAAGAGCAAATGAAATGGCGAAAGATATAGTCGACAAATGTGAAGGCTGCCAGTTTTACTCCAATATGTCCCACAAGCCTGCGTCAGCCCTGAAGACCATTCCACTCGTCTGGCCCTTTGCTGTTTGGGGATTGGATATGGTTGGACCCCTGAGGACTGGTAGGAGCGGCTTCACTCATGTGCTTGTAGCAGTCGACAAGTTTACCAAATGGATTGAAGCCAAGCCTATCAAGAATCTTAAAGCCAGTACTGCCGTCAGCTTCATCAGAGAATTGACATTCAGATATGGAGTTCCGCACAGCATCATCACTGACAACGGGTCGAACTTTGATTCTGATGAGTTCAGAGCCTTCTGTGCTTCCCAAGGCACACGAATCGACTATGCTTCAGTCGCCCACCCCCAGTCGAATGGACAAGCAGAAAGAGCAAATGGCTTGATTCTCAAAGGACCGAAACCCCGACTGATGTGTGATCTCAAGCACGCAGCAGGAGCCTGGGTCAATGAACTTCCATCAGTTCTTTGGGGATTGAGGACAACTCCCAATCGCTCGACTGGCCGAACTCCATTCTTCTTGGTTTATGGAGCTGAAGCTGTTCTACCGAGTGACTTGCTTCACAATGCACCCCGAGTCGATCTCTTCTCTGAAGATGAAGCAGAACAGGCCCGGAAGGACGCAGTCGATCTCCTAGAGGAGGAAAGAGAGATGGCCTTAATCTGGTCGACCATTATCAGCAAGACTTGCGTTGATTCCACGCCAGAAACGTGAGGGGCCGAGCCTTTCAAGAGGGAGACTTGGTTCTTCGAATGGATCAGCAGAAACCACACAAGCTCGCCCTGCTTGGGAAGGTCCCTTCATTGTCACCAGAGTTCTCCATAATGGAGCATACCATCTTTACAATGTCGAACATCAGAAAGATGAGCCACGGGCTTGGAACGCGGAGCTGCTCCGCCCATTTTATACTTAAGTACTCATTCAGATGAGATGTAATAAGAAATACCTTTGTAGTTTGTTTATCAAAGACAAGAGCTTTACAGTCTTCTTAAATGATTGTTGTTGCTTTTGTTTGCGTCTGAAATCCCCTAGTGGGTGAGTTTGCCACGAATCCGTTTCGCCTAAGTTTGAAAAATCCTACCAAGTGGTGAGCAAGCCTCTCACTCGGGGGCTTAGCCGTGAATCCGTTTCGCCTAAGTTTGAAAAATCCTACCGAGTGGTGAGCAAGCCTCTCACTCGGGGGCTTAGCTGCAGTCCAGTACTCGCCTAAGTTTGAAAAATCCTACCGAGTGATGAGCAAGCCTCTCACTCGGGGGCTTAGCTGCAGTCTAGTACTCGCCTAAGTTTGAAAAATCCTACCGAGTGATGAGCAAGCCTCTCACTCGGGGGCTTAGCTGCAGTCCAGTACTCGC